>NW_011494744.1:2398339-2459005 GCF_000754665.1 Bison bison bison | reverse complement strand
AAAAAAAAAAAAAAACCCAAACTATTTTTAGATTTTATCCAATGGCAAATTGAGCCTCCTAATCATAAGGTACTCTCCTCTACAAACTGTTTTTGATACAGCATATCTTCCTTCATCCCATGGACAGAGGAGCCTGGCCAGCTACAGTCCATAGGGTGGCAAAGAGTTGGACACAACTGAGCAATGGAGCATGCACGCACCTTCCTTCAATCAACTGATCATTTTCCTCCTTTTGTCATGGTAACTCACTTACAAGAACCTTCTGGAGACTGCAAAAATTGCAGAATGATTTCAGGAAATATAATTAATCTTTATATGAGTTATTTCTTCTCCCCCTAAAATAACTGCCATTTAAAAATTTTTCATTTTAAAATATTATTGTGAAAGGCCATGAGCTCTTTCAGAAGACTTCAAAAATGCAAACCCTACCTAATCTTTTTAAGTTGTTCTTCAAATCTCCTGACAGCTTCACCATTTCATTTTAAATGCTGTTCACAAGTTGCCCTCATTAGACTGGAGTCAACAGGCACCTTTCAAGGAGCTGTTGGAAAAGTATCACCAGCTTCCACAATTTCAACCTCCATCCCCAAAGGTTTAGCTACAGCTTTAAGCATTTTCCCAAGAGCATTCTAATTGCCTGCTGGACAATTTCATGTTCAAGTTTCACCACATCACTCGTAGTTATCTACTGGGCAAGAGCAAACATTTACCTTAGTATTTAGACCTCTCCCCTTCTAATCCCAGCTTCTCCAGGTAAATATGTCTACCGAACCCTACTGATGCTACTGGTCCCATATGGTATACCCTTCTCACCCTCTCTACTTATCCTAATTTTACCTTTCTCTGGGGCCGAGTTCAAACACCAGTTCCTAAAAAGAGCATTTATCTGTACCACACATTTATAGCTGTGCGTTTTTCGTGTGTGTGAGTTTCTATTTACCTTTTCTGGTATAATTATGTTAACTCCTCAACCAGAACTCTTAAGTTTTTTAAGGGAAGGCACTAGAACTCATGCCTCTGTTCTCCCTCAAAGACAGTCTATTGCAGGGAGCCGTGGAATAAGAGGTAACATTTATGGCACATACATAGTGTGTCAAATGCTTTCTACTTATTAGTTCATTTACCCATGTAATAAATCTATGCAGGAAGTACTGTTATTGTCCCTAATTTGAGACAAGAAAATGGAAACTTAGAAAGGTGATTTACCTGTCCGAGGTAACAAAATTAGTTTGAACTAAGACTTAATTTCAGGTTTGTCTGACTCTAAATTGTCTTCTGATTAGTGACTCATACAAGCAGAGTCTCTTGTCCTCAATTCAGTTCATTCCAGTTGCTCAGTCGAGTCCAACTCTTGGCGACCCCGTGGACTGCAGGACACCAGGCCTCCCTGTCCATCACTAACTCCCGGAGTCCACCTAAACCCATGCCCATTGAGTCTGTGATGCCATCCAACCATCTCATCCTCTGTCCTCCCCTTCTCCTCCCGCCTTCAATCTTTCCCAGCAGCAGGGTCTTTTCAAATGAGTTAGTTCTTCGCAACAGGTGACCAAAGTATTGGAGTTTCAGCTTCAACATCAGTTCTTCCAATGAATATTCAGGACTGATTTCAAGACTCTTCTCCAACACCACAGTTCAAAAGCACCAATTCTTCTGTGCTCAGCTTACTTTATAGTCCATCTCTCACATCCATACATGACTACTGGAAAAACCATAGCTTTCACTAGACAGACCTTTGTTGGCAAAGTAATGTCTCTGCTTTTTAATATGCTATCTAGGTTGATCTTCACTTTTCTTCCAAGGAGCAAGCGTCTTTTAATTTCATGGCTGCAGTCACCATCTGCAGTGATTTTGAAGCCCCCCAAAATAAAGTCTCTCAGTGTTTCCATTGCTTCCCCATCTATTTGTCATGAAGTGATGGGACCAGATGCCATGATCTTCATTTTTTGAATGTTGAGTTTTAAGCCAGCTTTTTCACTCTCCTTTCACTTTCATCAAGAGGCTCTTCAGTTCCTCTTTGCTTTCTACCATAAGGGTGGTGTTACCTGCATATCTGAAGTTATTGACATTTCTCCCAGAAATCTTGATTCCAGCTTGTGCTTATCCAGCCCAGAGTTTCTCATGATGTACTCTGCATATAAGTTAAATAAGCAGGGTGACAATATACAGCCTTGATGTACTCCTTTCCCTACTTGGAACCAGTCTGTTGTATCATGTCCAGTTCTAACTGCTGCTTCCTGACCTCCATACATATTTCTCAGGAGGCAAGTCAGGTAGTCTATATTCCCATCTCTTTAAGAATTTTCCACAGTTTGTTGTGATCCACACCATAAAGGCTTTGGCATAGTCAGTAAAGCAGAATTAGATTTCTTCTGGAACTCTCTTGCTTTTTTGATAATCCAATGGATGTTGGCAATTTGATCTCTGGTTGCTCTGCCTTTTCTAAATCCAGCTTCAACATCTGGAAGTTCATGGTTCATGTACTGTTGAAGGCTTGCTTGGAGAATTTTGAGCATTACTTTGCTAGCGTGTGAGATGGGTACAATTGTTGCAGTAGTTTGAGCATACTTTGGCATTGCCTTTCTTTGGGATTGGAGTAAAAACGGAACTTTTCCAGTCCTGCGGCCACTGCTGAGTTTTCCAAATTTGCTGGCATATTGAGTGCAGCACTTTCACAGCATCATCTTTTAGGATTTGAACTGGAATTCCATCGTCTCCACTAGCTTTGTTCACAGTGATGCTTCCTAAGGCCCACTTGACTTCCAGGATGTCTGGTTCTAGGTGAGTGATCACACTGTCGTGATTATCTGGCTTCCTAAGGCCTACTTGACTTCACATTCCAGAATGTCTGGCTCTAGGTGAGTGATCACACCATCGTGATTATCTGGGTCGTGAAGATCTTTTTTGTATAGTTCTTCTGTGTATTCTTGCCACCTCTTCTTAATATCTTCTGCTTCTGTTATGTCCATACCATTTCTGTCCTTTATTGTGCCCATCTCTGTATGAAATGTTCCCCTGGTATCGCTAATTTTCTTGAATGATCTCTAGTCTTTCCCATTCTATTGTTTTTCTTTATTTCTTTGCATTAATCGCTGAGGAAGGCTTTCTTATCTCTCCTTACTATTTTTGGAACTCTGCTTTCAAATGGGTATATCTTTCCTTTTCTCCTTTGCCTTTCACTTCTTTTCACAGCTATTTGTAAGGCCTCCTCAGACAACCAATTTGCCTTTTTGCATTTCTTTTCCTGGAAATGGTCTTAATCTCTGCCTCCTGTACAATGTCAGGAATCTCCATCCATAGTTCTTCAGGCAGTCTGTCTGTTAGATCTGATCCCTTGAATCTGTTTGTCACTTCCACTATGTAATCATAAGGGATTTTATTTAGGTCATACCTGAATAGTCTAGTGGTTTTCCCTACTTTCTTCAATTTGTCTGAAGTTGGCAATAAGGAGTTCATGATCTGAGCCACAGTCAGCTCCTGGTCTTGTTTGTGCTCACTTTACAGAGGTTCTCCATCTTTGGCTGCAAAGAATATAATCAGTTTGATTTTGGTATTGACCATCTGGTGAAGTCCATGTGTAGAGTCTTCTCATGTTGTTGCAAGAGGGTGTTTGCTATGACCAGTGCGTTCTCTTGGCAGAACTCTACTAACCTTTGCCCTGCTTCATTCTGTACTCCAAGGGCAAATTTGCCTGTTATTCCAGGTATTTCTTGACTTCTTACTTTTGCATTCCAGTCCCCTATAATAAAAAGGACATCTTTTTTGGGTGTTAGTTCTAGAAGGTCTTGTAGGTCTTCATAGAACTGTTCAGTTCTTCAGCATCACTTGTCGGGGCATAGACTTGGATTACTGTGATACTGAATAGTTTGCCTTGGAAACGATCAGAGATTATTCTGTCATTTTTGAGATTGCATCCAAGTACTGCATTTCAGACTCTTTTGTTGACTACGATGGCTACTCCACTTCTTCTTCAGAATTCTTGCCCACAGTAGTAGATATAATGGTTGCTGCTGCTGCTAAGTTGCTTCAGTTGTGTCCAACTCCGTGCGACCCCAGAGACAGCAGCCCACCAGGCTCCCCTGCCCCCGGGATTCTCCAGGCAAGAACACTGGAGTGGGTTGCCATTTCCTTCTCCAATGCATGAAAGTGAAAAGTGAAAGTGAAGTCACTCAGTCGTGTCCGACTCTTAGCGACCCCATGGACTGCAGCCTACCAGGCTCCTCCATCCATGGGATTTTCCAGGCAAGAGTACTGGAGTGGGGTGCCATTGCCTTCTCTGGATATGATGGTTACCTGAGTTAAATTCATCCATTCCAGTCCATTTTCGTTTGCTGATTCCTAAAATGTCAACGTTCACTCTTGCCGTCTCCTGTTTGACCACTTCCAAGTTGACTTGATTCATGGACCTAACATTCCAGGTTCCTATGCAATACTGCTCTTTACAGCATCAGACCTTACTTCCATCACCAGTCACATCCACAGTTGGGTGGTATTGTTACTTTGGCTCCATCTCTTCATTCTTTCTGTAGTTATTTCTCCACTGATCTCCAGTAGCATATGGGGCACCTATCAACCTGGGGAGTTCATCTTTCAGTGTCCTATCTTTTTGCCTTTTCATACTGTTCATGGGGTTCTCAAGGCAAGAATACTAAAGTGGTTTGCCATTCCTTTCTCCAGTGGACCACATTTTGTCTCTTGTCCTACTTGATATAAACAGCCAAGCAGATAGTTTGGGCTTCAGAGGTGTGAAGAGAAAGTAAATTATGGTTCAGCAAATTTCCTTTCTCCCTTTGACACAAAGTTTTATTCAATGACCCTCTTCCAACAACACAAGAGATGAATCTACAAGTTGACATCATCAGATGGACAATACTGAAATCAGACTGATTACATTTCTTGCAGCCGAAGATGGAGAAGCTCTAGATAGTCCAGCAAAAACAAGACATGGAGCTGACTGTGGGTCAGATCATGAACTCATTGCAAAATTCAGACTTAAACTGAAACAAGCAGGGAAAACCACTCGGCCATTCAGATATGACCTAAATCAAATTCCCTAAGACTATACAGTGGAAGTGACAAATAGATTCAAGGGATTAGCTCTAATGGACAGAGCACCTGAAGAACTATGGGCAGAGGTTCATAACATTGTACAGGAGGCAGTGATCAAAACCATCCCCAAGGAAAAAAAAATGCAAAAAGGCAAAATGGTTGTCTGAGAAGGCCTTACAAATAACTGAGAAAAGGAGAGAAGCAAAATGCAAAGGAAAAACAGGAAGGATATCCCATCTAAATGCAGAGTTCCAAAGAATAGCAAGGAGAGATAAGAAACCCTTCATAAGTGAACGACGCAAAGAAATAGAGGAAAACAACAGAATGGGAAAGACTAGACATTTTCTCAAGAAAGCTAGAGATACCAAGGGAACATTTCATGCAGAGATGGGCACAATAAAGGACAGAAACAGTATAGACCTAACAGAAGCAGAAGATATTAAGAAGAACTGGCAAGAATACACAGAAAAACTACAAAAAGGATCTTAATGACCCAGATAACCACGATGGTGTGATCACTCATCTAGAGTCAAGCATCTTATCATGTGAAGTCAAGTGGGCCTTAGGAAGCATCACTACAAACAAAGCTAGTGGAGGTGATGGAATTCCAGCTGAGCTATTTCAAATCCTGGAAGATGATGCTGTGAAAGTGCTGCACTCATTATGCCAGCAAATCTGGAAAACTCATCAGTGGCCACAGGACTGGAAAAGGTCAGTTTTCATTCCAATCCCAAAGAAAGGCAATGCCAAAGAATGCTCAAACTACCGCACAATTGCATTTTATTTCACATGTGAACAAGGTAATGCTCAAAAGGTTTCAAGCCAGTATGTGAACTGAGAACTTCTAGACATAGAAGCTGGATTTAGAAAAGGTAGAAGAACCAGAGATCAAATTGCCAACATCCGTTGGATCATGGAAAAAGCAAGGGAGTTCCAGAAAAACATCTATTCCTGCTTAATTGAGTGTGATAAAAACCTTTGACTGTGTGGATCACAATAACTGTGGAAAATTCTTAAACAGATGGGAATACCAGACGAAGTTACTTGCCTCCTAAGCAACCTGTATGCAGGTCAAGAAGCAATAGTTAGAACCGGACATGGAACAATGGACTGGTTCAAAATTGGGAAAAGAGTATGTCAAAGCTGTATATAGTCACCCTGTTTATTTAACTTGTATGCAGAGTACATCATGTGAAATGCCAGGCTAGATGAAGCTCAAGCTGTAATCAAAACTGCCGGGAGAAATATCAATAACCTCGGATACGCAGATGACTCCACCCTTTTGGCAGAAAGCAAAGACGAACTAAAAAGCCTCTTGATGAAGTTGAAAGACGAGGGTGAAAAAGCTGTCTTAAAACTCAATATTCAAAAAACTGAGATCATGGCATCCAGTCCCATCACTTCATGGTAAACCGATGGGGAAACAATGAAAACAGTAACAGAGTGTATTTTCTTGGGCTCCAAAATCACTGCAGGTGGTGTCTGCATCCATGAAATCTAAAAATGCTTGCTCCTTGGAAGAAAAGCTACAACAAACTTAGACAGTGTATTAAAGCGCAGAGACATCCCTTTACTGATAAAGGTCCATATAGTCAAAGCTATGGTTTTTCCAGTAGTCATGTGAGATTTGCACTGACTATAAAGATGGCTGCATGTTGAAAAATTGATGCTTTTGAACTGTGATGTTGGAGAAGATTCTTGAGAGTCCTTTGGACTGCAGTGAGATCAAACCAGTCAATCCTAAATGAAATCAATCCTGAGTATTCATTGGAAGGACTGAAGCTGAAGGTGAACCTCCCATACTTGGGCCACCTAATGCGAAGAGCTGACTTCTTGGAAAAGATCCTGATGATAGCAAAGATTGAGGGCAGGAGAAGGGGGAAAAAGAGGATGAGAGTGGTTGGATGGCATTATTGACTCAATGGGCATGAGTTCAAGCAAGCTCTGGGAGATAGTGAAGGACAGGGAAGCCTGGCATCGTGCAGTCCATGGGGTCACCAAGAGTTGCACACAACTGAGCAACTGAACAACTTTCCTTTCTCCCCTTGACTCAAAGCTTTTATTCAATGACCTTTGCCTGAAGACCAAAGATAAATTCTAACCAAAAGATTGCAGATTCCATCTATGGGCAGGACCCAGTCCCCCTCCAGAGTGTTCTAAAAACAACATAATTGCTCCCAAGAGGATGAATCATCAAAAGAACTGATTTCAGCCTTAGATCTAGAGAACAAGGCTAGTCCAGGCCTGAAAACCATGGACAAAATCTCTCTTGGCCATGGTCTCTACAGGTATGCAGTAGGTGTTGTACAAGTTAATAAGTCACCAGGATCACCAGAACCAAAGGGAAGGGCAATGGTCAATGCTTCTATCCGCGTCACCCCTAGATCCTGGTATCTGAGACTGTGTGATATCAATGCCTTACATTCACAGAGGGGATTAGACTTTCCCAGACTCCAACTTATTATCTCACTTGCTGTGGGGAAATAGCACTAACAGGGCCCTCGTGTTTGCTTTTGCAGTGCACCAGAAAGCTGGCCAAGGAGGCTAGTGGAGACTGAAATCTCCCACAGGCTCTGCTCACCAGGCTCATGACTCATAGTGGCAGACCTTTATCTGCCTAGAGGAAAAGGCACCTTTTCTTCATTTCCACAAAGAAACTGTATGAACAGGTGAGAGCACCAAAGGTGACTACTGGGATCCCTATGTTAAATATGTGGGTGTCAATTATATCTCAATAAAGCTAGAAAAATAAATAATAAATAAAGAAGTGGAAACCCAGGCTCAAAGATGTCACAAGATACAGTTGTAAGTGGTGGATCCGAGATTAGAATTCAAGTCTTCCAACTTACTAGTTAGCATGCATTTGCAACTATACTACAAATCTCCCATTGTTTCAGTTTAATGTAGGCTGTCTCTGACTTTTCATGTGGCAGACTGGTATCCTTAGCACTTTGCTCCAACAAAGTCCCAAGCTTTTTGGTGTATCTCTGTTCTGAAGCCACAGCTGCCCTGTTATTGAGGAAGCCGAGAAACAGATATGTGTGCCAACTGTACCAAAAGGGACACTTTAGATGGATCTCCTACCACTTTTGGAAAAACAAATTAGACCACCTGTCCTAATGTTATGCATCATACATCATCACAGTGGCAGAGAGTCAGCGTTATTAATATTATGGGAGGTGGTGTGTAGAAAAGTCATGCAGTATGAAATCCAATTATCTAAATTTAGAGACTAGCATTGCCATTTATTAGCTGCCTGGCCCTGGGAGATAACAATTACAAATATTCACTGAGCACATACTATTTGCCTGTACTTTGTTTACATAATGACTAACTTCATACAATCCTAAGAGGTATATAACTTCATTACTTCCACTTCACAGGCAAAGATACTGAGGCTCTGGGGAAATTCAGGTAACTCACCCTAGGTTACACTGTTGGGAAGTGGAAGAACCAGGAATAAAACCCTAGCAATATGACTCTAAAACACATGTTCTTAATTTCTCAGTCTTTGATTCCTCTAGAATAAAACAGAGATAATAACAGCTGCCCAACCTAACTAGTCAGAATTATATTAGCAAGTACAAGGGCATTTTTAATAAACTGTAAAGTAATAGAGGTCAATGTATGAAATCCAAAGCTAACACTGACAAGCAGATGGGTTTATCTGGAAGATCTACACACATACAGATTTCCTTGTCTCCTTTCCACTTAATACTGAGAGTCAAACAAGTTGTGTTAAGCCCATGCTGCTTCTAACAACAATGATCTTGCTATCCAGACATTTCTTACCTTACCTCTTTCTATATCTTGAGTTCCTACTTATGGAAGCAGAAATCAATGTTATATATCCTTAAACTGCTAGAGAGTACAGATTTTTTAAATTATTATTAGTTTCAACACCTATAGTTTCAGAGAATTTTTTCACCATCTGGTGATGATGATATTTATACTATCTGATCACTTATTTACATGATGTGCTTAGTCACTCAGTCATGTCTGACTCTTTGCAACCCCACAAACTGTAGCCAGCCAGCTTCCTCTGTCCATGGGATTCTCCAGGCAAGAATACTGGAGTGGATTGCCTTTTCCTTCTCCAGATCTTCCCAACCCATGGATCGAACCCGCATCTCCTCTGTCTCCTGCACTGGCAGGCAGATTATTTACCACTAAAACTGGGAAGCCTAGTGGATGAATAAGCTCAGGTCTATTTTGACTCCAGACCTCAAGTTCTAAAGCTTAAGCTTATCCCTCACATCTTAAGCTCTTATCCCTCACATCTTGACATGCCCAGAGGACAATGCCCACATTTTCTTTACAATTACTGCCTCCCATTGTTCATCTCACACGCTAGTAAAGTAATGCTCAAAATTCTCCA
Organism: Bison bison bison; assembly: GCF_000754665.1. NCBI lineage: Eukaryota > Metazoa > Chordata > Mammalia > Artiodactyla > Bovidae > Bison > Bison bison. The sequence continues at coordinate 2,449,581 of NW_011494744.1, read as the reverse complement.
AGCCAGGCTTCAGCAATATGTGAACTGTGAACTTCCTGATGTTCAAGCTGGTTTTAGAAAAGGCAGAGGAACCAGAGATAAAATTGCCAACATCCGCTGGATCATAGAAAAAGCAAGAGAGTTCCAGAAAAACATCTATTTCTGCTTTATTGACTATGCCAGAGCCTTTGACTGTCTGGATCACAATAAACTGTGGAAAATTCTGAAAGAGATGGGAATACCAGACCACCTGATCTGCCTCTTAAGAAATCTGTATGCAGGTCAGGAAGCAACAGTTAGAACTGGACATGGAACAACAGACTGGTTCCAAATAGGAAAAGGAGTTCGTCAAGGCTGTATATTGTCACCCTGTTTATTTAACTTCTATGCAGAGTACATCATGAGAAATGCTGGACTGGAAGAAACACAAGCTGGAATCAAGATTGCTGGGAGAAATATCAATAACCTGAGATACGCAGATGACACCACCCTTATGGCAGAAAGTGAAGAGGAACTCAAAAGCCTCTTGATGAAAGTGAAAGAGGAGAGTGAAAAAGTTGGCTTCAAGCTCAACATTCAGAAAACGAAGATCATGGCATCCAGTCCCACCACTTCATGGGAAATAGATGGGGAAACAGTGGAAACAGTGGCTGACTTTATTTTTCTGGGCTCCAAAATCACTACAGATGGTGACTGCAGCCATGAAATTAAAAGACGCTTGCTCCTTGGAAGGAAAGTTATGACCAACCTAGATAGCATATTCAAAAGCAGAGACATTACTTTGCCAACAAAAGTTCGTCTAGTCAAGGCTATGGTTTTTCCTGTGGTCATGTATGGATGTGAGAGTTGGACTATGAAGAAGGCTGAGCGCCGAAGAGTTGATGCTTTTGAACTGTTGGAGAAGACTCTTGAGAGTCCCTTGGTCTGCAAGGAGATCCAACCAGTCCATTCTGAAGGAGATCAGCCCTGGGATTTCTTTGGAAGGAATGATGCTGAAGCTGAAACTCCAGTACTTTAGCCACCTCATGCGAAGAGTTGACTCACTGGAAAAGACTCTGATGCTGGGAGGGATTGGGGGCAGGAGGAGAAGGGGACGACAGAGGATGAGATGGCTGGATGGCATCACTGACTCGATGGACGTGAGTCTCAGTGAACTCCGGGAGTTGGTGATGGACAGGGAGGCCTGGCGTGCTGCGATACATGGGGTCGCAAAGAGTCGGACACTACTGAGCGACTGATCTGATCTGATCTGATCTGATTGTTTTAGTGACCATAGTTTTTCAACCAAAAGTCAAAACACGTGACCTGATCATCTGAAATAATTAAACTCCAGAAACATCCAGGACCAGTGCTTATTGGGCCTTTATCTTCCTGCAATGTACCTGATCACTTAGAACAAGCCCTATTCATGTTGTTCTCAGCTTCTCTTTTGAGCGCAGGCCTGGCTCCTCTTTGTGTTAAATTCATTTCTCAAGCAGGGGCCCTATCTAAACCCTTCACCCAAAGGCCTCAGAGGTTCCTACAGAATGTGACCTTGATTAGTGTTACCATTCTAAAAATTTCTTCTCAAAAATTAAAACAACGAAAGAAGAAACTTTTTTCCTCTTTTTTTTTCTTCTTAAAATAAGATGTCCTTGAGACACCCCTTTGGGGAGAATCTCCCACTCTTCTATCAATGGGCTCTCCTAGGCAAAGCAAGGAAAAGGAAAAGAGAAGTTTACCTGTTCTCTTAAGGGAGAGGCACTGTTTGGCCTCCCCTTTCTAAAGTGGCTCTTCATTGCAATTTGACTTGTAGGTCCTCCCAGAGAGGACAAAAAAGAAAGCACAAGCTCTAAACTTCATATGCAGAAATAATCTGAAGTTCATTCATTCAGCACATTTTCTAAGCACCAGCTATGCAATAGGCTCCCAGTATTTACTATCCCTCTCCTTCATCTAAAATGCAAGGTCAAGAATACTCAAAAGTAATATACGAGAGAGAAAAGATATTTCTACATGGGAGAAATGGTTATTGAAAAAATAAAAATTAATAAGAAATACCAGATAAGTGCTTAAAGAACAAAACAGGTGATGTGATTAAGGGACTGGTACAGTATTTATATTAGGTAGTCATTAAAAGCCTCAAATTGGAGAATTTGGTTCCAAACTGGGAAAAAAGTACGTCAAGACTGTATATTAGCACCCTGCTTATTTAACTTGTATGCAGAATACATCATGCAAAATGCCAGGCTGGATAAAGGTCAAGTTGGAATCAAAATTGCCCAGAGAAATATCAATAACCTTAGATACGCAAATGACCCACCCTTTTGGCAGAAAGCAAAGAGGAACTAAAAAGCCTCTTGATGAACCTGAAAAAGGAGAGTGAAAAAGCTGTCTTAAAACTCAACATTCAAAAAACTGAGATCATGGCATCCAGTCCATCACTTCATGGCAAATAGATGGGGAAACAATGGAAACAGTAACAGAGTGTATTTTCTTGGGCTCCAAAATCACTGCAGATGGTGACTGCAGCCATGAAATTTAAAAATGCTTGCTCCTTGGAAGAAAACCTACAACAAACCTAGAGAGCGTATTAAAAAGCAGAGACATCACTTTACTGACAAAAGTCCATCTAGTCAAAGCTATGGTTTTTCCAGTAGTCATGTATGGATGTGAGAGTTGGACCATAAAGAAAGCTGAGTGCCAAAGAATTGATGCTTTTGAACTGTGATGTTGGAGAATACTCTTGAGTGTCCCTTGGACTGCAATGAGATCCAACCAATCCATCCTAAAGGAAATCAGTCCTGAATATTCATTGGAAGGACTGATGCTAAAGCTGAAACTCCAATACTTCAGCCACCTGATGTGAAGAGCTGACTCATTAGAAAAGACCCTGATGCTGGGAAAGATTGAAGGCAGGAGGAGAAGGGTATGACAGAGGATGAGATAGTTGGAGGGCATCACTGACTCGATGGACATGAGTTTGAGCAAGCTCCTGGAGTTGGTGATGGATAAAGAAGCCTGGCGTCCTGCAGCCCATAGGGTCGCAAAGAGTCAGACACAACTGAGCGACTGAACTGACTGAAAAGTCTCAAATGTGAGGTGACACCTGAATTAAGTTCACACCTGAATTAAAAGAACTTCTTGGTAGCTCAGTCAAGAATCTGCCTGCATGTGGAAGATCTGGATTCGATCCCTAGGTCGGGAAGATCCCCTGGAGAAGAGAATGGCTACCCACTCCAGTACTGCCTGCACAATCCCATGGACAGAAGAGCCTGGCAGGCTACAGTCCATGGGGTCACAAAGAGTTAGACACAACTGAGCAACACTTTCTCTTTCAGCCACGTGAACTCTGGTGGTGGAGGACACAAAGAAACCAGCTAATGTGAAGATCTTAATGCAGGAGGAATAAGCCTTTAAAGCAGAAGTTGGCAAACCTTTTCTGTAACCGGGCCACATAGCAAATATTTTAGGCTTTGCAAGTCACATAAGGTCTCATGTTACATATTCTTCTTTGTTTTTGTCCCTGTTGTTGTAAGTTGTTTTACAATCCTTTAAAAATGTAAAACCCCTTCTTAGTTCCCTGCCAGTATAAAAATAGGCTTCCAACAAAATTTGGCCCCTCTTAGTTTTCTGACCCCTACTTTAGAGGAACATCTAATCTATTGTAGCCAGAGAACAAGTAAACAAGGAGCAAGTGGTACAAGATGAGGTCTGAGAGGCAGTCAGGAGCCATATGGTGCAGTGCCTTTTAGGCTAAATTAAGATTTTGGATTTGTTTTTTCCAAGTGTGATGGGAATCCTCTGGAGAGGTTTAAGCAGGGCAGTGGCATAATCTGATTTATACTTTTAAAAGGCCATCGTCGTTGTGTGTGAAAAACACTCTGGTGGGGCTAAGAGTAGAAACAGAGAGAGAGTTGATTAGGAGGCCAGCTATTGTATCACTCAGGCAGGAGGGAACAAAGGTGGTGATGTGAAGAGACAGAAAGAACTGAACAGAAGGGGAACTAAACACTCTCGATGAAAGCTCTATTTATTATGGATAAACAAAAACATGGAAGAATTCTTGAAATTTTACTTTAAAATCAAAAGTACTATAAAGAGCTTGATTAACAGAAAAATCTTGGTTACTCAAAGTTTTAGCAATATTTTGACGTTTGATTTATAGATACTTGACTTTCAGGAAGATCATCATTTCCCCTCTCTCTCTGAACCATTTCCTCTAGTGAAATGATTCCATTTCTCCTCTGGTCCCTGATACTCATTATTTTCCTCGTTTCACTTAAATGAAGCATACTGAGAATGTTCCTCTCATTTCAGAGTGCACTGCAGTCAACCAAAAGAGCAAAACTATTTGCTCTTCTAAGATCCAAGAAACTTCCAACTTCCCTTTACCATGCTGCTACTGCTAAGTCGCTTCAGTCGTGTCCGACTCTATGTGACCCCACAGATGGCAGCCCACCAGGCTCCCCCGTCCCCGGGATTCTCCAGGCAAGAACACTGGAGTGGGCTGCCATTTCCTTCTCCAATGGAGGAAAGTGAAAAGTGAAAGTGAAGTCGCTCAGTCGTGTCTGACTTCTAGCAACCCCATGGACTGCAACCTTCCAGGCTCCTCCGTCCATGGGATTTTCCAGGAAGAGTACTGGAGTGGGGTGCCATTGCCTTCTCCGTGAGGAAGCTGTAAATGTAGGTGGTTCTCACTCTATCCAAACTCACTTTCTTATTCTTTCTCTGATAAAAATGAAGCTGAGTTTTTGAAAATTCTTCAAAGTGTACATTTAATTTGGGCACTTTTGGTGTATATTTGAGGGAGAAGACTAATTAGATAGTGTCATAGGTTAGGTTCCTTGGAGATAGATTCTGAGACCAAGTTTTTCAAGGAAGTGATTTACTGAGGCAGGATGCAACTGGCAAATACATCTGCATTGAAATGAGGATGATCAGGAGAGTCAGAGAGTCACTGATTGCAAAGTGGTTGTAACTCAGCCAATACCTGTGGTAGCTGGGACGGGTCCCTCAGACTTGTCTTCAAACGAGGCAAGGAGGCTGGGTCTTTGCATCTTAAATCAGCCAGTCACTGGCCGTGGGCCTCTGAGAGGATAACCTAAAGAGAGACAGTTCTCTGCAACCTAAGGCAACACCCAGCAAAAACAAAGCTTTTCACCATCAGGAGCTAAAATTCCCAGCAGCTGAGGGATGAAGAGAGGCCCTGGGTTGGAACACCACAGTACCTACTGCAAAGGAACACTCCAGTATTCTCATATGGTCATTTCTATCATTTAATATTTATCAAGGCACATAGTATTTTACCATGACTATGTATGGATGTGAGAGTTGGACTATAAAGAAAGCTGAGCGCTGAAGAATTGATGCTTTTGAACTGTGGTGTTGGAGAAGACTCTTAAGAGCTCCTTGGACTGCAAGGAGATCCAACCAGTCCATCCTAAAGGAGATCAGTCCTGGGTGTTCATTGGAAGGACTGATGCTAAAGCTGAAACTCCAATACTTTGGCCACCTGATGTGAAGAGCTGACTCATTGAGAAGACCCTGATGCTGGGAAAGATTGAGGGCAGGAGGAGAAAGGGACGACAGAAGATGAGATGGTTGCATAGCATCACCGACTCAATGGACATGGGTTTGGGTGTACTCCGGCAGTTGGTGATAGTTAGGGAGGCCTGGCGTGCTGTGGTTCATGGGGTCGCAAAGAGTCGGACACAACTGAGTGACTAAACTGAAGTGATACAGTACTTTTTTTTTTTTTTGCAGCCACATATATAATTCTGTAAGTTTTCTAGCTACATTAAATAAGTTTACAAAATAGAAACAGGTGAAATAAATTTTAATAGTATATTTTATGTAATCCAGTATGTCCCAAATATATTTCAACTTAGAACCAACATAATAAAGTATCAGTGAAATTCTTTCCATGCTTTTTAAAATACAATGGCTTTAACAGTCAATGTGTAGTTTACCCTTAATCTGGACTAGTGACTAGTCTTTTATTAGCAGTTTTAGTATACCAAATACACTATTTAGCATGCCAATTGGTATTTATCACATAAAACAATATTTTACCACATAAAGTATTTTTATTAAATACAGAGACTTCATGTGCAAGTGTTTAGGAACACACTGTCAAAAACTACTGCTGGAAAAGTGACTCAAGTGTCATTTCAACTGTGTACCTTTATAAGTTGATGATTAAACCAGTCATTTTTGACTCTTGCTCCTCCCTTATCAAGTTCTATAGCACCTTCCATGATAAGACACCTCCATCTCTACTTTTTTGTCACTGCCAACAATTCTGGTCCCCACCTTCATTTCCTCAAACTTAAAACATCTCCTATGCCCAATTTCATCCAAGTTGTGTTTTTTGGGGGTGGGGGAGGGGGGATGCTCCATTGCATGACTTGCATTAATTACTCAAAATAGCCACTGTGTAAGGCACCAGGAAAATAACATTGAGCAAGAAAAGACAACTCCGTCATCTCTCGTGAATGTGAATTTCTAGTGAATGAGAAGGACTTTAAATAGTAAATTCCATGATAAACAATTTCATGGCAGCTGTGATAAAAATGCAATGAAAAAGTAACTGATGTTATGAACCTACATAATGCTGGGACCTGAACTAGGGGGTCAGAGATGGGTTTTCTAGAGTAAATAAGATGAACCTTAAAGGATAAAGTTCACAAGAAGCATGCTTCATGCAAAGAGAATACTATGCTTCTTACCGTCAGGATCTGAAGAAGAGGAAGCATGGTATGTTCAAGGAACTAAAGAAGAAAGCCAGTAGCCAGTATGCCAGAGCTCAGGGTTCATTTGTGAAGCAGAGGAAGGTGTTGGGAAGTAAAGTTAAGCAAGAGAAAGTAAGCAAGGGCAATATGAAACCATTAGAAACAGGGTGTTCTTTTACTTTTAATGTTTCATTTTAAAATAATTTCAGAATCACAAAAATATTACATAAAAAAATTCCCTACACTTTTCACCCACATTCTCCAAATGCTCACATCTTAAATTACCTCAGTATAATTATCAAAATCAGAAAACTAACACTGATTCAGTGTTAATTAGATACTATTATCGAATTTACAGTCTAGGGAGGGGGGTTGAGGATGGGGGGCCATGGGACATATGTACACCTGTGGCCGATTCATGTTGATATATGCCAAAAACTGTCACAATATTGTAAAGTAATTATTCTCCAATTAAAATTAATTTTTTTAAAGTCACTGTGTCAGATATTAATCAATAATTGTTTAAATTTCATGTATGTTTTTCCAGAACTATTCATTTTTTTGCTTAATTGATATAAACTACTGGATTTCCTTTTAGCATAATGCCTAAACTTCCCCTATTATGTTTATTTACTTTTCGAAAAATATCTTTTAGACATCAAACCAATGACAATAAATAATATATATTATCACTAGCTTCAATTGGTTTTGCAAGAAAACAACCTGTGCTTTAAACTAAAAAAATAAAGTTAATGCAGTCTAAAAATAATAATAATAATTATTATTATTTCCGATCCATATCTTACCAGCTAGCCAACTAATGCCCCTTTTCAGAATCCAACTGAAAATCACATACTGCATTTAGTTATCACGTCTCCTTAAACATGGGACAGTTCCTCAGTCTTTGTCTATCATAACCCTGACCCTTTTTTTTTAACTACAAGGCACAGCATGTGGGGTCCTAGCTTCCCAACCAGGGATCGAACCTGTGCCCCCTGTAGCGGAAGCATGGAGTCTTAACCACTGGAATGCCAGGAAAGCCCTGACCTTGACACTTTTGAAAAGCACTAGCCAGTTACTTGGTAGAATGATCCTCAACTTTGGTGTATCTGATGTTTCTTCATGATCAAATTCATATCATGCATTTTTAGCAATAATATCACAGAAATCACATGCATCCTTTCAAAAGAAAGGTTATGTGGACATGACCCATGGTGGTGATGATAACTTTGATCACTTGGTTAAGGTACTGCCTGCCAGATTTCTCCACTATAAAGCTACTGTTTTTTCCTTTTTACTTAAATATCTTTGGGAAGATACTTTCTGACTATGCAAACATCCTGTTTATCAACATATTTTTACCCATTGATTTTAGCATCCATCAATGATTCTTGCCTGTATCTGTTATTCCTGTAGTGTTTGCAAGTGGTGATTTGCTATTTTCATCAACCCTTTTAATTAGCTGGAATGCCACTATAAGGAAGAATTTTTCCTTCTCCCCTGATTTATTCATTTATTTTTTCAGCATAGACTCACGATTCATATTTTATTTTATAGGTTATAATTCATTATCGTGATTTATAAGGTTATTAAAAATGTCCCTGATTTGGCCACTGGGGCCCCATCAAGTTGACACCTAGGCCCTTTTGACATGGCCCCATCATCTTTTGAGCACATCCCTACTTTCTGGCACTGTGGATGTTCCAGGTTGATGTACTTTTCCTACCAGTCTAGAATTAGCAATTTCTCCAAAGAACCCTTGTTGCCTGTATTAGAGACATTAGATATATTCATTGGTTTGGGGAGGTAAATGCCTTAGGCCCTACCAGCAGATACAGCCAAAAGAGTATGTATGCACACATCTGTGTGTGTTTATCTATGTATCTGTATCTATAAAATCAAGAGTTTGTACTGATACTTCCGATTCCAAACATCTCGGTATTCATTCTAGCCTTAGAAGTGTCTCTCCCTTTTAAAAATTCACTAAATATTTACTGAACACCTGCCAAGGGCCAGGCTCTGCGCAAGGAACTGGGGGTACAAGAGTGAACAAAACAGGTACGGTCCTGTCCTGCCCTCACGAAGCTTAAAAGGCATAATTTATGGATTACCCCCCTTTTCTCCAAATCGCTAAATTTATGCTTTCTACTGGCTCCTTCTCTCCAGGATTTAAACAGGCCAAGGAAGGATTTCAAGTAGGTAACATGATCAGTTCTACATTTCTAAACAAGTCATTCTGCTCAGGAATCAAAGGAAGAAAAAGTAACTGGAGAGGTCAATTTTCAAATCAGTTGAAGCGGGATGAAAGCATAGGTGGGGAGACCGATAATAAGACTAGTAAGTAGTCCAAGTAAGAGATGACCGGCAACTGGACTGGGGTGAAGGGAAGGACAACGGAAACAAAGAAATGGATTCGAGAAGCATTTAGGAGATAAATGGAGTACACCTGATGACTGACTGAAGGGTAGGGGATGAGGTGAGGGAGAAGGATGACTGGAGGAGGACTCCTAGATTTCACAGATTTCCATGTATTGTAAACATATGACAATCTGTCTCTTCATTAAATTGTAAACAACCTGATGACAAGAACACACAAATACCATTCACATCTTTGTGTCTCCAATATTTTCTACAGTGCCTGGTACACAGTTGGAGCTCAAGAAATGATGCTGAATAAAACGAATAGGTGAACTTTCTCAGACTTATCAAGTTGAGATTTCAGCTGTAGGGTATCAAATTAGTTATAATACATTCACAAAAGCTTTAATAGAAGAAAACTACTTATGCTGAATATCTATTCTCCCCAAAGAGCATATCCTGGTCTTTTAGTATGTTACGTACACTTTCTCTTCCATCATTAGTTCATCTTACCCAAGAGGTAAAACCCAGAAGCTATAAGATAGAAGTAAACATTTGACTATAACAATGAAATTTCACTTCACACCCATCAAACTGCCAAAAATTAATGCCTATGAATTGCCTATTGCTTGCAGGGGAGTGAGGCTAAGAGGAGGCCTCTGTTTCCTCACCTCGCAAATGGAACCACGGGGATTAAGTGAAATGTTTCTAGACTCAAGCAGGCATTTACTAAAAACTCACACACTGCCTTTTTACACATCCATATACTCCTCCTTCAAGACCCAGTTCTTACTCCTCCACTAGGAAGCCTGCCCAGACCAGTCCAACATGCAGCTACTTCTTTTCCCTTCTCTGAGCTTCTGCGATACCTATCTGTGAAATTTTTCAAAGATTAATCATAGGTGGATCTGTGATTGCTCTTGCAATCAGTCACTTTCTTCTTTACTTGTTATTTCACTATTTGTATACTCATACTCTGTTCTCCAGTGGAGTCAGAAGTCTCTGGATTCAAAAGTCAGCTCTTTGAACTGTGGTGTTGGAGAAGACTATTGAGAGTCTCTTGGACTACAAGGAAATCTAACCAGTCCATCCTAAAGGAGATCAGTCCTGGGTGTTCATTGGAAGGACTGATGTTGAAGCTGAAACTCCAATACTTTGGCCACCTGATGCGAAGAGCTGACTCATTGGAAAAGACCCTGATGCTGGGAAAGATTGAGGGCAGGAGGAGAAGGGGATGACAGAGGATGAGATGGTTGGATGGCATCATCGACTTGATGGACATGGGTTTGGCTGGACTCCGGGAGTTGGTGATGGTTAGGGAGGCCTGGCGTGCTGCAGTTCATGGTGTTGCAAAGAGTTGGACATAACTGAGCGACTGAACTGAACTGAACTGATACTCATACACTGTTCTCCAGTGAAGTCAGATGTCTCTGGATTCAAAAGTCAGCTATGCCATTTCTTTGCTATGACTTCATCTTCCCAATGTTCACGCTCTTCTGTGTGATACAAGAGACACAGCCATCTATCTGTTAAGGTCATTGTTAGGATTTGGGATAATGTGTGTAAAGGGTCCACATATTAGGTGTTCCGTAAGTAGATGCCAACAAGCACTCGTCGAGAGCAGCTCTCAGATCTTTTTCAAATTTCAATACCCTCCTAGATGCAGCACCTCACAGAGTGGCTCACACGTGGCTGCTGCTTGATGGTTTATTTACTTACACTATACCTTATCCAAAAAGGACCTAAAGCAGGTATGTGTTCAACAAGTATTTGTTGAGTGATAACAGGCTAAACTTTCCTGTCAGATTTTCTCTTTCTTTCTGTTTTTCCATAATAAACAGAACCATCAGAATATTGTGACATTTTCTGACCACAGAGCTTGAGGCATCTCAGTTCTTGACTGGGGACTGAACCCAGGCCATGACAGTGAAAGCCCAGAATCCTAACCACTAGATCACCAGGGAACCCCCCATATTATGACTTTTTAAAAGTCTTTACTCATCCTTCACCTGCACCAAGTATTTTTTCAATTTAATTTCAAAAATTTTAACTATAAAATACAGGCTCCTGGCAAAAATGAAAACATCCAAAGGGAATAAAATGAAAAGTAGGTTCCTCTCCCGATATTCAGTTTCACTATCCAGAGGTAATACTTAAAAAAAAAAGTCCTATGTGTCTTTTTATTGGCCTTAGTGTTTGGCAAATACTCAACCTTCTTTAAGCTATTACTTAAAGATTTTTCCCTGATTTAGCATCCTAAGAACATAAGCTCCATAAGAGCATTTTTGTCTCTTTTGTTCTCCTCTGTTCCCAGCACCTAGACAGTACATGAAATCGTAACCGTATGTTCCATAAGTGCTTGCTAATGCATGGACTTCCTTTTGAGGAATTGCCGCCACTCAAGGTACACTGCCTGCCTTTAGCCAAGTGGCAAGGAAGACTGATTAGATGTTCCCTCCTCAGATTTTGATCTGTGAGCAGAATACAAACAGTTGGAGGGAGCTGAACCCATATGAGAGCGTGGAATGTTCCTGCAAGAAGGTGGTCTGTGGTGGCTACTAACTGACTGCTTCCAGCCTGGTTCTTCTGCCTTACTTTCAGTCCTGTGAGCTCACCCAATTCCTTCCAATAAATTGCCTTTTGCTTAAGTTAGCTCAGCACTTCTTACCCTCAGCACTGTTAACATCTTGAGCTACATTATCTTTACTGTGAAGGGCTGTTCTGTACCTTACAGTATGTTCAGCAGAATCCCTGATCTCAACTTGTTGGATGCAAACAGCATCCTTAGTGTAACTATCAAAAAAGTCTCCAGACATTAACAAATGTCCCCAAGGGGGACTGAATTAGCTAGAGGTGATTTCTGTGGAACAAAAAAGTCCTAACTGCTAAATACTACATCTCTGCCAACTTTTCATTATGGCCTACATAGAAATAGCTCAGCTATATAATATTATGTTCTATTGATAGGTCCTAAGTTATTAAATCAGTCAACTAACAATGGATTTCAGAGTGTTCACCTGTTGTTATGTTAAGCAGCCTGGTGGCTGCACACTGAGCCATGTGGCCCATCATAATTTATCTGGGCGGCGGATCAGGCCCAGGGCAGCCAGGTGAGACCAGGGAGCTCTCCATTCCTGGGCATCCTCCAACATCAACTGGCTCCAGCCTTCCCCAGACCCGCCCTGTCAGCAACTCCAACAGGGCCTTTGTCCAGGCCCCTGGGCGGTACATTGATCAACACCCAGCATCCAGTGAAGGTTTACACACTCCGGAGGACCAGCAGTGAGACAAACAAGGTGCCAGGCATGTCCTCCAGCTATGTGGAGCAACCAAAGGGCATGTCCCTGTGAAGTTAAGTGGGCCTTAGGAAGCATCACTATGAACAAAACTAGTGGAGGTGATGGAATTCAGGTGAACTATTTCAAATCCTAAAAGATAATGCTGTTAAAGTGCTGCACTCAATATGCCAGCAAATCTGGAAAACAGCCATGGCCACAGGACTAGAAAAGGTTTGTTTTCATTCCAATCCCAAAGAAAGGCAATGCCAAAAAATGTTCAAATACTGCACAATTGCACTCATTTCCCATGCCAGCAAGATTATCCTCAAGATGCTTCAAACTAGGCTTTAGCAGTATATGAACTAAGAACTTCCAGATGCACAAGCTGGATTTAGAAAAGGCAGAGGAACCAGAGATCAAATTGCCAACATCCACTGTATCATAGAAAAAGCAAGGGAATTCCAAAAAAATCAACTTCTGCTTCATTGACTACACTAAAGTCTTTGACTATGTGGATCACAACAGAATGTAGAAAAGTCTTAGAGACATTCTTTAAGAATCTTAAAATTCTTAAAAGTTCTTAAGGAAAATTCTTAAATTCGACCACTTTACCTGCCTCCTGAGGATTGCCAACATCCGCTGGATCATAGAAAAAGCAAGAGAGTTCCAGAAAAACATCTATTTCTGCTTTATTGACTATGCCAAAGCCTTTGACTGTGTGGATCACAATGAACTGTGGAAAATTCTGAAAGAGATGGAAATACCAGACCACCTGATCTGCCTCTTGAGAAATTTGTATGCAGGTCAGGAAGCAACAGTTAGAACTGGACATGGAACAACAGACTGGTTCCAAATAGGAAAAGGAGTATGTCAAGGCTGTGTATTGTCACCCTATTTATTTAACTTATATGCAGAGTACATCATGAGAAATGCTGGACTGGAAGAAACACAAACTGGAATCAAGATTGCCGGGAGAAATATCAATAACCTCAGATATGCAGATGATACCACCCTTATGGCAGAAAGTGAAGAGGAACTCAAAAGCCTCTTGATGAAAGTGAAAATGGAGAGTGAAAAAGTTGGCTTCAAGCTCAACATTCAGAAAATGAAGATCATGGCATCCGGTCCCATCACTTCATGGGAAATAGATGGGGAAACAGTGGAAACAGTGGCTGACTTTATTTTTCTGGGCTCCAAAATCACTACAGATGGTGACTGCAGCCATGAAATTAAAAGACGCTTACTCCTTGGAAGGAAAGTTATGACCAACCTAGATAGCATGTTCAAAAGTAGAGACATTACTTTGCCAACAAAGGTTCGTCTAGTCAAGGCTATGGTTTTTCCTGTGGTCATGTATGGATGTGAGAGTTGGACTGTGAAGAAGGCTGAGCGCCGAAGAATTGATGCTTTTGAACTGTGGTGTTGGAGAAGACTCTTGAGAGTCCCTTGGACTGCAAGGAGATCCAACCAGTCCATTCTGAAGGAGATGAGCCCTAGGATTTCTTTGGAAGGAATGATGCTGAAGCTGAAACTCCAGTACTTTGGCCACCTCATGCGAAGAGTTGACTCATTGGAAAAGACTCTGATGCTGGGAGGGATTGGGGGCAAGAGGAGAAGGGGACGACAGAGGATGAGATGGCTGGATGGCATCACTGACTTGATGGACGTGAGTCACAGTGAACTCTGGGAGTTGGTGATGGACATGGAGGCCTGGCGTGCTGCGATTCATGGGGTCGCAAAGAGTCGGACACGACTGAGCGACTGATCTGATCTGAGAAAACTGTATGCAGGTCAGGAAGCAACAGTTAGAATGTTGCAACAACGTTCCAACTGAATATGGAACAACAGACTGGTTCCAAATTGGGAAAGGAGTACATCAAGTCTGCATATTGTCACCCGGATTATTTAATTTCTGTGTAAAGCACATCACGTGACATGCCAGGCTGGATGGAGCACAAGCTGGAATCAAGATTGCTAGGAGAAGTATCAGTAACCTCAGATATGCAAATGACACCACCCTTATGGCAGAAAGTGAAGAGGAACTGAAGAGCCTCTTGATGAAAGTGAAAGGAGAGTGAAAAAGCTGGCTTAAAACTCAACATTTAAAAAATGAAGATCATGGCATCTGGTCCCATCACTTCATGGCAAATACATGGGGAAAAAGTGGAAACAGTGGCAGATTTTATTTCTTGGGCTCCAAAATCACTGCAGATGGTGACTGAAATTAAAGCCATAAAAATAAAGATGTTTGCTCTTGGAAGAAAAGCTATGACAAACCTAGGTAGTGCATTAAAAAGCAAAGACATCACCTTACCAACAAAGGTCCATATGGTTAAAGCTATGGTTTTTCCAATAGTCATGTACGGATATGAGAGTTGGACCACAAAGAAGGCTGAGCACCAAAGAATTAATGCTTTCAAACCGTGGTGTTGGAGAAGACTCTTGAGAGTCCCCTGGACTGCAAGGAAATCAAACCAGTCAATCCTAAAGGATATCAAGCCTGAAAATTCATTGTAAGGACTGATGTTGAAGCTGAAGCTCCAATACTTTGGCCACCTGATGCGAAGAGCTGACTCATTTGAAAAGACCCTGATGCTAGGAAAGATTGAGGGCAAGAGAAGGGGGGGACAGAGGATAAGATGGTTAGATGACATCATTGACTCAACGGACATGAATCTGAGCAACCTCAAGGGAGATAGTGAAGGACAGGGCAGCCTGGCGTGCTGCAGCCCATGGGGTCACAAAGAGTCAGATACGACTTGGTTACTGAACAACAACAATGTTAAACAACAGCTTTAGGGAAATACAAGTCAAATACCAAATAATTCACCCATTTAAAGTGTACACTTAAGTGACTTTTAATATATTCAGAGTTGTGCAATCATCATTACAATCAATTTTAGCATATCTTCATCACCTCAAAAATAGGTGCACATCCCTGCACACTTTAGTTCAGATCAGATCAGTTGCTCAGTCGTGTCTGACTCGTTACGACCCCACGAATCGCAGCACGCCAGGCCTCCATGTCCATCACCAACTCCCAGAGTTCACTGAGACTCACGTCCATTGAGTCAGTGATGCCATCCAGCCATCTCATCCTCTGTCGTCCCCTTCTCCTCTTGCCCCCAATCCCTCCCAGCATCAGAGTCTTTTCCAATGAGTCAACTCTTCGCATGAGGTGGCCAAAGTACTGGAGTTTCAGCTTTAGCATCATTCCTTCCAAAGAAATCCCAGGGCTGATCTGCTTCAGAATGGTCACTCCTCACAACTCCAGCTCCCTCAATTGTCAGCAACCATTTAATCTACTCTCTGCCTCTACAGACTTACCTATTCTGAACACTTCGTTTAAATGGGATCATAGAATACGTTTTCTTTTGGACGGGCTTATTTCACTTAGCACAGTATTTTCTAGGTTTGTCCATGCTTAGCATGTAACAGTAGTTCATCCCTTACTGTTGAATAATATGCCACTGTATGGACACATTTTCCCTATCCATAAATGATAAGCATTTAGGTTGCTACACTTTGTGGCTATGATGAATAATGCTACTATGAGCATTTGTGTACAAGTTTTTAGTGTTGATATAGGTTTTCATTTCTCTTAGGCATATACCTGGGGCTAGAACTGCTAGGTTAAATGGAAACATTATGTTTAACTTTTTGAAGAAGTCCCAGACTGTTTTCCAAAACGGCTACACCATTTTACCTTCCAATCAGCAGTGTGGTAGAGCTTCTTTCCTCACTTCTCACCAACACTTCCCACTAACATTTATTATTCATCTTTTTTATTATAGCCATCCTAGGGAGAGTGATGTAGTATTTCATTGTGGTTTTGATTTCCATTTCCCTAATGACCAATATTGATGAGCATCTCCTTCAGGTGCTTACTGGCCATTTGTATATCTTGAAGAAATATCTACTCAGATCCTTTGTCCATTTTCTAATTGAGTTATTTGCCTTTCTATTGTTGAGTTACAAGAAATCTTTATATGTTCTAGATATGTCATTTTTCAGATATATAATTTCCAAAAAAATTTTTGCCATTCTTAAATGAGTGAAAATCTTTTCATTTTCTTAACAGCACAAAAGTTTAAAATGTTTATTGTTAGTCTTTCAGGTAGAAATAGTCTTTCAGGTAAAAACTGAGTGGCTGGTTCACCTTGCAGCTCAATCATGTAACATGTCTTTCTTTAAGACAACTATTAGCAGAACTGCTGCTCTATGACATCTGTTTATTTAAAAGAAGAATATAATTCTTTATATATATATTTTCTCATAAAATTGATTCTCCTGGAACAAGATACAAGAAGGAAGATGTGGTGTGTCATCCTGTGATTTTTACCTACTCTTGACACACCACTGACTTATCCAAGGGACACCTGACCCTGAGAGAGGAGTATAAGCAAGGACAGTGAAGAGTAATGGTTCTTCCACAGTATTTATGAGGAGGAAGAGAAGACTAATTAATGGATGATGATTTTTTTGTAAAATCAATCACCTTTTGTAAATATCTTTTTCACTAGAGTTGATATAAGATGTTAAAATTCTATTCTCTGCATAGCAAATGAAGACAGACAGGTTTTAGACTGTCCTAAGTGCCCAGTGAAGCCTCTGACCAGAATTAAGAAAAGGTCAATTCAAACAAATCCTATAGATGCTCAGTAAAATATATTCTGGAGATCAAGGTGTCCCTATACAAGTCCTTTAAGAGGCCCAAGAACATTATCTATTTGAAAACTACTTAGCCTATATAAGGCTCTTCAAGAACTTATAGCTGTGTTAAAGCAAACTTCTAAAATAGTTACAGACCATGGCTAAGTTACTGAAACCTAGGCCAGTCCTAACTTGCCTTTGTTCCCAACCCACTCTGCATACCACTGCAAAATTAATCCCCCTAAATCACTGTTACCTTGACTTGAGAATTTTTAGTAATAATTAAAAGCTAATATCAATGGAGTTCTTAACTATGTGCCAACATTGTCCTGAACAATTTAAATGGATTTTCTCATTTAATCCTCCCCATAACTCAGTGAGGTAGTTTCTGTAATTCTCCTGAAGATGAGGAAACTGTGGCTTATTCAGTAACCCACCCAAAACTGCTGAGCCCCTGAGTGGCAATGCTAAGATTCAAATGTAGGTTTGAGCTGAGGCTCTCAACCACTACGGTATTTCTGCAGAGACACCACTGGTCTAGTAATCACTTAGGGGAACAACTACAAGGCACGTGCACCAGAATTTCCAGGGTAAATTCTCTGATTCACAGCAGGTTTGGGAACCACTACAAGTTAACTCTCCATTTCCTACAGAACATCTAAACTCCTCTTCCCAGAGACTTCTAGGATAAAGGCAAAATTCCTTAAATTGGCTTATAAAGCTCTTCAGAGTCTGTCACTTGACTGACCTTTCTGGTCCCATTTTGCCCCAAGCCCCCTTTTTGTTTCCATTTCTATTCTTTATCACAAGACTCTTCCTTCTCAGGGTATTTGCACAAGCTGTTCCTCGGTCTGGGATGCTCTTCCTTCCTCCCTTTGTTCGATTAACTCTTGCTGTTCCTCAGGCTTTAGCATGATGGGCACTTTCTGAGAAAAAAATTTCTGATCACCCTGTTTAGGTCAAAATCCTAGCTATTATCTCTAATAACATCACGTAGTACATTTGCAAACTAAAAACTGTCTTTACATGATTCTCTCTCTTTCCCTCGATAAACAGTAAACTCTACAAAGGTAGGAACTGTGCTTGTTTTTCTCAGTATTGTACCTCCAGCGCCTGGCTTAGTTGTTGTTGTTTAGTTGCTAAGTCATGTCTTACTCTTTGTGACCCCATGGACTATAGTCCATCAGGCTCCGCTGTCCAGGTGATCAGGCAAGAATACTGGAGTGGGTTGCTATGTCTTTGTCCAGTAGTATCTTCAGTACCTGGATTAGTGCCTGTCACATAAATATTGCTTGTTCAATAAATACTTGTCAAAAGAATTAATGGTTTCAAGGCCTTTTAACTGGAGAAGGCAATGGCACCCCACTCCAGTACTCTTGCCTGGAAAATCCCATGGGTGGAGGAGCCTGGTGGGCTGCAGTCCGTGGGGTCTGGAAGAGTCGGACACGACTGAGCGACTTCACTTTCACTTTTCACTTTCATGCATTGGAGAAGGAAATGGCAACCCACTCCAGTGTTCTTGCCTGGAGAATCCCAGGGACTGGGGAGCCTGGTAGGCTGCCATCTATGGGGTCGCACAGTGTCAGACACGACTGAAGTGACTTAGCAGCAGGCCTTTTAACTATTCCGTACTTAACCAACCAACCATATTTTTCACTCTTGCTCAACAGAGAGGTACAGTGCCATTTACAGAAGTTAATTCCTCTCCACATCTTTTCATCCTTATCTAAACCCAAAATCCTTTTCCACCTCTTTACCTATCTAATTCCTCCTCTTGCTACAAGGTACAGCCTAAATTTCCCTTGTTTCACAAAGTTCTCTAACTCACCAACCCACAACAGTGTCTTCTAAACTGCTACCTCACTTTGTATTTCTAGGCCACTCACTTGGCACTTTATCATACACTGCCATGTATCCTCATGTAGTATTTCACATGTAAGTGGTCTGGTTACTTTTTTAAATATAAGTATCATTAGGTAGTTTGTATGTTCTCTGTGGTTGTTCAGTCATCTAGTCGTGTCCGACTCTTTGTGACCCTATGGACTGAAGCACACCAGGCCTCCCTGTCCCTCACCATCTCCTGAAGTTTGCCCAAATTCATGTCCCTTGCATCAGTGATGACATCCAGCCATCTCATCCTCTGATGCCCTCTTTTCCTTCTGCCCTCAATCTTTCCCAGCATCAGGGTCTTTCCCAATGAGTGGGCTCTTTGTATCAGGTAGCCAAAATCCTGGAGCCTCAGCCTCAGCGTCAGTCCTTCCAATGAGTATTCAGGGTTGACTTCCCATAATATTGACTGGTTTGGTCTTCTTGTTGTCCAAGGGACTCTCAGAAGTCTTCTCCAGCACCACAGTTTGAAGGCATCAATTCTTTGGTGCTTTGCCTTCTTTACGGTCCAGTTCTCACAACTGCATATGACCACTTAGAAGACCACAGCCTTGACTATATGGGCCTTTGTCAGCAAAGTAATGTCTCTGCTTTTCAACACGTTGTCTAGGTTTGTCACAGCTTTCCTTTGTTCTTAAAGGGGAGTCATTGGTTAATTTGTGACTAGAGTACCCAAGCACATCATAAATACTCTGTAAATGTCTGCTAAATAAATTAATGAATAATATTCTGTAACCTGCAATGTGGATTCAACCTGCAGTTGATCAGCAAATTTGGCAATTGACTATTCTCCTCAGAGGACACCTGAATATTTTATATTATTTCTTTGGAATATCTCTAGGATCCCTTGGCAGACAGTTCAAAACAAGTGTCAGGTGAGAACATTAAAGTAATATACTACTTTAAATTTCCTATAGTTCTATACTCAGGTATTTCTAAATCCATTACAAAATTATTAATACATTTCATAACTCTTTAGGATAACTCTACATTATCGATCCTAATCCTCCAATGTTGGGAGAATCTTTAAATATTTTCAGTAGATTAATTTCTATTTTAAAACATAACACTGAGGAAAATATTTTTGTGGTCATGCTATTAATCTCTTGGTTAAATATCATTTACCATAAATCTTTAACTCTATGTAAAATAGGTAAGTGCATTTCAACTTTTTATTTGGAGGGGGACAAACTGAGATCTAAGCAATTAAGAACTTTTTCTTCAAAATCTAAGCAATTAAGAACTTTTTCTTCAAAATCAGAATAGAGTTATCCTAAAGAGTTATGAAATGTTTTAATAATTTTGTAATGGATTTAGAAATACCTGACTATGGAACTATAGGAAATTTAAAGTAGTATATTACTTTAATGTTCTCACCTGACACTTGTTTTGAACCGTCTGCCAAGGGATCCTAGAGATATTCCAAAGAAATAATATAAAATATTCAGGTGTCCTCCGAGGAGAATTGTCAATTGCCAAATTTGCTGATCAACTGCAGGTTGAATCCACATTGCAGGTTACAGAGTATTATGATTCCAGTTATTCTAATTTAAAAATCCTAAAGCCAAGGAAAATAAAGTTGACAAACAGTGGGGCTAATGGTAAAGAATCTGCCTGCCAATGCCGGAGATGCACAAAACCCAAGAGACAGAGGTTCGATCCGTGCAATGGGAAGATACCCTGGAGTAGGAAATGGCAACCCACTCCAGTATTCTTGCCTGGAAAATTCCAAGGACAGAAGAGCCTGGTGGGCCATAGTCCATGGGATTGTAAGAGTTGGACATAACTTAGCAAGCAAACAACAACAATTTACATACTATAAAATTAACTCATATCAAAATTTTAAAGTCTATTTACAGATTTGTGTCACCATCACCAGAATCTAAATTTGTTTTATATTATTTTTGCAATATAATTTACAAAGCTGTGTAGTCATCACCACTCTAACCCTGGAACATTTTCATCAGCCCCAAAAGAAACATCATGCCCTTTAGCAATCTCTCTCCATTTCTCTCCAGCCCCTCCAGCTTTTGGCAACCACTAATCTACTTTGTCTCAATGAATTTATTCTTAACATTTAATATACATGGAAGCATACAATATGTGGTGTTTCGTGACTAGCTCCTT
The DNA here is from genome assembly GCF_000754665.1 of Bison bison bison. Classification (NCBI taxonomy): domain Eukaryota; kingdom Metazoa; phylum Chordata; class Mammalia; order Artiodactyla; family Bovidae; genus Bison; species Bison bison. The sequence goes on along the minus strand of NW_011494744.1, from coordinate 2,428,586 downwards.
TCACTTAACATGTTTTCAAGATTTATCCATATTGTAACATGTATTAGAATTTCATTCCTTGTTGTCAGCTAATAACATTTTGGGTGTGCATGTGTACATGCTCAGTCACTTCAGTCATGTCCAGCTGTTTGCAACCCTACAGATTGTAGCTCCCCCCAGGTTCCTCTGTCCATGGGATTCTCCAGGCAAGAATAATGAAGTAGGTTGCCATTTCCTTCTCCAGGGGATCGTCCGGACTCAGGTATCAAAACTGTGTCTCCTACACTGCAGGCGGATTTACTGTACAGGCGGATTTACTGGTTTATCCATTCATCAGTTGATGGATACTTGGGTTGTTTCCACTTTTTGGCTACTAGGAATAATGCTGCTATGAATGTTGGCATACAAGTCTTGGTGTAGATATATATCTTTATTCCTCTTGGGTAGATACCAAGGAGTGGGATTACTAGGTCAGGTGCTAATTGCTTCATTTTTCCCTAATCAGTCTTAAAGTGAGTAACAAAGTTTTTTTCCTATTTCAAAGGATTTTTGAGACAGCCAGGAAGCAGAATTTTCATGAAAATGCTAATATAATTTTTTAAAAAAGGATAATCTGCACACCACATTGCTAGCAATAGAACTATACCACATTACTTTCCAGTTTGAAGTTCAAACAGAAATTCTAAGATGAGATGAAAATTCCTTTTAATGTAAGTCATAAAATTAAATGGAGTCTGCTCTAACCTATGTAATCAATATGCTAGAATAAAATTCTGTTTTTTGAGCAGAATGTATGTATCCACTCCTTCTGGCTGACAATTGCTTTAACAGATAAACACACAGTAAAAGAAGACTTACTTAGTAGAAGTAGTAATAAATAGGAATTTGAAATCTCAAATGCCTTAATAAATTACCTATTTCCCTCCCCTGTCATGGGCCTGCTTCTCATTTAATGAGAAAAGGGTAAAGCATTAATTATAATTAGTCATGTAAATTCCCAAAGTCTTTCATAAAAGCATCTTTCAGAAATCAGAGGCCAAATAACTTCTGGTCACATGTTATTTTTATTTTTCTTCCTGGCGATGTACACTCTAGTTCAAATATATTCAGGAAGCAGACTGTAAGCAAGAAATTAAAAGCTGATTGCAAAATTCTGCGTAAAAATTAAAAGAGCTTTAAAAACACATTTTAATGTAAAGAAAATTCAAACATCTTGCGGCAGAAATTAGGCATAATCAGGGGAAAACTACCAAACGTTCTACCAATCACAGCACTAGAGAACGCCACAGGTCGTCCAAAAGACGCCTTCCTTTTAGCCAACAGTTCTTTTCCTCCCGCCAAAGCTGTCCCCTAGAGCGTCAGAGAGTAACTCAATGAGCGATTTATGATTTTTTCCTTTTGATCTCTCCCCACACACATCCACCTGCTTGGAGGTGTCAAGGCGACTAGAAATGGTTAACACTGACCAGCAGCAGACAGAGAAACAAACACCCCTGACAACCCACAGCTGAGTAAGCAAGAGCTGTTTATTCACGACCATGTTCCATTTGGAGACTATCGGCGAGCCCTTGAAAGCCCAGGCACATTTTAGAAGGTTCCTAGAGGGAGGGAATAATCTCCCCACGACACACACGCACACACTCCCCACCCCTCTCCCCCCGCCCTGAGAAACATACACTGGTTTGGGTGGGAACCATCTGGTCCAGGCAGCCCCTGCCCTCCCGACCCCTCAGGAATAACCTCACGCACTAGAGCATCCGACCCCTTGCGGGGGTTGTGTAACTCCCCAAAATGGGCTAAGACGCCGCAGAGGCTGGCCGCAGCGCTGAGGGCTTCCGAAGACGCTTTCTGCCACTCCCACCCCCGCCACGGCCCACCCCGACGCCGCGGCCGGGACTAGAGACCCTGACGAGAAATGGCCCTTTAGATCCCACCCCTCACCTGGCTCGGTCCCACCTGAGCACCAGAGCTGAGAGAAAACAGGCAGGGAGAGCTGACCTTGATGCTACTGACAGTGGAGCGGCACATCCTGCTGCTTCCTGGAAAGCGGCCCGCAGGACATTTTTCCCCCTGGAGGAAGGAAACGGGAGGGCGCCGGCCGGGCGGCTGCGGGCGCTGCGGCGGTGGTCCGGGCGGGCTGTGCAGCCTCTAGTGGGGACGGTCCGAGGACTACATCTCCCAGGCTGCTCTGGGCCGCCTTGCGTCGTGACCCCAGCGCGCACGGAGGCGGTGACTCTTACCTCACAGAGGTAGCTCCTCCGCCGGCAGCAACTCGGCGCCCGCGGTCCATGGACCGGAACCCCGGGCCGACGGGCAGGAACCCCGGCCGCGATCGTCGTCTCCCCGCCCTAGGCTCCTCCTCCTCGCTCCCCACCGCCTCCTCCGGACGCCCGCGGGCCGCGCACCGCCACCGCCGGGCTCGTGGAGCCGCCCCGGGAGGCTGGGTGGCGGGTTCGCGGCTGCCGCCGGACTGAGGCCTACTCCGCCGCCTCTCAGTGCTATTGTCCTGGGCCCGGCCCTGACCGGGCTCACCGGAGAGGCGAGTGCGCCGGCTCCGCCGAAGATGCCGGACCAAGCCCTACAGCAGATGCTGGACAGGTACGGGCAGCCTTTGGGGAGGACGCGAGCCGCTGATCCTCGTTCCGGCCCTGCCGCGCCCGGCCTCGGGGCTCTTCGGAGCGGAGCCCGGCGTGCCGGGAGGAGTTCTACGGCCTGGGGGCCGGGCGAGGGGCCGAAAGTTTGGAGTCCGTACTTGCGGGAGGACGGAGCGGGCGGCCTGGGTGCGTAGACTTAAAGGGAAACTTAGTTAAGGAGTGGCGTCTGGTTTCGTCGGGACGCCTTTGCGAAGTGAGAGGGGCTTGTATGAACCCAGAGAATTAGTTTTCTTTTTCTCACTCTCCTCCTCCCCTCCCCCCAAACTGTGTTGTAACGTGTTTGTCCGAGATGTCACTGGCAAGAAGAGCCAAACTAATTTTCTGAGGAATGATCCTCCTCCAATTTTAACTGTTTCCAAAAGCCAAGGAAAAACAAGCATTCTTTTGGAAAGCTTCATAGGCAAACTTCCTTCCTCCGCATCCCCAACCCCAAACTATAAGGTCAAGAGTATAAGCAAAGGACTTCAACGGTCAGACCAGAGTAGAGGTTATGGGAAATAGACATATAATTTCGCGTATTTTACCTGAACAAATAATTTCGCGTATTTTACCATGCGTTGAGTTCCCTGAGAAAGTTTCATTCTGTGGGGGCTCCGGTCGGTAAAACTTTCTGTGAAATCGGCTGCAGAGCCCTCTGCTGTTGAAATTCTAGTCTCTGGGTTCTACCACGAGTTTCTGGAGACCCTTACTCCACAATTTCCACTAAGGACATAACTTCCTGGCAACGCCGGTGCTATTGGCTAATGTATGTTTTCGTTACCTACAACTCTCAGTAGACCACTCGCCACCCAGTTCAGCGTGTGGTATAGCTCTATACTGAGAACAAATCCAACTGGAAAGTGTTAAATGAAGAGGCTACCTTAAATGAAATTATACCCAATGAAATTATGCTTGGATCACACCCAGAACACAAATCACTCAAGAGTACCTCTTCTTCCGGAGTGACAGACATTTCCTTTGGAGCTTAGAATTTTGAGACGTCTAAGTTGATAGAAATCATGGTACTGACTTTTTTCAGTTGGGGTGGCCCAGTGATTAATCCAGCCCTTGTTCTAGGAGAGCATTCGGGTCAAGTTGTATTGACTACTCCCTTTTTTAATAAGTAGTTTACAAGCTCCTGGAAGGCAGAAGTCATTATTTCAAATTCTACAACCCCCTGTACAAAGTAAGTCATCAGTAAATACTTTTATGAACAAATGCATGAACTTTTTTGTCATTCTCCCCAGTTGTGTAGTGGTCTAATAATTTACCATACTGGCAAATTACATAGGACAACTGAAGTATGCCCAGAGGAGACCATTTTCTGTCACTGCCAATTCCAATCAGAGACCCTATTTTGGTGCTGGGTATTTTGTAATTAATTTTTACCCCCTCTGAGGGCCTGCTGCTTTCACTTTTATGTAGTTGACTTTTGTGTCCAAAAGCTGATCTGGCTTTCATACACTCTTTGGAGATTTCCATAAAAGTAAAAAACCCAAAGAGTGCCAGCAAGACATTTACAATTGTCTCAACAGAAACTTGGAAATTCTGGCTGCATATACTGAAACAGGTGACTGTAATACTGGCTTCCCTCATCTTCTCTACCTTTTTGACATATCTCTTAAGATGATATTCAAAGATCATTTTGCAACCTGGCCCCTTGTTGGAATCACCTGAGGAGTGTTTTAACATATGGATGGATGCCTGATTCTGCCCACGACCAATTAGTTCACAGATTTCTGGAGAATAGGGCCTGAGCATGGGTATTTTCAAAAGCTTTTCAGATGTTTGTTGTGGTTGAAAATCACTTTTAAAGGGTTTTGGTTTTTTTTTGGTAATGCCTCATGGCTTGAGGGATCTTAGTTCCCCAACTAGGGATTGAATCTGGGCCTCCTGCGGTGGAAGCAGATTCCTAACCACTGGACCACCAGGGAATTCCCACAACCCTAAACCCTAAGTGATTATTTCATCATAAGGGATAGTACCTTTTAGTGAGGTAAGCTTGGACAGAAATCTTGAAATTCTCGTTTTGCCACTTACTGGCTATATGACTTTGGATTTAAATTCTGAGTTTCTACATCATCTTTAAAAAAATTGTAATGTCCTACCTTACAGGACTGTATAAATGAGAACAAATATAAGTACTTTGTTGTTGTTCTTGTACAGTCTCTATGTATAAGTACCTTATACAACAATAAAATGCTATCGTATGTTAGGCACACAGAAGGTACTTAAGATTCTGGTGTAACTGGGATTTCCCTGGCGGTGCAGTGACTGGGAGTGTGCCTTCCAGTGCAGGGGATGCGTGTTTGATCTCTGTTGGGGAAACTTAAGATCCCACATGCCGCAGGGCAACAAAGCCTGAGTGCTGGAACTAGTGAGAAGCCTATGTGCATTGGGCTAAGACCCAATGCAGCCAAATAAATCAGTATTAAAAAAAAAAATTCTAATGTAACCAATCAATTAGCAATTTACACACACACACCCCTCGCCCATCTCCTTTCTATTTACTATCATGTTAATCTGGGCTATCCCCCCTGCAAGATGAACACAAAGATACTTGATGGGTTCTTTTGAGGAATACTGACAAGTTCAAGAGACTAAAATATGTCAACCTGTTAGGACCCAGAATTCTTGCTTGAATTTGGCTCCCTCCTAGCTTGGTCTTTGGGTGGCAATTTTTGAGCGACAGAATTTACTTCAGAAACTTGCCTTTATGTTTATTTCTTCAGTACAAGTTCTATCCTTGAGAAGATTAAGGAAATGTATATAACATATATTGTTTCGCTTCTGGGTTAAGATTAGGTATATTTTAATAGTTTATTAAATTTGTGTTCATTGAATTGATTTGGTAAATATTGATCCATTTGCCCAGTACCATTCTAAGCCCTCAGTATATGGTGGTAGTGAACATAAGCAGAAATACTCGTGTGGAGCTTTAATTCTAGTGAGGTTTGTGTTCCACAAATGTCAAATAAGATAAAGATTATATTTACAAATATGATGGTATGTTCAGTTTATACATTTAGTCTGTCACGGTTTTTTAATTAATAGCAGCTTACTAAGAGCTGAAGTTCAATTGCTTGTCCTTTGTGAATAAGTAAATCTAGTTTAGCAATTGTTTATCTTAATAACTTTTATCCTTGCCATATTTGCAGCTGGAAAGAGTATATATAGATATATATTTTGATTGCCTTTCATTTTTATAAACAGTAAGCAGCTGTTTTATGTAAATTTATCATTTGAACCTTTTAAATTGAGAGTGGTGGAAAGGGGGTGGTTTTCTAATGTCATGAATGACTGGGGGTCACAAATCATTGCCCTGAAATTATAACCATTCATAAATTCAAACCCTTTACATCAGGCTCTCTGAATCTTATTTTCTCTTCCTTCCCTTTGTTGCCATACTTTTTTAAGAAGTCTGTTATGCCTATTCTGTCACCATTATACTTTCTCATTTTCTCTTTTACTTCTCAAAATGAGGATTAAATCTATAGAGAATACAAAGAATACTATAAACAAACCGCAGGAATGGACCTCAGGTTTAAAGCCTGGTGAGAGATGCTTCTGGAAACTTGACTTTTGTGTACCCCTTTCATTTGTGTACCCCTTTCATGTTGAACACTTAGGAATTTGTTGAGGTTGTTTTGCATCACTTAATTGCACAAGGTGAGTAGGCAAGGAACGGAGTCAGTGTCCCCAGAACAGTCAGATGGGAAGAACAATGGAAGAATAATCCGCTCCCCAGAGGCCTCCTGCAGTAGCAAGTGAGTTAGAACCCCCTCTCACAGGATGTTACCGACCGCATGGACATCCCTTTAGAGGTTGTAGATGTCTTCAGAGGACTGAGCTGTATATTCCTTCTGAGTTATAAACCGTCTCTAGCTTCCACTAAAGCAGCTTCTCATTCTCTTTGGCATCTTTCCTCAATCATATTACAATCCCATTTTGACATTTACAGACCAATACCTGGAGTTAAGAACCATTAGCAATTAGTTGTATTTGCTTCCCTCTCTATATAAAAAGCAGAAACATTACAGATAAAGTCCCCTTTGGCCATTATCCCCCAGTCCCATATCTTCTCCCATCCCCAGTCCACTATCATAAGTGGGTTTATGTTCTTCCAGTCTTTGTTTAATGCTTTTATATATACTATATGTAATTCACAGTTCTGTTTTTGTTTCTAAAATTTAAATATATCAGTCTACAATTTACTTTTTTAAATACTGAGTTTTGTGATATTCAGCAATTAAAGAGTGTACATATAGAATCTATTGTATTAACATACTACTTGTAGTATGAGTATGGATACTCGTAGTATGGATCATCGAAAAAGTAAGAGAGTTCCAGAAAAACATCTATTTCTGCTTTATTGACTATGCCAAAGCCTTTGACTGTCTGGATCACAATAAACTGGAAAATTCTGAAAGAGATAGGAATACCAGATCACCTGACCTGCCTCCTAAGAAACCTGTATACAAGTCAGGAAGCAACAGTTAGAACTGGACACAGAACAACAGACTGGTTCCAAATAGCAAAAGGAGTACGTCAAGGCTGTATATTGTCACCCTGCTTATTTAACATATATGCAGAGTACATCATGAGAAATGCTGGGCTGGAAGAATCACAAGCTGGAATCAAGATTGCTGGGAGAAATATCAATAACGTCAGATATGCAGATGACACCACCCTTATGGCAGAAAGTGAAGAGGAACTAAAGAGCCTCTTGATGAAAGTGAAAGAGGAGAGTGAAAAAGTGGGCTTAAAACTCAACATTCAGAAAACTAAGATCATGGCATTCGTTCCCATCACTTCGTGGCAAATAGATGGGGAAACAGTGAGAGACTTTATTTTTGGGGGCTCCAAAATCACTGTAGATGGTGACTGCAGCCATGAAATAAAAAGACACTTACTCCTTGAAAGAGAAGTTATGACCAACCTAGACAGCATATTAAAAAGCAGAGACATTGCTTTACCAACGAAGGTCCGTCTAGTCACAGCTATGGTTTTTCCAGTAGTCATGTATGGATGTGAGAGTTGGACTATAAAGAAAGCTGAGCACCGAAGAATTGATGCTTTTGAACTGTGATATTGGAGAAGACTCTTGAGAGCCCCTTGGACTGCAAGGAGATCCAACCAGTCCAACCTAAAGGAAATCAGTCCTGAATGTTCATTGGAAGGACTCATGTTGAAGCTGAAACTCCAATACTTTGGCCACCTGATGCGAGGAACTGACTCATGTGAAAAGACCCTGATGCTGGGAAAGATTGAGGGTGGGAGGAAAAGGGGACAACAGAGGATGAGATGGTTGGATGGCATCACCAACTCGGTGGACATGAGTTTGAGTAAACTCCAGGAGTTGGGAGGTCTGGCGTGCTGCAGTCCATTGGGTCGCAAAGAGTCAGACATGACTGAGCAACTGAACTGAACTACTCTAGTAACATTTAGATTCTTAATACCTCGTTATAATTTGACTTTCATCCACCTTTCTTATCCGTAGCTCTACTAAAAGTATATTAAATGTTACTAATAATTTCTTAATCAGTAAACCTAATGACTTTTTTTCTTTGTCCTCATGTCCTTGACATGTATGTAATGAAGCTGAAACTGGTGACCTCCACTCCCTAACTTGAAAGTGTGTTGTAGTCTACTACATTATTTGTCTGTCTGTCTTTTTCCCCCTCTTACACGTCACCTTATCCTTACTCTCTTCAATCACTTAAGTATGGTTCAATTCTCAGCACTTATTCTTCGAAAAGTACACATAGTTTTATCACTTACTATCTCACTTTCAGCTTTGAGTGACTCCCAAATGTATGTTTTTATTCTTGACCTCTTTGCCACATTTTAGTGTCTGCTTTCCAGCTGCCCAGTAGACATTTCCATTTGTGTATACACAGTATTACTAGTGTCTTCACCTATCTAAAACTAAACAACTGCTATTTCCCTGCTTTTTACTTAGCTTGACTTCCCAATTTCTGGCCCATTCTTCTAATCCACCAGCCGTAAAACCTACATCTTTTTTTTGCTTTTTGCTTTTTTCCCCCTCTAAATCCACCTGCTTATCAAATACTATAGATTCTTTTTTATCTGACTCCAGTTTTTCTCTTCCAGTTTGACTTACAGAGTGGTACCAGAATTGGCCAGAGCACAATTATAATCATGTCATTCCCATGCTTTAAAACATGCCAGTCTCTACATTACCAATAGGATAAATTCTAAACTTTTAAGACTTTGTGAAGAGACTTAGCTCTATTAATCCAATCCAGCCCTAACCTGCTTTAACCATACTCTTCTGCACTTCGTTGTCCTCTGAATGTATCCTGCTGTACATCTTATTTTTTGCTTTAGAGTCCTTCCTCCCTTCTGACACCTGGCTGACTCTGAACCATCTTTAGAAGTCAGCTCAAATATCACTTTGAAGCACTGTACATCTCCTTCAGGCAGTGAGTTACTTCTTCCAAAATTTCTGTAGAATCTCTATTTCAATAGAATTCATTATAGTACATCACTCTGAATTGTAATTTTTTTAATGCATCAATCCCGTGTCTAAGAGCCTTTATCACTACCACCATGCACATTCAAGTGGGAGTTCACTGAGAACAGAAACTGTTCCATTTCTTGAGAAGGGGAATATACATTGGCAACACTGTTGAATCACGCTGTCTTTTCACTATGTATGACGTATCAGTGCTTAGAATAATCTTGCTGAAGCACCATTTTTAAAATATCTTATTTGTTCAAAACCTGTATTTTTTTAATTGCTTACTAAGCTTAAGTTCAAAATTTTTTAACTTGGCCTTCAAGACCCTCCATAGTCTATACTCTCTATTATGTTTAAGACACAGAGTACATTGCTGGCACTAGCTACCTTCTTAAAGCTCTGCTTCTGTTTAAAAGTGAGTACGTGAGTATACATCTTTTGCCCAGGCCAGCTTGATATGCACACTGTCCTGTATTCTTTTCAGCATCTTGTCTTTCAAAATTCTACTCACTCTTCAAGATCCAGTTTAGTTTCTGCCTTATTTATAAAGCTTTTCTGACTATTTCAGCCAGAAATATTTCCCACTCTTCTCCAGACTCTTGTAGCAGTTCTTTACATACCATATATACATACATGCTCCTTATATGCCATAGTTATAAGATGTGAGGTGGTAACATTTATATGGCACATTAGGGTACACTGGAAGAGGTTTAGATTTCTAGTGAAAGCTCCTTATGGCTGCTTAAAAGTACCCTAGCAAAAATGAAACACATAATGACTTGCACTAACTATAATTTCCTTAAAAATGAGAAATGGAAAATTTTCTCAGAATACACTATCCGTAAGGCAGCATGGTGCAGTGAAAAAAGCTGATTTTTTTTTTTTATGGCATATAATTTATAAAAATCTGATGTTTTAGAGTTGAGGCCTAGGTTGCATTCATACCTTTGTATTTAACCATGAAGCCTTGGGCAGACTGTTTAACCTTTCTGGGCTTTTGTTTCCTTATTTAAGGGGGGAGATAATTATGTTTGCAGACTTTATGAAGATCAGAGATAAAGAGCATGGCATGAGTATATGCTCAATAAATGATTGCTTTCACTGTGGTGTATTTCTCTTCCCCTCTTTCATAATGTATTAATAATTGTGGTAGCTCTTTGATAAATTCAGATACTTTTAACTTCCATTCCACTTGGGTGGACAGACATATAAAGGGGTTTTTAGCCTTGATGGTATAGTTTTTGTTTAAGAATACATGGGATGTGATACTTTTAATCCTGAGACAAAGCTGCAGTTTGCAGCTTTTTTCCATTGTTAAATTTAGGCATTCCTTGCATTAACCAGAGCATGGTTCACTAAACATGTTTTAAATTAAGAACATGTTCTCTTTCCTTAAAACACTCATGCAAATACATTGGTAAGGCACCATGTGTAATACAACAATAACAATTTAAAGCCTGTTTCATTGCTCTCACTCCTGTATTCTGGAACTCTTCTGTTCTGCTACCCTCCATTTTCTATCAAAGTAATCTCTAGGGCAGATTTTCCAAATCTTTCTGATAATCCAAGATAAATACCTGCAGTCTAAATCTGCAAAGATAGACTTTACTGTCAGCTGTTTTATTAGATAACCATACTAGTTAATTTATGTGCCAGTGAAAAAGGATTCTATTGATAAATAAAGTTTGCTCCCCTTTTTTCCCCATATACTTTTTAAATAATTAACCATATAAACTGGTTTAGTCACATATGAACCCTATGAGGTAGGTTACCTTTGTCATCCATCCTTTCCCAACTGGTTTGTAATACCTAGCTTTATTTCAAAACTCTTCTGCTCCAACTACATTGGTTTTCTCATGGTCCATGGCCATATGCTCATTTCTGTCTCTAAGCATGCTTATGCTGTTATTCTTACTTCAGATAGCCTTATTCTTTTCATTCCCTAATTGTCATTTCAATTGTAGTTCTGCCTTTTCATGAAACATTCTCAGCTATTTCATCCTGTGTTTCTTATGGTCATCATCACATTTCTGTATTAGCTGGACACTTAATGTTTTGTGTGGTTGTTTTTATGTGATTCTTCTATGCATATATTTGTTCCTTAACTAGACTGTAAGTTCCTTAAATGTATTTCTTCTGACATCAAATAGTGAACATACTTAGTACATTCAAGTTAATCTCGGAGAAATCTTGAATACACTTAGATTTAAGACAGACTAGATACGTATTTCTCAAACTGTTCATAAGTTTTGCTATCAAGAAGGATTTACAATTGGAAAATGTTTGAATTTAAATTTAAAATCACATAGAATTAACTTTTTTTTCTTTTTAATAAAGAGAGGCATATTATGCAGATCAGTGATATTTCCAGTACCAATAAGACCATACATTTATTTTAAGGAATAAGTAATAGACTTTAGATTGTCTACTTTAGTTCTTTCTCATGTCTTCATAGTATAATAGGGATTTGTTCTTTGATCTCTGAACCAGTTGTGATAATTCCTAGACCTCTTTTTAGTCTGTAAACCAATGAGCCTCAGCTTGGCTGGCAGAAAGGTGTGGAAGTATTATAAATTGTGAGTGTAAATTGCTGATATCAGCAAGCAAGTAGCATATACAAAACCTAGTAGAAGAAAAAGAAGGATGGAAGAAAGTGAATTATGGATTTGAACGAATGTCTTATGCAATGGTGTTGGCCTACTGAAAAACTAAAGAATGGTTAGGAATCCAGGACTTTCCCACTGAATACCAGGGTGCCAGGCAGAACTACTTTATGAGCTAATTTAGGTAAGAAAATGTATCCATAAATGTATCCGTAGTTATAAAGTTGGTAGCATCTTTCTTGTCTATCCGTGCCATTATTGCTACTGTTCATTTGGTGCTTATATATATGCCAAAAATAAGCTGTTTGAAGATCACTTGTTTAATCCTTTACAATAGAGAATCTTTTTTTAATTTACTTTATTGAAGTATAGTTAATTTACAATGTTGTGTTAATTTCTGATGTTCAGCAGAGTGACTGAGCCACACACCGACATACAGTTTCCTTATTCTTCTCTGCTGTGGCTTATCACAGAGTACTGAACATAGTTCCCCATACTATACAGTAGGATCTTACTGTTTATCCATTCTGAATATGTATCAGTTTGCATCTGCTAGTCCCAGACTCCTGATGCATCCCTCCCCCTTGGCAACCACAAGTCTGTTCTCTGTGTCTGTGAGTCTGTTTCTACTTTTTTTATAGGTAAATTCATTTGTGTCATTTTAGATTCCACACGTAAGTGATGTTATTATGGTATTTGTCTTTCTCTTTCTGACTTACTTAGTATGATCATCTCGGTCCATTCATGTTGCTGCAAATGGTATTATTTCATTTTTTATGGCTGAATAGTATTCATTAGATAACCATACTAGTGAATTTATGTGCCAGTGAGAAACTATTCTGTTGATGTGTGTGTGTGTGTGTGTGTCCATGTACATGTGTGCACATACCACATCTTTATCCATTCATCTGTCAGTAGACATTTAGGTTATTTCCATGTCTTGGCTATTGTAAATAGTGCTGCTTATGAACATAAGGGTACATGTATCTTTTTTGAATTATGGTTTTGTCAGGATACATACCCAGGAGTGGGATTCCTGGATCATACGTCAACTCTGTTTTTAGTTTTTTGCAGACCCTCTATACTGTTTTCCATAGTGGCTGCACCAGTTTAATTCCCACCAACAGAGTAGGGGAGGTTCTACCATAGGGAATTTTAACATAAAACCTTTTTTTATCCTGAGAACTACTTTGGAAGTTTAGTTATGCATATGAGTTCCTTCTCAGAATGTTTTGAAAGAGTAAAACAAAATAGGTAGGTCAGAAATGAACCAATTATGTAGAAACACACCTGAAAAATATTAAAAATCTGATCTAGTAATAGGAGCTTTAACACAAATGCAAGATCTATTATTGGTGACTCTGATAATTAATTTCAGATTAATGATGGGTTAAATGTTATTTGGGGATCTGGACAGCTATAATATGAAAATTCCTAGTCACTGTGCTAATTTCTAATTGCTGTACTGCTAATATTACTATGATTTACTTAGATTCATAATTGAAAGAAAATTGAATATCATTCAGTGATTAGTGAAAATGTTAAAAATGTAATTTTTTCTCCATCCAAATTTACTAACCCCATAAATTTTATGTGGACCCCAGATTAAGAACCCCCTGACTTAAAGAAGTTCTGAAAGAGATTGTCATTAAACCTAAAATAAGCAGTAAGTAGGGAATTTGAACTCAAACAATCTGGCTCCAAAGCCCAAATTCTTTAACCAGTTAGAATATCCTGAACTCACAAAATCTTTTTCCCAAATTTAGCTAGCTTTTTTCCTTTAGAATAAAAAAAGATCTGAAGCATTTTGTTTACTATTTAAATTAAAAACCAAATAGCTTAGAAGTGTTTACATTGAATGTAAAATCAGATTTAATTTTTGTATTATGGTGAGTTGAGAAAATTGACAAAGGGAAGAAATATGGAAAAAGGAAGAATGGCCAAAGCAGAGGTTCTCAAACTTTAGGTCTCACAATCAATCACATGAAGGATTTGTTAAAATACAACATTGATGACTCCTCAAAAAGTTAAAAATAGAAATACTATATGATTTAGCAATTTCACTTCTGGGTATATGTCCAAAAAAATTAAAAACAGGGTCACAAAGAAATGCTTGTACACCCAGGTTCATAACAGCATTATTCACAATAACTAAACCTGGAAGCAGCCCTAGTATCTATGACTGAGATGAGCTAATGTGGTATGTATACATACAATAGGATAGTATTCAGCCTCAAAAAGGAAAGATAATCTGCAATATTATCTGCTACAATGTGGATGAACCTAGAAGACATAGACAAATACTGGATGATTCCACTTGTGTGAGGTTCTTAGACTAGTCAGTTATAAAGACAGAAAATATAAGGGTAACTGTCAGGAGCTTGGGGAGTTTAATAAGAACAGAATTTGTTTTACCAGATGAAAAGAGTTATATGGGGATGGGTGGTGGTAATGGTAGCACAACCTGTAAATGTGTTTAATACCACTGAATTGTGCACTTAAAGGTAGTTAAGATGGAAATTTTATGTTATATGTTCTACCACAATCAAAAAAGAAAAATAATTTTTGAAGAAATTTAAAATAAAACAATTTTTTAAATGTAATGTTGGGTCCCATCAGAGTTTTTGATTCTGCAGGTCTGGGGTGGGACCTGAAAATCTGCGTTTCTAGCAAGTTCTCAGATGATGCTTGTACATCACACTGATCGCTGCTTTCTGAGAGATGGAGGATTGAAGAGAACAAGGGTAGGAAATGACTCAAAGAGAAGCTCTTAATTAGAGTTTTGTCAGAAATTACAACCTCTCCTTGGGTGTGGACTTGAAAGGTTTTTGGCTTTTTCTTTTGAAATGGCAAATAGCCAGTTCTCACTTTTTTTTTAATCATTAAAATCCAATGCTCAAATTTATTAAGATAATAATGGGGGAGGGGGGTAGGGAGGAGAGGAGGTGTGCCTCAGAGCAGTTGTTCTTACTTTTAAGGGTATTAAAATTGCCATCCCATAAATTATAACATTAAAATATAACTTAAAGTAGAATTATAGTTAAATTGATCCTGCAGTGGAAATATTATAGCGCTGTCAGTAAGAATTTTTAATTTCAAAGTGTTTGGTTTTATCTTTGTTGGCTGTTTCTATCTAAGAAATGACCTGATCTAATAGCCAGAATCAGGAGCGAATTTTTGCTCTGTGTGAGAAACAGAAAAATTTGCACAACTCAGAGTACTTGGCAGTGGAAATCAGATTTATTTAAGTCTTTCCTGCTCAAGTCTGGTCAGTAGGAAATAAAGCCATTGACAAAAATACCTGTGTGTTATTATAAAAGCTGTTTAGGAATTCACATCATATAATTGTTCAGGGCTATCTCTTTATTTCCAATTTCTCACACTCTATAACAAGATTGTTTGGGTTACGCCTGAAAGATCTGCCCCAAACAGGTTAAACCAGGGGAAAAAAAAACAAACCTATGGGTTTATGTAAGTGAACAGCACAAGGGTATATTTAGCTTTAAGCACAGCTTGATCCATGTCTCAGACAAAGTCATCAGTTTCTATCTTTTAGCTTCCTCTGGGTTCTTTAGGCTCCACGTTGTGGCTTTCCTGGCAGCAAAGCCTCACACTCTCATTTAGCTCCTCATTTTTCCTGCCTTCAAGCCCAGTGGAAAAGAAAGTCTGTGTACCAACTTTCCCAGCAAAAATTCTGAAGTTCACTCTAATAAAACCAGCTTTATGGGCCCAAACTCGTCACTGTAATCTAAGATGAGGGATACTGCCCTTAAACCAATCTAAGGATTACTCTTCCTGGAGCTGGGGGTGTGGGACTAACTGCCTAAATAAACCGCACACATGGCTGATGCTGGAGGGAAGAGTGATTTTCCTTAAAAAGTGTGGGATACTTTTTGCTCCTAAAAAAGAGAAATCATGCTGTACATTAAACCACAAATTTCTACTTTCCTAAGATCTTGAGGGAACTATAAACCCATCATTTTCAAGCAACCTCTTTTCTCCTTAAATGGAAGAAGGAAAGGAATTGGGGAATAAATAGCTGAAATAGATTGCATCAAGGAGGGAGTAGGGTATAGAGAAGCAAAGAGTGAAACCATAATTATAAAACCTTCTTAGGTGATATTCCTGGTCAGACTATTATAAGTTTTTTTTTTTTAGTGAAGGAAGAAAAGATTTCTATACCACATTGTTCCCTCCCCTCATTTCCACCCCTAAAAACTAATAACTGTCTTATAGGCTGTCTGCCCATGTGACCATTTTTATACTCTTTAAGTTAATTTCCCACATACCTGGCCCTTATTTCAGACTAATGTTCTTTCCATATCATGTAGGTTAAACTCATAAACCTATTAAGGTGGTGTATCAGTTAATAAATTCTTTAGAACTTAACATTTTCTGTACTGTTATTTATATTAAAAATATGTAGTCATCAGAATCTATTATTTCTACCTTAAGTCCAGTAATTATCCCTTTCACACAGTTTGCTTTCTGCAGTCTCTCTACTTTTTTTTAACCTGCCATTTTTCTGTACTAGCGGTTCCCAAACTTTATTTAATATCACATCACCTTGAGGGTTTGTTAAAACACAGATTTCTAGGCCCTCTTCCTCTTGAGTTTCTCATTTACTAGGTCTGGAGTAGAGCCAGAGAATTCGCAGGTTTCCTAGTGGTTCTGAACTGCTGTCTCAGAGAACTTTGTTTTGAGAATCCCTATGATAAAATCACTTGCCCCTGCAAATTTCTACTGTCACGCCTTCCTGAAGCCGTCTCTGGTCTATCCAGATTGATCCTTCCTTCTTCTTAAAATAGGGAAGGATATACCTGTGGTAATTTCACTGGAACTTTAAGTATCTTATATCTACTAGATGTAGCCCAAATTAAATTACAGAGTTTTCCAGATAGGTACAGTCTTTGATTTATTTTGTTTATGCAGCTTCATGGAACCAGTGAAACTACATGGAATCAGTGAATGCACAGTGTATGTTACTGGCACTTTCTTTAGTTTTCAGCTGCTTGCTTGTTTTGTACTATTAAGTTATAAGTCTTCATTTCATACTTATTTGCATCTAAATTATAATTTTTAGATGCAGTAATTTGGTGGTATTATAAATTTACATATTGTGGGCAATACTATTTGATCTCAGATGACCATCATCAGATGTAATGTTAAGCGATTAGAATAAATGGAAAATGTGTGTGGTAAGTTGGTAGATGTTGAAAATCAGCAAACCTTTTGGGTGTATTATTATCAATAAGGGTTCTTTTTTTAAATATCCCCTCTATAGGATAATTTCAGCTAATCTCTAATGAGCATTAGCTTAAAAATCCAAATTTTAAGCTGTATACTATCACTATGAATTAAACAATGTACCTAATAAGTTCACTGTAAATCGTTGTTCAACCATCTTATCTACCATAGCCGTAAAATTAGAAAAAAATCCAGAAGTGCCTCTTTTAAATGTCACCTGAGTACCTTCTAAAAAGTAAAACTGTAAATGTGTTTAGGGGTGAAGTGCACTAATGTCTGAAACTTTGAAATGCATCAAAAAATAAGATTGGTGAAAGAATTTGTAGCAAAATGATAGAATCTGGGTGTTAGAAATATGGGTATTCACCAGTTTTTCATTTTTTTTTTTTAAGTTTGAAATTTTTCATATTACTTGAGGGGGGTGGTGGTACAGAAATAGGCTTATTCTTATTCAGAATTTGTAGGGATTATAGCTTATTCAGAATTTGTAGGGATTATAGCTTATTCAGAATTTGTAGGGATTATAGCTATACAATGGAGAAGGCAATGGCACCCCACTCCAGTACTCTTGCCTGGAAAATCCCATGGACAGAGGAG
This sequence comes from Bison bison bison, assembly GCF_000754665.1. Taxonomy (NCBI): domain Eukaryota; kingdom Metazoa; phylum Chordata; class Mammalia; order Artiodactyla; family Bovidae; genus Bison; species Bison bison. The sequence goes on along the minus strand of NW_011494744.1, from coordinate 2,411,043 downwards.
CCTGGTAGGCTGCAGTCCATGGGGTCACTAAGAGTCGGACACGACTGAGCGACTTCACTTTCACTTATCACTTTCATGTATTTGAGGAGGAAATGGCAACCCACTCCAGTGTTCTTGCCTGGAGAATCCCAGGGACGGGGGAGCCTGGTGGGCTGCCGTCTATGGGGTTGCACAGAGTCGGACACGACTGAAGTGACTTAGCATAGCGTAGCATAGCATAGCTATACAAATATTCCCATTATATTGATGTATGAAACTTCCATTTAAATAAATGTTAAACACATAAATATAGGCGGTTTCATTTGGTTCAACCTAATTAATACTTTTACATTTTGTTTTTTCCTGATGACTGGAAATTGGCTTAATTTAAGATTCAGTTTAATTTAGCTACGTTCGTGTTCCATCGTTGATATGAAAAACTTAACAAGAACCTAGAAGTCTAGTTTCTAGATATTTCTGCCTATATTTTGTTACCAAAATAATACATTTCATTCCATCAGCGATATACAAATGTATTTACAAAATTACCTTGGTTATGGGGAAATATATATCCTAATACCACAAATAGCTGGCCTATTTGCTCTATACTTATCAACTGAAATTTTATGAAAAAAACTAGGTTGAAACCCAGTCAAACCACAGGTAGTAGTGATGGTTGGACAGCAGTGTGAATGACTTAGTGCTACTGAATTGTAGTCTTAAAAATGGTTAAAGTATTCAGTTTTATGTTGTGTATATTTTACCATAATAAAGTTTAAAAAAATAAAGTGAAGGAGGAGACATTTCTGTTTAACCATAAGATAGCACGAGGGCCCAGACAGCTTGGCTGAGTTGAGTCAGAGGGTCAAGCATGCTCAAACAAATGCTACCCCACTCCAGTTTTGCCTAGGTAGGTCATATGAAATCTGACTGGTTTTGAAAGCTAAGTAAAAACATAATTTTGGATATTGTTAACATGTATTCAGTTCAGTTTTTTCCCCCTATTCTAAGAAGTCTTAATTGATGCATGTGATTAAAATTCATGTTGATCTACAAAGACTGGAGACTTATCTACAGTACCTGACTATATAAGTCTTTCCCACTGAGCATAGTTAAGCTAGTTGTTGTAACAGAAGCCAACTTATCTAATTAAGTGAAAAGTGCACAGTAGGTGACAAGCTTTAATTAGCAGTTGTTTTCCTCTTGTGCAGTGGTAGTAGAAGGGAGTGAATGATGTCATTGAGTTAAATTGTAATATTTGCCCTAATGGAAATAGATGTCAAAACTTGTGTTTATTGGGAGGAAAAAATAAGGAATTGCAACCTAATTCCACAAAAACAAATTAGAGTTCATAAAGTACCCTTAAGAGCAAAATGTGAAAAAGTTTAAATATTAACCATCTCAATAAAGATTCTTTTTATAATATAGGCATCCCAGACTTGAGACTTCTAGGTTTCAAATATAATAAATATAATTTAATTCCCAGAAAAAAGGAAAGCCACTCATACCTATAATGGAAACATGTAAGCCCAAATGTATCATCTTACTATCCAAAAACAATTTATCCTGATGTCTTCATCTATTCTTTCCTTTGTGCTTTTAAATTTAATCATCTTACTCTCTTATAGTCATACTTTACCAGAAAGAGAAATGACTGGGTTTTTTCTCTCTCTCAGGTGAAAATTGAATGAGACCATATGTGAAATCATTTGTGTAATACTTTTGTTCTCCAAGTTCAAGAGGTTAAGAGATTAATGTTGTTGAAATGGGAGATACACTGAATTTCACATATTCCTGTACTTACCACTCCTCAAGAATTATTAGGTCTTATAAAAGCAGCTTGAGGATTGTCTCTGCATTCTCATTAGAGAAGGTGAAAATTTTCTAGAAAGATTGAGGAAGTTATGTAAAAACAAAATTCAGAAAATACAAGACTTTGCAGAACATAAGAGAGTGAAGTCGCTCAGTCGTGTCCAACTCTTTGCGACCCCGTGGACTGTAGCCCCCCAGGTTCCTCCATCCATGGGATTCTCCAGGCAAGAGTACTGGAGTGGGTTGCCATTTCCTTCTCCAGGGGAGTCTTCCCGACCCAGGGATCCAACCCAGGTCTCCCACATTGCAGGCAGACGCTTTAACCTCTGAGCCACCAGGGAAGCCCACAAGGAAAAACAGAAAAAAGGAGAAGCTACTCTACTGGAAATGTGTTGGTTATTTTTCCCCTCAGTCTTTTAATATAGAATTAAAGGTTCTATAATATAACATAGTAGGTTCATCCCATTAAGTGGAGCTGCAGTCAAGAGGAGGCTGGAGTGTTAATGATAATATCATTGTTTTCTCTCTTAATTTACAGAAGTTGCTGGGTGTGTTTTGCCACTGATGAAGATGATAGAACAGCTGAATGGGTGAGACCGTGCAGATGCAGAGGATCTACAAAATGGGTTCACCAGGCTTGTTTACAGCGCTGGGTGGATGAAAAACAAAGAGGAAACAGTACAGCCAGAGTGGCATGTCCTCAGTGCAATGCTGAATACTTAATAGTTTTTCCAAAGTTGGGTAAGAAGATCCCTAAAACCAACACAGATATATATATATCGTGTTCTTACATTGTATGTGACTCTTTAAGATCCTAGGGTTGTCTTTAAGTAATTCATCTCTTTGCTTTTTTGTGAGTTTCTCTATTCCATTTCTGTTTTATATCTAAATGTCAGATATTTATTTGTTTTGCTAACAGTTTACCTTATCCTTAATATATTCCCAAATCTATCCATTTGTGTATTAAATGTTTTCATTTGGTTGACGGATAAAGAACTTGGATATCTAATTATGTAGATAAAATCAAGTAACACAACTATAATAAAAAGCTAAGGAGCCTCATTCTCTGGAAACCAATGGTGTGGGAGAAAGAAAACAATAGTTGTTCTAATACTTATTCTTCTTAATTTTTATATTAAGGAATAAAAGTAAGGACATTAAATATTTAATAAAATGCAGTGTTAAATTCATCTTTGGAATCCAATTTATATGGCTGTCTTTCGTGAAAACTACTTTCCTTTTTCTGTGAATTGGCTGGCAAGAAATAACCAATAGTCTTTGAGAATGAGGCTAGAGTTGAAATAAGTGTAGCAGAATGTTTAAAGGAAGCTATAACTAACACTGATATTTAGTTAGCATGTTTCAATACAGCCATGTGATTATGAACTGGTGTCATTCTCTGGTGGTTATGCCGTGCCATATAATAAGAATGTTATTAAACATTTTTAATATCATCCTTGACTGCAATCAAGAAGTGTTTGAAAGCAGTTTGGTTTTTCGGAAGGTCTGAAGGAAAAAATGACTTTGTGGAGGAATGTTTCAAGGAGAAATTGGAAATTATTAGATATGTTATTTTTTTCTAGGTGCTGTACATATTGAAATCAGACCTTTTTTTTTTTTTAATGAAGCTATATAAATGCAGATGATGAAGTGCTTTTCTAATGTGAGAAGATTAATAATAAGGGCAATCAAAATTTCCATAGTTGTCTGTATTTCTCTAACATAATGCATAGGAAGAAGTGATAGTTTTCTATGAAAGAAAAACAGTGTAGTAGAGAAAGTACCATTTTTTGGACATTTAGTATTTGTGGATCTCATTGATGGGTCTTTTAAACATCATGAAAAGCAGTTACTGCTGCAATCTTTCACCACATTGATACCTGGCTCACTGAAGTCAAAGCTACAGTTTCTTGTCCTCCTTATTAGTTCTGCTAAATCAGATAATCCCACTTTTCAACTATAGATTGTTGAATATTTCCAACAACCAAGTATAGGATGATTCAGCAGCAAGTATAGGATGATTCTTCTAGATGTTTTGGATATTCAGATGGATGAATACCAAAATTATTGCAAGAATTCTCACTGAAAACTACCTACAATGTCTGAGTTGACAAATGTATGGCACTCAGCAATGAAGTTGAATATTTCAGTTTGGAAAGTGGCACTGGGTAAATCTGTCCTTCTGGTGTTTTTCAGTTCTAGGAAATACATTTTTTTAGGTCTAGTGTGGTAACTGAATAAATTTTTCTAAGTATACTAATAATAAGACACCCGTTCATTCTACAACAAGGATAGAGCGTGGCTAGATGTCGGAAAAGTCAAACTGTGGTTAAGCTGTGTGTATCATGATTTGGTCTTTGTATTTTATCCTGAAGAATTTCAGCTATGATGGGTTCAAGCTATTCACTATACTATATGTCTCACAGAGATCTGCCACTTGAGTAAGCCACAGATAATCACAGAAAGTTTTTACTGACCTTATCGGTGTCATGGGGTGGAAATGTATATCCTTCATTTGAATAGCTTTTGGTAGCATCTTTCCTCCTGACAAGATAAAAAATCAGAGTGTTGTACTTACTTCTTTTTTCCTGACATAACATGCCAAGGATATCTGCTCAGGGGCTGCGGTTGAATATATATTCACAATTTTCTATGCAAACTTTAACAGACTCAATGGAAAATTTAAGTGTCAAACTCCAGCTGTTGCCTGTGAATGAAGCCTTGTATGAATTGACTTTCAGGTGCCATAATGTTCCTGGGTACACACGACTAGTGCTTTTGGCTATGTTGATCCTAGTGTATGTTTTCAAGTTAAGGTTCAAAGATAATTGTTGGTTATAAGAAAATCCCTTCTCTAAAGCATATTTTCATTGATAATCAGAATTAAAGTTTTATTTCATTATTTACAGTTTATATATATATGCCAAGGGTTGGTTCATACTGTGAATACTAGTGGTTTCTTATAGTCATAAAACAAAATATTTAAGAGCATACACCTATGATACTAACTGTTCTTACTCACTGAATATGACACCTATTATATAACGTCCAGTAGTGTCCTCTGATAGGAGAAGGCAGTGGCGACCCACTCCAGTACTCTTGCCTGGAAAATCCAATGGACGGAGGAGCCTGGTGGGCTGCAGTTCATGGGGTCGCTGAGTCGGACATGACTGAGCAACTTCACTGTCACTTTTCACTTTCATGCACTGGAGAAGGAAATGGCAACCCACTCCAGTGTTCTTGCCTGGAGAATCCCAGGGACGGAGGAGCCTGGTGGGCTGCCATCTATGGGGTCACGCAGAGTCGGACACAACTGAAGCGACTCAGCAGCAGCAGCAGCAGTGTCATCTGATACAGAAATATACCAGTAGATTGTTTTCTTTCTGAGCATATTTGTCATTAATTTTGCAGCTGACTGTAGTTACACTTGATTTTGTTAAAATAAGGTAAAGTTCCTTTACAGTTTTTAATCTTTGCTGTCAATGACAAAATTTGTAATGCAGGTGTCAGTTAGTTTACTAGAGTGGTTGAAAATTATTTGAAGACTTCAGTGGCTTCTTATTACTGTTTTATAATGATTTAGACCCTGTTTCAAAATGTATTGTGCTGTGATGGGAATAAGGAGGTCCCCTGCTGCTGCTACTAAGTCGCTTCAGTCGTGTCTGACTCTGTGCGACCCCATAGACGGCAGCCCACCAGGCTCCCCCATCCCTGGGATTCTCCAGGCAAGAACACTGGAGTGGGTTGCCATTTCCTTCTCCAATGCATGAAAGTGAAAAGTGAAAGTGAAGTCACTCAGTTGTGTCCGACTCTTAGCGACCCCATGGACTGCAGCCTACCAGGCTTCTCCGCCCATGAGATTTTCCAGGCAAGAGTACTGGAGTGGGGTGCCATTGCCTTCTCCGAAGGAGGTCCCCTAGTACAGACTAATAACTTGTAATTCACTGGTCACAGCCCACTCTAAGATCCTACTGTTTTCACTCTGTAAGATCATACTATTTATCATTTCGAGTCAAATATGCTTTCGTCACTTCTACTCTTCAGTGAATGCTTTTGAGGTATTTATTATTTAAATTAGAGACTTAACACACTGATAAGAACAACAACAAAGTAATATGTTTAGCCAGTGTAAACAACTCATGATGTCGAAGTTTGTTAGCTGAAACAGTCAGTCTCTTCTTAACCTTGTAAAGCATATGTGACCCTTGGAACATAACAGTTAAGAACCTAAAAGAATTTCCTTGAAAGTCATAATTAATCTTTTCAATTTATGAAATGTTTGTGATCAAAGCTTTTATCACTTTTTTTTAAAAACCAAATTGTCTGTAGTAAACCAGATGATTGCCAGGGACCACCATTCATCCCCCAAAGACACTTAGGAGACACTGGCCAAAAGAAGGAATAAGACACAAGAGAAAAGATGCAGAGAGGAAGAGCTGATGGTTAACATTCTATGAGATGGTCTTTGTGTAGCAGGTATTAAAAAAAAGAGTTTTCATATGGATTTAGCCGCAGTCTACTTGACTAGCTGGCCAAAGTCTGCATCTTTTCTGGTACTTAGTGGTGACCAGAATGGAAGGATGGTGGCAAATGTCTGTTCTTAATTGTCCATAGGGAATGTATGGTACCTGGCTATGGAAAACTTAGAGACAGTCCATCTGACTTTCACTCCTCTCATTATTCACTTTTTTCTAGTGAATTAGGACAGTTGTGTGTAACTACAGGCACTTAAAAACTACTCAAAATATGGTCTCAGAACCAGCAACATTAAAATCATCTGAGAGCTGTTAAGGATGAGAAACCTGGTGAATTCCCTGGTGATACAGTGGCTAAGACTCCATGCTCCCAATGCAGGGGGCCGGGGTTCAATCCCTGGTCAGGGAACTAGATCTCACATGCCTTATCAAAGATCCCATGTGCCACAACTAAGGCTGGTTGCAGCTAACTGAGTTAATTAAAGGAATGAAGAACATTAGCTCCACCCCTAGTTAAAATTAATAATCTGTGTTTTCATGGAATCATTAGTTTATGTGCATGTTAAAGTTAAGAAGCATAGAATTAAAACAGGAAAAGAACACCAACTGAGAAAAATTTGTCTTCTGTTAAAAATAAAATATTTCAAAAAATAATAAAATATTTATATGCAGCTTAAGACCAGATAGTTATTTTGTTTAGCTAAACAAAAAGGATCCAGGGACAGTATGTTTGTGGTGTACAGGTCTCTTCATTTGTTAAATTTATTCGTAAGTATTTCATTCATTCCTTTTTTTTTTTTAAGTAAAGGATTTTGGTGGTTTTTTTTTTTATGATTGACGTATAGTTGCTACACTACATTGTATAAGTTACAGATATACAGTATAGTGATTCATGACTTTTAAGGGTTATTCTCTATTTATAGTTATAAAATATTGGCTGTATTCCATGTTGTAGCCTTATAGGTTATTTTATACCTAGTAGTCTATACCTTACTCCCCAAATTTTGTTTTGTTAAATTTATTTCTATCATTCTTTTTGATGGTATTTTCAATGCAGTTGTTAATTTTATTTTCAGATTGCTTATTGCAAGTGTGTAGTATACAGTTGATTTTTTTATTTTTATCTCATATCCTGTAACCATGCTGTTCTCATTTAATAGTTCTAATAGTATTTTAGTGCATTGCTTAGGATTTCCTATATATAATATCATGTCATCTGTGAATAGAAACAGTTTTGCTTCATCTTTTCCAATCTAGCTGCTTTTATTTCATTCCCTTGCCTAGCTACCCTGAGCTTCCCTGGTGGCTCAGACGGTAAAGAATCCACCTGCAATGCAGGAGACCTGGGTTTGATCCCTGGGTTGGGAAGAGTCCCTGGAGGAGGGTATGGCAACCCACTCCAGTATTCTTGCCTGTTGAATCCCCATGGACAGAGGAGCATGGCAGGCTATAGTCCATGCAGTCACAAAGAGTGGGACATGACTGAGCAGCTAAGCATAGCACAGCACGGTTGCCCTGGCTGCAAACTCCAGAACAGTGTTAAATGGAAGTGGTAAGGACATCTTTATCTTATTTTTGATCTTAGAGCAAAAACAGTCTTTTACCATGAAGTATGTTATCTCTGGGTTTTTCATAGATAATTTCTATCAAATTGAAGATTTTCCCTTCTAGTTTGTTGAATGTTTTTTACCATGATAGGGTGTTATATTTTGTCAGATGTCTTTTCTGATTCTATAGAAGTGATCACGTAGTTTTTGTCCTTTATGCTACTGATATATGGTATATTGCATTAACCAGTGTTGCCTTTCGGGATAAGTTCTACTTGATATTGATGTATAATCCATTTTAGATATTGCTGGGTTTGGTTTGCTAGTATTTTGAGAATTTTTCTGTCTGTAGATACTGGTCTGTAATTTTTTTTTTTTTTCTCAGTGGTTCAAGAACTAGGTGATACTGGTCTCATAAAATGAGTTGGGAAGTGATCTTTTCTCTCATATTTTTGGGAAGGAGATTGTGAAGGATTGGTGTTAATTCTTTAAATGTTAGATGATAGTGAATCCATCTGGTCCTGACCTTTTCATTTTTTAATTTCTGTAAGGTTAATATTAATGTCCCCTCTTTCATTCATGACTTTATTTTAGGGTTTTTCTTGGTCAGTCTAGCTAAAGATTTGTTAATTTTGTTGATCTTTTCAAAGAACGAACTTACAGGTTTTTGTTTTTTTTTTCCTCTCTTTCTATTTCATTTATTTCCACTTTAGTCTTTATTATTTCTTTCTACTTGGTTTGGGTTTAATTTGATTTTCTTTTTCTAGTATCTTAAAGTATAAGGATAGATTAAGGGTTTGAGATCTTTTTTAAAACAGACCTTGCATTTTAGAACAGTTCACAGGAAAATTGAGAGGAAGGTACAAAAACACCCCATATACTCCCTGCCTCCGTACATGCATGTGTGCTCAGTCTCTTCATGTCCCAATTCTTTTGTGACGCTATGGACTGTAACCAGGCTTCTCTGTCCATGGGTTTTAGCCTCCTGCATTAATTAATGTGTTTCACCAGGGTGATACATTTCTACAACTGATAAACCTATACTGACACATTACTACCCAAAGTCTAAAGTTTACATTAGGGTTCACTCTTGGTATTGTACACTCTATGGGTGTGGACAAATATATAATGATGTGTGTCCACTATTATAGTATAATACATAGTATTTTCACTGCACTGAAAATCCATCTATTATTCATCCCATCCATCCTCTTCCCTAAACCGTGACAACCACTGGTCTTTTCATTGTTTTCATATGCCTTTTTCAGGATGTCATGTAGTTGGAATCATACGGTATGTAGCCTTAGTTTCTGTATTCCCTTTATAGTCAGATAATTCATTTCTTGTGAGCACTGAATAATATCCCACTATCTGGACATATCACAGCTTATTTTTCCATTCACCTACTGAAGGACATTTTGTTGCTTCCAGGTTTTGGCAATTACAGATAAAGCTGTAGTACACAGCTATGTACAAGTTTTTATGTGGACATATATTTTCAGCTTATTTAGGTAAATAACAGGGAGCGTAATTGCTGGATCATATGGTAAGAGTATTTTTAATTTTGTGAGAAACTACCAAATTGTATTTCAGAATGGCTGTACATTTTGCATTCTGACCAGCAATAAGTTCCTGTTTCTCTATATCCTTGTCTGCACTTATTGTTTTCCATTTTGGGGATTTTAGCCATTTATATCGTATTGTTTGAATTTGCAGTTCCCTAATGATGTAGATATTAAATGTCTTTTCATATGCTTATTAGCAGTCATATCTTCTTTGCTAAGATGTCATAATTGGTAATGTCTTTTGATCATTTTTTCCCTATTGTTGAGTTCTAAATGTTCTATCTTTTGGATAACAGTTCTTTATCAGGAATATCTTTTGCAAATATTTTTATCCCAGTCTGTAGTGTATCTTTTCATTCTCTTGACCTTTCTTGTTTTTTAATGTAGTCATTTACATCTATAAATTTCTCTAAGCAATATTTGGATTTCTTCTTTGACCTGCTGATTATTTAGGAGTGTGTGGTTTAATTTTAACATATTTGTAAATTTCCCAAATGCCGTTCTTTTATTGATTCTAATTTAATTCCATTGTGATCAAAGAACATACTTTGATATCTGTTCTTTTAAATGATTAAGGCTTGTTTTATGTTCTAGCAAGCTTTATCCTGGCAAATATTCCATGTACACTTAAGAAGAAGTGTATTCTGTTGGTGGTTGTGGTAGAGTGTGATATAAACATCTAGTTGACTCATAAATTTTTGAAATCTTCTGTTTCCTTGTTGATCTTTTACCTATTCATCATTAAAAGTGAGCTATTAAAGTCTAAGCTATTGTTGAATTGTCTGTTTCTCCAGTTCTGTCCATTTTTATTTTATTTTACACTCTATTGGTAGGTGCATAAATATTCCTAATTTGTTATGTTTTTCTGATGGACTCTCCCTTTTACTTATAAAATGTCCTTCTTTGTTTCTAGTAACAATTTTTGTCTTAAAGTTGATTTCAACTGATATCAGTGTGGCCACTTCCACTCTTTTATGTAAATTCTTAGATTACTTTCAATTTAATTTTTATTACAGCTTTGTTTTCTATTTCTGTATTTTATTGTTCTCAACTAAGCATTAATTCAAACTTCTGTGTAAAGTTGAAGATAACTAACAATACCCTCAAAAACTGGTTGTCAAATGTTAGGTGGCCGGTAAAGCTTAAAAGGAAAAGATATTCTCTAGGGATGATAGGAATGATTCCTGGGAGAAAACTTTCCTAGAGTATCTAGCAAATAAAATTAATAGTTATTACTATTTTATTTTATAATGTTTTCTTTTAATAATATTAACAGTGATATCAGTAGCTGTCACTTGCTAACAGACCCTGACTATTTGCCAGGCACTATGCTGATTGTATTAGCTCTCACAGTAGATATTGTCCTTATTCTACAGTTAAGGAAACAGACTTAGCATATTTTTTTAATGGAAGTGCATGGGTTTCTGGCACGTAAGGAGCCAGGATTTTAAATTGCTGAATTTTATGTTACTTGGAGTCAGTGAGTCAGTTATCAGGCCTTATATGGATAAGTAGTAGTTTCATATACCATAACAATAGACAGACTGGGAATTTGCATTAATTTGAGATAATGTTAATAAATTACATTTTGTATATGTAAACAAAGATTTTCTGTGATTTGATGCTATTGGAATCAAAGTATGTATTTTCCTTCCAGATAATACCTTTACATGTACCAAGATTCAAAGTAGGATATTTAATGAAAAGTCTTTTTACCATGTCCACCAACCACAATGCCACGTAAATTTCCTTCCTTGGCGGCAACCGCTGTTATAGGTCTCTGATGTTCCATTCCAAAGTGCTTCTCTTTTTCTTTCTTATCCTTTCTTCCCCTTCCTTCTCATTTCTCGTTCTCTCCCTTGTCTTTCTCTTTCTCTCACCATCCCATGCCTGCCTTCTTTTCCCCTTCCTCCCTAAACATACACACACACACACACACACACGCACGCACACAATCTATAAACATTAGGGTAGAATTAAAGAAACAAAAGCGATAGAGAAATATTCAGTGACTGGCAACTATGAAAACCATTTACATTCCTAGGTCTGAAGGTATAAGGCAGGGGATCTGTTAACAGAACTTGACAAGAGCTTTGGCTGCTCAACAGGACCTGTGCTCTTAGAGAAAGGCAGGCTGCATACAACCAAGGTGCCAAGGGGGGGAAATTGCCTTAACACTTTCACCACACTCTGATTTCCTAGCCATTCCACTCATTGTTTGAACACATGAGAAGGAAGTGGGCAAGGTTACCTAAAGGATGCAGTTTGTTTGGTCAGCTTCCCAATATACAAAGCAGGGTGGAGAAAGAGGAGGAGTAAACTTGGAGAGGCAAACAGAATATGGAGCACATGATTACATGGAGCACAACAGGTTTTAGACTAGTATACTATACGTCATGTTCTATGCTTGCTTTTTTTTTCTTAGCAATATATGGTAGATATTAGTGTATTAAGAGCTTTTATATTAGTGTTTAAAGAGCTTTTATATTAGTATATAAAGAGCTTTCTTTCTCTTTGTAGTTGTATAGTATTGTTACATAGATGTATGATTATATAACCAGGCTCCTAACGATGGACATACAGACTTTGTTGTATAATCTTTTACTACGACAAAAAGTGCTGTCATAAACAGCTGTGTAAAATAATTTTACATGTGCAAATATTTCTGTAAAATAACTTACTAGAGTGGAATAGCTGTAAGTCAAAGAGTATGTGCAGTTATAACATTAATAGATACCATCAAACTGGCTTTTGTAGAGATTATGTCTATTTAATCTTCCCAACAGTATATTGGAATGCCTGCTTTTTCATTGCCTTTGCCAACATGCTGCTATCAATATACAGAATTAATTATATCTGCTGCCTTAGCATTTATCAAAACTCAGCAGAATGTTCACTCGGGTATTTTTTAAATGATGAAATTTCATTTGCTGAGAAAGAATATATCATAAATACATATGAGGAATAATGACTAATAAACTGTCATTCATTTACCTATCCCTCAGGTTTAGAAATAAAATACCCTGGTGATTTCAACTTTTTATCATTAAGGACTGTTTTGTCTATAAGAATTTTTTTGTCTTATATATAATATAGATATGATAATATAGTTGCCCCTTGGTATCCATAGGAAGTTGGTTCCAGGACCCCTGCAGAAACCAAAATCCATGGGTGCTCAAGTCCCTTTTTAAAAAATGGCATGCTATGCTATGCTAAGTCACTTCAGTCGTGTCCTACTCTGTGCGACCCCATAGACGGCAGCCCACCAGGCTCCCCCGTCCCTGGGATTCTCCAGGCAAGAACACTGGAGTGGGTGCCATTTCCTA
>NW_011494744.1:2363342-2397701 GCF_000754665.1 Bison bison bison | reverse complement strand
CCCAAACCCTCCCAGCATCAGAGTCTTTTCCAATGAGTCAGCTGTTCACATGAGGTGGCCAAAGTACTGGAGTTTCAGCTTTAGCATCATTCCTTCCAAAGAACACCCAGGACTGATCTCCTTTAGGATGGACTGGTTGGATCTCCTTGCAGTCCAAGGGACTCTCAAGAGTCTTCTCCAACATCACAGTTCAAAAGCATCAATTCTTCGGTGCTCAGCTTTCTTCACAGTCCAACTCTCACATCCATACATGACCACTGGAAAAACCATAGCCTTGACTAGACGGATCTTTGTTGGCAAAGTAATGTCTCTGCTTTTTAATATGCTATCTAATTGGTCATAACTTTCCTTCCAAGGAGTAAGCATCTTTTAATTTCATGGCTGCAATGACCATCTGCAGTGATTTTGTTATTAGGTTGGTACAAATGTAATTGTGGTTTAAAACTGTGAATTTTAAATCATTATAACTAGATTCAAACACATCTTTATTAATCAAAATAGGAGCCATTACAATCAACACATTTTTGCCAGTAAGAAACGTTTATTTCTGTAGTGTCCAACCACTGAGCTGGTCGTCACCAGCTATCATTGTTGTAAAATCCATTTTTCATCACATGTTACAACCTAATTGAGAAAAGGCTTGTTGTTGTTGCATAGAATAAGAGAAGATGACTCTTCAGAACAATTTTTTTTTTTTAATTTTCAGTCAGCTCATGAGGCACCCACTTACTGAGCTTTTTCTCCTTTCCAGTTTGCTTCAAATACCGAACGACTGTAGAGTGGTCACCATTGAGTTCTTCGGCAACTTCTCGTGTAGTTTTAAGAGGCTCAGCTTCAGTGATGCTCTCAGTTGGTCATTGTCAACTTCTGATGGCTGGCCACTACACTCTTCATCTTCAAGGCTCTCGATCTCTCTTTTTGAACCACCACTGCACTGTACATTCTTTAGCAGTTCCTGGGCCAAATGTGTTGATGTTGGGAGTGGTCTGTGCTGGTTTACAACCCATTTTGAACTCAAATAAGAAAATCGCTTGAATTTGCTTTTTGTCTAACATTATTTCCATAGTCTAAAATAAACATACACAGCAAGTAATAAGTCATTAGCAAGAAAAACAAAGTGAGATATGCACATTAAAATGATGTATAATATAACCACATTTATATAAGAATGTATTCTAATATCAAATGGCAAAGTTCAGCAGTGCAAAACTGCAGCTACTTTTGCACCAACCTAATAAAATTAATGCACCAGTACTGCTATTATTATTAACTGAAGCCCATACTTTATTCAGGTTTTCTTAATTTTTCCCTAATGTCTGTATTCTGTTCCAGGATCCTGTTCAGGAAATTACATTACATTTAATCATGTCTCCTTAATGCTCCTCTTGACGGTAACCGTTTCTCAGACTTTCCTTGTTTTTGGTGACCTTGATAGTTTTGAGGAATACTGATTACATGTTTTATATAATATCCCAGTCAGGATCTATCTCATGTTTTTCCATCATCTACTGGGGTTATGATATGAGTTTTAGGGTACAAGACCACAGAGATGAAGTACCATTTTCATCATGTTACCTGGCACTTACTATCAATGTTACCTATCACCTGTGATACTGACCTTGATCATCTCAGTAAGGTTGTGTTTGTCAGGTTTATTCACTGAAAAGTTACTGTTTTTCCCGCTCTCATGCCAGTTTTTTGTTGTTTTTTTTTTTTATGTTGTTGCATTTGCTTATCTTCTCTCATCCTTTTATTTTCAACTTTTCTGAATTCTTTTTTACACTTACTGTGATACTCATATAGTTGGATTTTTACTACCAAATTTAATGCATTCTATTTCTCGTTTTTTCTCTTTTCGCCTTTAGTTGATCATCATCTGGATTGAAATGGTTTTTCCTCTCATACTAAATTTTCCCCTGTACCTGTTATTAAGTTTTATGTCTTACTTTCCTTGTAAGTGACTGTCTTTGAAAAGTCTTAGCTTTGTCTCTTCAAATATTGCTTCTCCCCCATTCTCTCTGTTCTCATATTCTAGAACTCTGATGAGAGTTCTGTTAGACATTTTATTTTTCATGTCTCTTCTGTGTTTTTCATCTTTTGGTCTCTGTTGTAGCATTATAATTTCTTCGTAACAGTTACCCTTTTCTCAGATTCTTTCTTGAGCAGTGTCTGATCGGGGGGAGGTGCGGTTCCCACTATAAGTTCTAATTGTTTCTTAAATGTACCTGATCATTTTTTTAATAGTCTCTCACTTCTTGTTCCTTTAGAATTATTTGTTATTTTATTGTTTTTTTATGATCAGATTGATAGTTCCATTATTTAGCCTTTGGTAGCCTGATTTGTTTTCTTCTGGCTCTGATCCCATGATGCTTTATTTCTCTTAAGAGGGAACTGTATATTTGTAGGCTATGCATATCCTGAAGGTGAAGAAACTCTAGACTGATTTGCATTTGCTGTTGGTAGATGCCAAGGGATGTTGCTAATATGGGATCACTTTAATATGAGTTTGGGTTTTCTCCCATAGCACAGACAGATTTCTAACCTGAAATCAGCATGCTAATTGACTATGTTTACAAATTCTTAGAAGAAACTCTCCTCCTCATTGTACTTTCCATCTTTTGAAAATAAGACAAAGTTTTCTTTGTTGGCTCATTTTATTGTCCTGTGGATTTTTTTTCTAGCTTATTACCCTTTCTTCAGGGTTTATATAACCCTTTTGAGGGTTTGAGGGTAAACTCTGGCTTTGTATGGACCCAAGACATAGTGTGATTTGTAAAACTGAGTATTTTACCTTTCCTTATAATTTTTTCATTGAATAAAAAGGTCATCTGTCATCAAGAATTTCCCATTTGGGGGTTTTGTTATTACCCATACCAAGAATATGTCAGTAATATATTGCTTTATTCCTTGCATTTCTTATATACTGGTTAGATCTCATTGATGGGGTTGCTGTGATTTTTTTTTTTTTTTCCAAGAATATTTCATAGATGTTTCTGTGTACTTCTTTTACATCACAACATGAGGTACATATGTGTAGTTGTCTTTCAAAGAGGAAACTTTATAACTGATACTTCCAAAATACAAAGGATCTTAACACATTATTAACCGGGGGATTTTTACAGAAACTAATGCCTGTGACCAATGGTTTGTTATGTAAGTAAATATAGAAACATCTCTGGTCAATAACCTTCAGGTAACAAGACATATTAATACATCTCTGGTCAATAATGTGTTAAGAAAGTACTGTGAGCAGCTGTATGCCAACAAATTGGATAAACTAAAAGTAAAGATAAATTCCTAGAACCACAAAACGTACAAAAAATGAATCATGAAAAATAAAAAATGTGAACAGACCAATAAAAAGTAAGGAGATTATAAAGCTCCCAACAAAGAAAAGACCAGGACTAGATGGTTTCACTGATGAATTCTTTACAGAAGAATTAGTACCAATCCTTCTCAAACTCTTTAAAATTAAAGAGGAGGGATTCCCAAACTCATTTTATGAAGCCAGCATTACCCTGATACCAAAGCCAGATACAGACACTTTAAGAAAACTACAAGCCAATATCCTTGATCAATACAGATGTAAAAATTCACAACAAAATATTAACAAACCAAATTCAACAGCATTTTGAAAGATCGTACACCATGATCAAGTGGGATTTATCCCTGAGGTGTAAGGATGTTTCAGTATCTGCATATCAATCAGTGTGGTATACCACATTAATAGAATGAAAGATAAAATCTTTGTATCTCAGTGGATGCAGAAAAGTATTTGACAGAATCCAACATCCTTTCATGATAAAAACTCCCAACAAATTGGGTATAAAAGGGTGGAAAGTGAAAGTGAAGTCGCTCAGTCGTGTCCGACTCGTTGTGACCCCCATGGACTGTAGCCTGCCAGTCTGCTCTGTCCATGGGATTTTCCAGGCAAGAATACTGGAGTGGATTGCCATTTCCTTCTCCAGGAGATCTTCCCGACCCAGGGATTGAACTCAGGTCTCCTGCATTGTAGGCAGACGCTTTACCATCTGAGCCACCAGGGAAGTAGAAGGGTGTACCTCAACATAATAAAAGCTGTATTTGACAAACCCACAGCTAATATCATACGCAACATACCCACTAATATCAGGATCAAGAAGGGTGTCTGTGCTCACCACTCCTATTTAACATAATACTAGAAGTCCTACCCAGAACAGTTAGTCAAGAAAAAGAAATAAAGACATCTGAATTGAAAATAAAGAAGTAAGCCCACTTGCTGCAGCTGCTGAAGCCCGTGCACCACAGAAGAAGCCACTGCAATGAGAAGCCTGTGCACTGCGACTAGAGAGTAGCCCCACTCGCCGCAGCTGCAGAAAAGCCCACACGGCAGTGAAGACCCAGCACAGCCAAAGATGATTTAAAATTTTTGTTTTAAGTCTCCATTTCAAAAAATAAAGAAGACACAAATGAGTGGGAAGCTATCTCTTGTTCATGGATTGGAACAATTAATACTGTTAAAATGTCCATACTACCCAAAGCCATCTGTATTGTCAATGTAATCCCTTCACGTTCAAGGGCATTTTTCACAGAAGTAGAGAAATTAATCCTAAAACTGTATGGAAATTCAAAAGATCGTAAATAGCCAAAGCAGTCCTGAGAAAGAAGAACAGAGCAGGTGGCATCATATTTACTGATTTAAACTTTATTACAAAGCTATTGTAAAGCAACATGGTAACTCAAAATGGATTAGAGATTCAATTTCTTTTTTTGTCTTCACTGGCTCTTCACTGCAGCATGTGGACTTACTTGCTCCATGGCATTGTAGGATCTTAGTTCCCCAACCAGGGATCAGACCCATGTCCCCTGCATTGGAAGATGGATTCTTAACCTCTGGACCACCAGGGAAGTTCCTAGAGATTTAAATTTAAGACCAGAAAGTGTGAAAGTTCAAGAATAAAACATCAGAAAGTTTCCTTGACATTGGTCTTGGCAATTATTTTTTTGAATAATTGGATATCCACTATATCATTATAATTATTTGTTGGATAATTATTTTTTGGATTTTTTCTTCATAAGCAACAAACAAAAATAAAGCAAATTGGACTATATCAAACAGATTTCTCCACAGCAAAAAGAAACAGCAAAATAAAAAGATAAACCATGGAATGAGAAAATATTTGTAAACAATCCTAAAGCATCTATCTGATAGGGGATTACTATCCAAAATATATAAGAAATTCATAGAACTCAATGTATGTATGTGTGCATGGTTAGTCACGTCTGACTCTTTGCAACCCTTTGGACTGTAGTCCACCAGGTTCCTCTGTCCATGAGGTTTTTCAGGCAAGAATACTGGATTGGATTGCTACTTCCCCTTCCAGGGGACATTCCCAACCCAGGGATTGAACCCGCATCTCATACATTACAGGCAGATTTTTTACCCTCTGAGCCATCAGGGAAGCCCCCATACAACTCAACATCCAAAAACAAAACCCACATACAATCTGATTTAAAAATGGATGAAGATCTTGAAAATTTTCCGTATAAGACACACAAATGGTCAACTGATGTATGAAAAGATACTCAGCATTACTAATCATCAGGGAAATGAAATGTGAGTGTTGCTTCATGCCTGTGAGAATGACTTAACAAAAAGACAACAAATGTTAACAAGGTTGTGGAGAAAAGGACAGTGTGTGCACTGTTTGCGGGAATATAAATTGGTACAGCCACTATGGAAAACTATGGAGATTACTAAAAAATATATATTCTTTTAACTATCGTGTGATCCAGCAATCCCACTTCTGAGTATGTATCTGAAGGAATTAAATCACTGTGTGGAAGAGATAACCTACACCCCCACATTCACTGCAGCATTGTTCACAATAGCCAAGATATGGAAGCAGCCTAAAGGTCCATCAACAGATGGTGAAGAAAACGTGTGTGTGTGTATGCAGTAGAATATTCAGCCATTTAAGAAAAAAAAGGAAATGCTGCTTTTGCAACAACATGGCTGGATCTTAAGGTCATTGTGTTAAGCAAAATAAGTCAGAGAAAGAAAATACTATATGTTCTCACTCAGATGTGGACTCTAAAATACCCAAATTCAGATAGAATTGTTGGGACTGGTGGTTGGGAAATAATGGGAGATATGGTCAAGGGGTACAAATTTCCATTTAAAAGCTGAATCATGGCAACCCACTCCAGTGTTCTTGCCTGGAGAATCCCAGGGACGGGGGAGCCTGGTGGGCTGCCGTCTCTGGGGTCACACAGAGTCGGACATGACTGAAGCGATTTAGCAGCAGCAGCAGCAGCCCTTCCTTACAAGAAATGCTGAAGAGAAGTCTTCATGCTGAAAGGATGATAATTAGTAACATGAAAACATATGACCATATATTTTCAACAGATTGCTAAAGTAAATATGTAGTCAAATTCAGAATACTCTAATATTGTAACATGGTAGAGTGTTAAATACTTAACTCTATGCTATGCTATGCTAAGTTGCTTCAGTCGTGTCTGACTCTGTGCGACCCCATAGACGGCAGCCCACCAGGCTCCCCCATCCCTGGTATAAAGTGTAAAAGACAATTCCTAAATAAATACACAATATTTAAAAAGATAAACTGTAACATCAAAAACATAAAAGGGGAGTAAAGGATACAGTTTTGTATGCAATCAAAGTTAAGCTGTTACCAGCATAAGATAGACTGTAACATTTATATTTTATGTAAGCCTCATGGTAACCATGTAGTAGAAACCTAAACTGGATTCACAAAAGATAAGAAGACGACAGTCAAAGCATACCAATACAGAAAACCATTCATTTACAAAGGAAGGCAGCAAGAGCAGAAGAAAGGAACATAGCAACTACAGAACAACCAGGAAACAACTGATAAGATGGCATATATAAGTTCTTAACCTATTAATGACCTCTTTTTCACACGGTCAGCCTTTCAGATCTAAATATTATTATTATTATACTTATTTTGTGCTGTGCTGTGCTGTATGTGGGATCTTAGTTCCCTGACCAGGGATCAAACCCCTGCTGGACTGCCAGGGAAGTCCCTCAGATACAAATATTAGACCAGCTATAAACATCTATTGAACTTCAGCTATGTGCTTAGAACTGAGAAGAGACCTGGACATAGGGCTTAGAGCAAGCACTGGAGTAGCTAATAACTTTAATTTGTGGTTGAAATTTTTAAAGAGAATACTTTCTCGGAATATGCTAGTGACCTAACAAAAGTAAATGCCAATAGAACTAACCAATGGTTTATTTTTCTAAGATGAGTATTTAAAAACTAAGAGGCAGTAGAGAAACCTAAATGAATACATAACTCACCTGATTTATTTTTAACATATTTAGTTGCTAAAATTAAAATGTCATCTGGACTATTTTACCCAAGAACTTAGCCCAGAAAAAAAAATAAAATAAAAGCTGAATCAGTTCTAAGGATCAATGTATGGTATGGTGACATAATTTATTATATATGTTATATATTTATTATATATATCATATATTTATTATATATGACATTTATTATATAAATGAAGGTTAAGAGAGTAGATCATAAGTGTTACCACCACAAAAATGTTAATTATGCAAGAGGATTGAGGTTTTAACTAACCTTATTGTGGTAATCATTTCTCAACATATATTATCAAACTGTTGCATTCTAAACCTTCAACTTGTATATGTTATGTGTCAGTAATATCTCAGTAAAGCTGGAAAAAATGTGTAGTTGTCTTTTTTTTTTTTGATAAGACTGATCAGTGGACACAGGTGTTATCACCTGATCCATCCAGTAGTGTTCCCTGTCAGCTTCCACCTACTGGTTTTAGCATTGACTGATAATTTTTTCATTCACTGCCTCTAGATCTATTATTTCATTAGATGGTACAGAAGAATGATATTGTAATTCTCGTTTTTTGTGTGTTTGTTAGCTGAGAATACTTATTAAAGATGAACTGAGAAAGGATTGCTAAGTCAGAGTGTGAACCGCACATAGACTTTGCTGGATATTACCCAATTCCCCTCGATAGGAACGGTACCATTTTACATGGACCAGCAATGGGTGAGTCTACCTGTTCACCTAGAGCTCTGCCAATAGATTGGCTAATGTTTTAGTTTGTCAGTATAATCTATTAGATAAGAAAAGTTTTATTTCACAGTTTTAACTTAACATTTCTTTATGAATGAGGTGGCTAAACCATTGGAAAGCAAAAAAGAATGCTGTTTGAAACAGGGTACTAAATATACATTAAATATATTTTCCCCAAATTTAAAGAAGTTTTTCATGGCTTCAATTTAATGAGAATTTTACATTTTTAATGTTTTTCTAAGCTATCAGTTACTCTCTAAGAATAGTCTGTACTGTTTCCTCTAACCACACAGCCCTCTATTAATAAATCCAAGCCATTTACACCTGACTGCTCTCATAAAATATATTGTTGTCTTATTGCATTACTTGAAAACCAGTTTAGACTTAAGAATTCAAGTACTTTCTTCATATAAATATAATTAAGAGTTTCTGGTAATATTTACACTTGGCTATTAGAGAAGTGTTTATTTTTACTTTGCTTTATATCTAAACTCCTATGGATGATCAAAATGACAGAATTTAAAAACCAAAATCCTACTCCATAATGATTCAGTCTTTGAGTACCTTCTAGTTTTAAAGTTTGTAGTTAGCTGTCTCATTACATCTTCTTTGGCCCTCATTCATATACCCTCTTATGAAGCAGATGACTAGTATACCTTCAAAGTAAGGATTTCTTGTATTTATTGCTGGACCACTTCTAGTCTTGTTCCCTAAGATTTAAATATAAAATTGTTTTAATAAGTATCTTCCAACAGGATAAACCTTTTTGGATGTACCCTCTGTATAAATACAGGTAGCTAAGTATAGGTCCAAAACACAATTACAGAATCTTAACATTTTTTTGACATAATTACTAATTATAGTCTAGTGTCTTCTCTTTTTCCATTCCCAGATTTCTTGGCTCCATGAATTAATTTCCCTCTTCCTCCTTGTCCTAGACCTTTAGGCAAAAAAGATCTGTCCTTTATTTCTTACCTAAGATTTTCCTGAAACAGTCTATTTTTATACCAGAGCCTTATTCCATAAATTTTTCCTCAAACATCTGTCTTGGATTATACCTCTATTCCAGAGTTCTGTTATACTTAGTATGCCATTTTTGAAAGAACTAATACCTGACATTATTACAGTGTAACATTATGTCCTGTATTGAGTTTTATATGCATTAATTTTTCAGAAAAACTCTGAAGTAGATATTATTTTCATTATCATTACATATGTAGAAATTAAGGTCCAGAGATAGCATTTTGTCATACTTCACACAGTAGACCCTACTGAATCCACACCCAACTTGTTCTTTTGCCTCCTAAGGAGCCTACTGTGAGTTTCTCATATAAAGGGGAAAAGAAAATGAAACAGTAATGTCAGGTTGACCTTCCTTGGGGTATGATTACCTGAATTTTATGATAACCTTTTGTTATTCTCTAGAAAGTAGTTTTTCTTATTAATAAAACTATATTCCCATCATGGATAATTTTTAAAATATATGTATGTTTAAAGAAGAAAAAAGAATATGTAATAGTTCCTTGGCACGTATGCAGTGTGTGCATAATTAATATTACCATCTGTTTTTATGTATTAATGATAATTGGTAGTGGTCTTTCTTTTATCATGACTTAACTTTTTCAACTTTTAAGTTTGAAATTCAAAGAATAATCCTTCAGGCATGGTTTCTCCTGAAAGCAGACCAAACATTTTTTCTCTAATTAGGTTTAATATTTATCATTTTTAACTCATCTCTCTTTTATGTTAAGCTGCTTTAATATAGAGATAAAGACTGATGCTTTCTCTCTTTTTTTATACTTACTTTGGATACAAAATCTTGTGGATTCTATTCTGGCTTATTCTGACTTTAAATATTCTTAGTTT
This sequence comes from Bison bison bison, assembly GCF_000754665.1. Taxonomy (NCBI): domain Eukaryota; kingdom Metazoa; phylum Chordata; class Mammalia; order Artiodactyla; family Bovidae; genus Bison; species Bison bison. The sequence continues at coordinate 2,387,751 of NW_011494744.1, read as the reverse complement.
TCCTAAAAGATTGTATTCATTTTAGCATGTCTCTCACCAGAGGCTTCCTACCTGTTGTGTCATGTTTTCAAAGATCTGGCCAACTTTCTATCAGTTAACTCTTGATAGCATACTAGCTTTTTAAAAAATATATAAACCCTTTGAATACAATCTTTTATCTCTAGTTAGAAGGTCTTTTGGCATAGACTTTTCATATCAAAGACTTCAAGGTCAAGATTCACTTCTGTTGATTACTAAATACATACATACATACAAAACTCTTTGTATCCTTATCCTCTCTATAATCTTAAAATTTTGTTGACATGTATCTGTATAGTTTGTATGATACTATCTTAAATTTTTCAGTTTTCTATTAAGTTTTCTAGTTGTTTAATGTGTATTTATTGTTTATCCCTAACTAGATTGTAGCTCCTTGGAGGCAGAGGCTAGTGTATTAAATTTTGTTTACGTTTTAATGCATAGTAAAATTCTATGTGTACAGTAGGTGCTTAATAAGTACTTAGTAGTTGACTTTATAGCCCTCATATATTCTATGGGCTATTCTATTCTAATGAGGAAAAATTGAAGCTTTCCCTTGGCACAAACTACGTACTTTGAACTACTTTGATGGCTTTAGTTACTTTTCTTGGTCATACACTATATATATTCACACACACCTATACACACACGCACACTGAGACATGGTACTCATCTCCTTTGACTCTGAATCTTTTATTCAGTGTTGCTTATTTTGAGGGATTTGGGGTCAATTATTATTAGTTTGGTTCAATAAATAATTGTCCAAAACATAACCCTTCTGTTTACAATCTAATGACTAACTTCTTGTTATTAGGCAAAGTAACTTACAGCCTGAGTTTGCAGGATGTTTGTTTTTACATTAAAAAAATAGTAACAGCTCACCCTACAAGCAGAGCAATTAAAGATGAAACTTACATAAGCTTGTCTGAGGCTCTTAGACCTAGCCTCTGGTCTGTTAGTGTTGGAAACAGATGAACACTAAAGAAAGAGTTATAGCTCTTTACTATTCCATCAAAATTCCCACGTATTTTAACTCTTAGTTGAATTGGTGGTTGTGATATTAAGTTGTTTCTTAACAATGGATAGAATCAAATACTTGCCACAGAGTGCTGCAGCTAGCCTCCTGTGCCATTGCATTCTAATGCCCTGTAGAACAGGCCAAAGTGCCCTGATGTACTGCCAAGTACCATGTGCTGAAGATAGCTGGAGCTTAGGGAGTCCCTGAGAGTGCTACCAGTCATCATTAAAGAGCATTTTTTAAGCACCTATCTGTACATGGTTCTATCCTAGGCACTGTACAAAACGAGTTAAACAGACATGGCCCCTGCCCCCTGGGAGTTTTCAATCTAAGATGATGCTGACATGGACAGACATAAAGGATACTGAGACAACTGAACAAACATTGAACAAGAACATAAAGTACTAACACTATGCACAAGCAAAGGGGTAAGTGCACTTGTGGGGTAGTGTGTAAAGGCAGCTTCATGAAACATGACCAGGGCGGGGTAGAGCAGTCAGTCCACTTCTATCAGGTGAGCTTAGTTTTCATTGGGAAGTTGGATTTTCACACAGATTTAATCAAAGCAGGGGCAGTAATTCCGGAAGTAGTGTGCAAGGAAAGAAGTTTAGAACTATATTGTTAAGACTCCTGGTGGCCTCCAAAATCTGCAATTCTGGATACTTCTGAACCTGAGAGTGGGGTTGATAATTTGGCTTAGCATTGGCATTTGAGTTGGATCTGGATCAAAGCTAATTCTCTGCAATCTCTCTTATAAATTTGGCTACTTAATAGAAACCTTGGAGTTCATGGAAGCTGTTCCCTTCTCAGGAGCTTATAAAAGGTTACCTTATGAAGCATTAAATTATGTTTTGTGTTAGGAACTTTAGCACTCTGGCAGCTTTTAGAAATCATTTTTCAAGAATTGGTCAGAGATGTTTTTGAGGATACCTTTCTTCCCCAAGAAAGGGCCTGGGAATTCTGGGTATGACTGTAAACAGTGCCAGGAGATTTTGAACACTGTTACCTGTCCTTCAGTCATTAATTCATAAATTTAATAACCATGCATACATAGATTTGAATTTAAATCACAACACAACAATTACAAAGATCTACTTTTGCAGTGTCTGCCAGATAAAACTGATTATTTCTTTTCAGTAGACATGGACTTAAGAGTTTCCCCAATAGTTCTGAGCTCACTGTTGGATGTCACTCAAATCTGAAATGTGAAAATATGAACTTACCCAAAACATTAGGTATAGTTATTTTCTTTACAAAAGCTTTACAGCTTTATTGTACAAAAGAATTCACAATAGATTTTCTTTTAATTCCATGTTTCCCTAGCGACCTTTTATTCAACAATTAAATTGTTGAATTTTCAAAACTTGTATTTATATATAGCTTCTCCAATTGCCATTCCTTGGGTAAATACAGTACTGTTGGAAACATAAGTGATGAAGCCAACTGAGGTATTAAAAATTCATTAATGCCTTCTTAAAATACTAAAACTTTTTTATGCCCTTACATATTTAACTTGTGATTTACATTTAGTCATACTTCTTCCTCTCCATTAGAATTGAGGTTTTCAAGGACAAGAGTCCTGGCTTTCCTCATTTCCTGCAACTGTTTGCACTGTAATCTTAACAATGAGAACATCTATTGACTGTTACAGTTTTCCTTTTATGACCTGAAGTCATGGCACAGTAACACATGATAAGCTTCCTAATAGGAAAAGTAGTATTGAGGGACTGCATCCGGAGGATTTTGGTGATTATTCTTATTCATCAAATAAGATATTCCTAGATAATCTTTAGCTGTCAGAAATAAATGCCTGGCAGTTTAGATTTCTGTGGTAATGTTTATCACTAGGCGTTTATTCTCCTTTAAAATACTAAACTAATCTTGGACTAGTCTGCCTGAAAGAGACTTGAGAGGTTTAGGCAAAAAAAAACTTAAGACAAAAGCCTAGACAGAATTTTGTCAGAAAAACTGGAAATAGGAATTATAAAATGCAGCTAGTGTCTTCATTTAATTCAGCGTATCTGTTGCATATGACACAAGGGATGAGTAAAAAATTTCCAGAAGGAAGTATGAGGATTTGTTTGTTTAGTTTGTACAGAAAGAATTCATATCTAATGATTCAGAAGAAAATTGAAAACCGAGCTTATTGTGTTGAAACCTTCTGAGATATTTAAAGGAAAGAATTCAGACATCTCTATACTGTCCATGTCCATAACAGATAAAATTGGTAGTGATGGATTACTTTTTAGGAACTGTGTTTTCATCTAAATGACCTATTACTTTGCTCCATCAGTAGATCTTTCCAAGCACCCTTTTTGAAAAGATAGGGCGTGGGAGAAGGTCAGTTGGAAGCAGATAAAATACCTTCTCTTCTAATACATTCTGATTGTGACTGTGTAGAAAATAAGTCTCATCACTTGGGCTTCATACAAAATAATGAAAAGGAAGACCTAGAGATTTTCATATCATAGTTTAAAATAAGTACCTCAGTAGAAAGTTAAGCAAATTTTTGAGAATCATAGGAATTTGGGATTCATCAATAAGCAAAATAAAAAGGTTGCTTTCACTTTGGATCTTGTATTCTAGTTCAGGAGCCAGAACACTTTTTCTGTTAAAAAAAAAAAAAAACAGTAAATACATCTGACCCTTAAACAGTGTACGGGGAAGGGTTGCCAACCCTCTGTGTGGTCAAAAGTCCACATATAAACTTATAGTCATCTATCCACAGCTCCTCCATATCCCTCCGAATCCAGAGTCAACCAATAGAGGGTTATATAGAACTGTAGTATTTGCTGTTGAAAAAAATCTTAGTGGATCCATGCAGTTCAAACTCGTGTTGTTCAAGAGTCAACTAACTGTATTGTAGGCTTTGCATGTCACCATGTTGCAATAAAACATTATTTACAAAAACAGCAAGGTGGATTCAGCCCATGGGTCATAGTTTCTCAGCCCCTATTCTAGTAGGTGGAAACAATTAATAAGGAAATTAGAGTATGTTAAGTGATAGATGCTTTGGGAAAAAGAAAAGTAGAGCTGAGTAATCAAATACGGAGTATGATGAAGTAGAAGTTCACAGGATGGGCCTCACTGAGGCCAAGAAAAAGAGGAACCAGGAAAGGAGACTGAAAAATTAGTGACTGGTGAAATAGAAAGAAAACAAAGAGATGGTGAAGTCCTGGAGATGATATGAAGAACCATATATTGGGAAAAGGGGAACATCTGTCAGATGTTGGTGGTAGGCCAAATAAGAGGAAGGCTGAAATTAGACCACTGGATTTAGCTGTGTGTAACTTGTCAGTGACCTTGAGGAGCAATTTTGATGGAGTGAGTTCAAGAGAGGATTGAAGGAGAAAAAATGGAAACTGGAAAGTCTTTTGAGTAACTTTGCTGTAAACAGAGCAAATAAATGGAGCAGTGGGAGAAAGGATCGAGAAAAGAGGTGGTTTGTTTTTTTAAGTAAAAGAAATAATGACATGTTTGATGACAATAATCCAATAAAGGGTAGGGGAGAAATGCTGTAGGAGGGAAGGAGTGAATTGCTGGAGCCATGTCTTTGAGTTGGTGAGGGGATGGGATCTAGAGTGAAGGGACTGACTTCAGATAGGGTAGTTGTGATGTTGGTAGGTGGAAATGTGCTGTAAAGAGTCTGTAGTTGTTCCCTTGTGGTTTCAATTTTCTGATTAAAGAATTATCAGAGAATATGAAAGCTGAAGTTTTGAGGTTTCATGTATACCCATTGGCTTTAACTTTTGGTACTAGCATTTCAGGGATCTTTGAAGACTCACTAAAATTTTTTTTTTATTGCGCCTTCTGAGGGAATTACAAACTTAACCCAGCAAATTTGTGTGTTTTAAGGGTTAAACCCTACATTATGAGATTAATGATACGTGTAATGTGTCACACTGTGCCTGCTGTCATGTAGAATGTAGAGTCAGTATGCACTGCACTAGGCTTACTTTTTTTTCTCTTTGGTCCCAAAAGATAACTTGTCATGATTTTAGATGTTATGTAAGTTAGACTTTGACAGTAGTAAGTTTATATGCTGAATTTAAATCATAGGTCCCTTTGACATCACTCCTGGTGTCCTTTCTTCTTCACAATATGGTCCCTCTGTACACAGTGATGAGTGATATTACTGGCTCCAAAAATCAAGAACTATAAATTAGAGCTCCGTAGACGGATACTTGTTCTTGTAGTGATTTTATCATCATATTGCTATGTGGATTTCTTCGTACACTGAAAAATGTATTGGCTTTGTATACAGCATCCTCTTATAGATTGCAAGCCCTCAGGGGTAGATACAGCTCTTAAACATTTCTGAGAAAAGGTCTTAAGTACATTGTACATAGAGAGCATTCAACAAATATGATTACTAAGTCAATATTTCTATGATACCTTAGTTAAACTTAGATATTCAGTTCTTTAGGCCTTGCTCTAAATCAGTTCTGAGGCTTTTCTGCTATTCTAGGAGATTCTGGAGCTAAATTATATCAGGCTTAATGGCAGTTATTATACTTCCTCCAAGTGTAGTTATTCCAGACAACTGCCAGAGGAGGTAGTAACCAAAGTTCACTTAGTAAACACATAATAGAAGTATAATTGGCACATCCAGCTGTTAGAATGCCACAAAAAGTGGCATGATCATTACAAGTTGTTTGTTAGAGAATAACGCTCAACTAAATTGTATATCAAAGTAAAAGAGTTGTGTAACTACAGGAAAATAGCCTTGGTTACCTTCACACACTATCAAGGAAATAGTACGTGAAGTCAAAAAAGTGACACTCTTACCAAGTGCTATAGAATCTAACTGTGGCCAGGAACTGTTTATGGAGAACAGGTAGAAATGCTATGTCATTCTATAGTCTTCAGTGTCATTAAGAGAAACGAGAACTATTTTCCTTTATAAAAAGCAGCTGTGTTTGAGGCTTTAATTTTAGGTTTACTAGGTTTACTATTCGGAGAAGGCAATGGCACCCCACTCCAGTACTCTTGCCTGGAAAATCCCATGGATTGGAGGAGCCTGGTAGGCTGCAGTCCATGGGGTCACTAAGAGTCGGACACGACTGAGCGACTTCACTTTCACTTTTCCCTTTCATGCATTGGAGAAGGAAATGGCAACCCACTCCAGTGTTCTTGCCTTGAGAATCCCAGGGACGGGGGAGCCTGGTGGGCTGCCGTCTATGGGGTCGCACAGAGTCGGACACGACTGAAGCGACTTAGCAGCAGCAGCAGCAGGTTTACTATTAAAGATAAAAATTTTAAGAGGCTCTTTGCTAGGGTTTAGGAAGTGAAACTTAGCTATTCATGCAAATGACTGAGAAATTCTAAATCTGTTAAATCTAGGTTCCCATTATATTTATAACATTTATAACTGTTATAATAAAAGTTATTTCTAAAGCATCAGTGCATTCAACTTCATAAAAATATTTTGTATCTGTGGATACTGAACAGGTCTTTTTTAAAAATCTGTCTTTTGTTGAAACTTTGTTTTCTTTATATTATAGGTCCAGTTGTTTACGTCTTGGATCTTGCAGATAGACTGATCTCAAAAGCCTGTCCATTTGCTGCAGCAGGAATAATGGTTGGCTCCATCTATTGGACAGCTGTGACTTACGGAGCGGTGACAGTGATGCAGGTTCACTTTTATTCTGTCAGATGATGTTACTTTTGATGTGAAGATCTATTAAATAGATTTTTGTTAGGAGTTTTAAAAATTATTATTTTGACCAAGTAATAATATTCTCATGGCTTAAAAATAAGAAAATATATAAAAAGCTCTCTAGGGGAAAGTTTTCTTACTCCTGTCCTTCACTTACCCAGGTTCCCCTCTCCCCAGGTAGCCACTGCCTAACCCAAACCTTCTTCCAGACTTTATTTGTGCATATGTAAGAAAAAAATATGTTCTCCCACACACACTATTCTTTGCCTCGCAAAAGAAAACATTAGAGCTGAATCCCTCTTTTTCCAAAAACAGTGAATTTTACAGATCTTTTCACAAAGTATGGAGAAATCTGAATAGCATTGTTTGTATAGAATTTCAACAGTTCAACAACCAGTCTCTTGTTAATCAGTCATTTAGTTACTTCTGGTTTTTTGCTATTACAAAATAATGCTACAATCATTGTTGATAGAAATTAGAGACTTAAATATCAAGATTTATTTAGTCCCAAACCCTTGACTCTTCTCTCTTTATACCTTTTCCATAAAGATTTCTACCTATCTTACCCATGAGTTTTGTGTTCAGATTTATGTCTTTCATCTTAATATTTTCATAAAATCAGTCCTGTAACAGCAGCATGGCCTTTCTCCTTAAATGACTTCTTATGACTTCCCACTCAGTATTATTGAAATCAAACTTGTCTTTTCCTCAGTTTGAAGCCTAAATTTATTCCCTGTTATAATATCCTATGTCTTTGATCCCTACAGTTATTTTTCCATCTACTCAATAAATAGCCTACATTCTTAGGATTACCTTTATTTTTAACTCTTTCTGTTTGGACTTGCTGACCAAGTCCAAGCAGTTTCTATTTTGATATGTCTTAACATCTGTGGCTTCCTTTCCACTGTCTTTAATGCCTCCCACCCCACCCCCATCATACCTGGATGGCTAGCGGAGCCTCTTGTTTTCTTTAACTTCATTCTGTTAATCCAACCAATCTGCCTCTAGTGTAGAACCCCCACAGGATTGACTGTTCTTAATTATGTTACATTTAATTATCTTTAATGCTAAGAAGACCTTTTAGTTCATCACTGTTCCATCCTACTGTTTAAAAGTAGGGTTCTATAGGAGGTGCTTTAAAGGATCAAGCCGTAATTAAAACTCTTAGCTTTTAAGCTTTGATTAACTGTAGGCCTAGCTGACTATGGATACTAGCCTACAGTTTCTCTAAACCTACAATTCCATAGGCCTTGATTTTATATATGGATAAGAAATTCTTAGCAAAGGCATTCTATCATTCCTGAATCTAACCTCAAAATTTAAGTCTTGAAAATAATCTCTTTTTCCATCTTAGGGCATAAAACCAGAATGTACATGATTCTACACAAGGTTTGCTGGTTTCGTTTTGACCAAAGTTAAATCAGCCCCATTGCTTAATTCAGCTTTCATTTATTACCCTTGACTCTGACCTGTGATAGCAGGTAGTATGACACTGCAGATGTTATACTATCCTAGTTCCTTAACATTTGTTTGTACACTTGTTTGAGTTGATTGTCTGTCACCTCCAAAAGATGTCTCTTTAGTTCACTTTTTATTTCCCAGCACCGAGTTCTGTGTCTGGCACATAATCAGTATTCAGTTGAATGAATGCATGTGAGTATGCATGTAATGGTCAGCCTCAACTTAATGCACAAAGCATGCCTCTTGAGCACACATGGGAAAATGGACTTTTCTCACTATTTGCCCTATTTCCTTTTTTATTTCCTCATCCTTAGACACCTTTAGAAGATTTTTACTGATACCCATGAGTAATAAATTTTCCTTTACTATATATAGTCCATACCTGAATACACACTCTGCTTTATATTTTTAAAACCTAAATTCTAAAAAAAAAAACCTAACCCAACAAAGGAATTTTTTAGTTTTCTGAATTTATTTGCTAACACTCCAGAAGTATTTAAATCACATTTAGTTATAAAATGATCATAATGTTGAAAATAATAAAATGATATAAAAAATGGTGTCATGGAGCAAGCATTATAGGTAAGGACAGTCTGGGCTAATCCACTTTGCCCTCAATGTGTGGGATATGTGTTTATGAAATATTGTGAACCAGACTAATTCACTTTAGGGCAGCTCTACCTGGAGACACAGAAGATTATTAGATACTGACACCATGGGTTTTGACCATGTGGAAGAGGCTGGTCCCTACTCTTCAGTGTTACATCTTGGTTAAATAAATCAGTCATGTACAAAAGTCTGGGCTGACGCTTTAATAATGCCCATTTTGGTCCGCTCCACGTGGTTTCATAAACTATTTCTACCTGAATCAGATCTGTTGCCGAGAATTTCAGTTTGCCCTGATCATTGTCAGCTTCCTTATTTCACATCTTGAAGTCCACCTTAAAAACAAATCTGCTGTAATAGCTGACATAAAGGACATCTCATTAAAAAAAAAAGATCCCATTTACTTTTTTTCATGAGTTTGTTTTCCCAAGTAAATGTTGTCTGTAGGGCTTTTAGTCTTCCCTACCTTCTTTCTTCCCTCCTCTCCTTGCGTTTCCTTCCTTTTCCCTTATCCTTCTCAGAGATATAAACAGATAAAGATATAGATTGTCTGTATCAACAGTTCTTTCTTCACAGTTTAATCCTCAAGTGTATACAGAAAAACTATATAGAATCCTTCATAATACTGTCCTCATATCAACCTATGACATCCGAATGGCCTCAAACCCTGAAATTCTGAAATAGTCTCCCCTGTCATAACTGCCAAGAATAATCCCTCAGAGAAATATATTTAATTTGTGAGCAGTTGGGACTTTTGGCTAAAGGAAGGTCATTTGAGACCTGTGAAAGAGAATCCAGGGACGTATTCTAGTTAAAAGTAACACTCACCAACAGAATGGCCATGTTGAGAGACATGTAAAGTCAAGACTGGAGCAAGTAAAAAGAATTCTACCAGGACGGCAAGTGTGGAGATTCACAGATGAGAATTAATCATGTCCTTCTTGCCTTCTCAGATCTTAAAACAACTGAGAAATTACCCTAAGACCCAGATGAGAGGAAAAGGATTGTTTTAGCTTTACAACCTGATACAAAGGCACCCTTGGGTTCCTGGATTAGAAAAAGTGACTGGAACCTATAGCCAAAACTGGACCTCCTATTGCATTCCCTCAAATCTAGACCTTGGAATTGCATTTTTGAGTTTGGTATGTAGAGCCGGCATTTAGCCAGCCAGAGAAATTACACTCAATCCCAATGAGCAGGGAGAAAGCCAAAGAGAAATGAGGTTTCAGGCCATCTCCTGAAGACTAGTCCCACCCCTTGGCTGGCTGTGCTTACCTCCTGGTAGGAAGAGCAGGAAAACAGATGCTCCTGGGAAGATACATGAGAACCTAAAATTATAACCCGAGCTAACCAAATTAAACAAGAGGAACATAAGCAAGAAGCAGAAATCCCCTTCCCTCCATTGAAATGTAATCAATGTGGGTTTTAAATCTTTTATTCCAATTTAATATGAAACAGCTTTGGTTTATTTTTTTTAACTTTTTGTTTCTAAATTTAGTAGTTTTCTCTAAAATGAATTGCACTCAAGAAGGTAACCCTTCATTAGACAAGGCAATGATTGGAGCAAACGCTGTCTGTTTCTCAGGTTGTAGGCCATAAAGAAGGTCTGGATGTTATGGAGAGAGCTGATCCTTTATTCCTTTTAATTGGACTTCCTACTATTCCTGTCATGCTGATACTAGGCAAGATGATTCGCTGGGAGGACTATGTGCTTAGACTCTGGCGCAAATACTCAAATAAACTACAAATTTTGAACAGTATATTCCCAGGTAAGGCCCTAAATTATGGTGGTACTGAACATACCAAATTAATCTTGTGGACGAATCCTACCATGCAAAGATATTTTAGCTTCTGATTTATTAGCACTAATACCCTCCATCTTTTTCTCTAGGGATTGGTTGTCCTGTTCCTCGAATTCCAGCTGAGGCTAATCCTTTAGCAGATCATGTCTCTGCCACCCGAATTTTGTGTGGAGCCCTTGTTTTTCCTACTATTGCGACAATAGTTGGTAAACTAATGTTCAGTAGTGTTAACTCTAATTTACAAAGGACAATCTTGGTAAGATGGTTTTAATACTACTTTTTTCAAGTGACTATACAAAGAAAATGCACTATATATTTGTTTAAAAAAAAAAAAAGAATGGGACTATATAAATATTTATACTATTTTGCTCTGTGCCTTAAGCCTCTATTTGATCCCCACTGTCATCCAACAGCAACAAAAAGAGGATCCACTGTATTAGCTCTGGTCTTCTGGAACTATGCTGTGGGTGATTTCTCTCCTCAGTTAGGTACAAATCATCACTCCCAAAAGATACTGGTGAAGAGCTTCTGCTCTAGGGTCAGACTGCCCAGTTCAACTCCTATCAGAGACATTGCCTTGCTGAGAAACCTAAATAAAATTGCTTGACTTCTCTGTGCTTGTAAAATGGAAATAGTCGTGGTAGCTACCTCAGAATTATTATGAGGGTTAAATGAGATCATACATTTGAAATGTTAGCACAGAGTAATAAATAAGCCTTTATGTTGTTTGATGTCATTATTATTATTCCCACTTCTCTCTGGAGGTAGCCTGCATATAATGCCTGAGCATTAGAACTAAATAGAAGGAAGATTACTCAGAGATGATAGAGGCATATCTGACCTGTTGGGCTTCCCGGTGGTTCAGATGGTAAAGAATCTGCCTTTAGAATCTCCACAGAGCAAGAGACCTGGGTTTGATCCCTGGGTCAGGAAGATCCCCTGGAGAAGAAAATGGCAACCCACTCCAGTATTCTTGTCTGGAGAATTCCATGGACAGAGGTCCACGGGGTCGCAAAGAGTCGAACATATCTGAGCAACTGACACTCACTTTTTTCACTGACATATTACCTGCAGTGTCTGTCTCCCTAGCTCACTATCTGATTAAAAAAAAGAAAAAGAGTACTGTTTCATTTGCAGCTATCTGAATTAGCAACAATGACAATGTCGTTTGTGATATAAGTAAAATGATTTTTATTTTACATAAATTGCATTATAAAAAGCTAATTTTTCTTTTTATTTTAGGGTGGAATTGCTTTTGTTGCCATTAAAGGAGCATTCAAGGTTTACTTCAAACAGCAGCAATATTTACGTCAGGCACACCGCAAAATCCTAAATTACCCAGAGCAAGAAGAAGCATAAAACTGCGACTTCTTGTTGTTCTGCAGTCCTCCCATTCTTAGGAGTCTGTTGTGTTCTGATTCCATCATTGATGCACAGTAATGGAGACTTGTAATAAGCTGCTGCTCTCATATTTTTAAGAAATATAATAAAGCACTTAGGGCAGGGGAAACCCTCTCAGTAATCACGGAACCTAAGGATATGATTTGTTTTCCTTGTTTTGTATGTACTTCTTTCATGGCGGTCATCTGAACCATTATCTTAGCATGGTGAACCTGAGTTTTGTTCATATTTTCCTCAAGACAGAAATGTAAAGATCAAACTGTGCAAATATTTAAAAATACACATGCTGTTTTATTCAAATGCCTCTTTTGTACATGTTCATGTTCAGTGTTTTCTTAGAATTAGCAACTCAGTGAAGGTACTGTGAGGATTTTTCTCACTGGCATAATTTGATTACAAGCTAAGCAGAAGTATATGTTAATATGAGGAAATGTAAATTAGTTATAAATAATTAACAAACCAAAAATGTATGTAAACATTCAAATGATTATCTGAACAAATGCAATTTTGTTGTGTTTTTCTTAACCCATGTGATGTCCTCCAAAATGTGTAGGGTAAAAATTCACAGGGCTTCCAGATCACTTTTTCACTATTAAATTTTATTTATATAATGTTGACATCTCATAGTTCATGATGTAATTTTGACTCATGCAGTCTTAATTACTGTGTGTGTGCGTGTGTATGTGTGTGTGAGAGAGAGAGACAGACAAACTGACACAGAGACACAGACATCAGGTCCTTCCATCACTGGAGAAAGTTTTTTAATTCATATTTCTAGAAAATAGAACTGACAGTTTATAGTAGTTTGAGCACAGAGAACGATTTGCAGAAAATCAATAGTTATTTTACTCTCCTCTCTCATCGATTCAGTTATTCAGGTATTTGTTGGTCACCTCCTGCTTGCCCAGGCATTATGCAAAGTGCTATGTGGGATACAGTGGTGAACACAACAGACTTGGTTCCTGCTTTTATGTAGTTTACAGTCTAATTTCAACAGACAGAAAACCAGCAGTGAGTAAACCAAGGTGAGGCCTTGAGCTCTTTGTTTTTATACCAGTGAGGAATAATTATGAAAACAAGAAGTCTTGAGCAAATATTAAGGTCATTGTTTTTGTGAGATTATTATGAGGAAAAAAAAATACTAATGTTTTTAAATTTAAATTGCTTGTCATATTGAGGAGGCTAGCACCTTAATAATCACTGTATAACTAGTTTTATATTCATTTTTCAAAAGCAGTTATTTAAGCTGTTCGGTAGTGGCCCTTTTAATGTTCAGCAATCTGAATGGTCTTGGAGTTATTTTCAGGAATTAATATTAAATTTTTTAAAGATAGTTCCAAAAACCCTATTTATTTTCTAATTCACAGTATCTAATGCATGACAATATGAATGTTCCCCCTTACCGATTAAGTGGCCACTTTTCTTTAGGATTGTAGCAAATATAGATTGAGCTTTGTTAGATTGCAATGATGTATGCTAATTTAGTAATTTAAGACTGGTACCTTTCTATAGTATGAATGTCTTAATTTTGAGTAATAACATGAAATTTATGTGAATGACTATTGAACATTCAAAGTTGTATTTACTTAGGAAGGGGATATTTGAATGACAGCCTTATTAAGAACCCTGCTACAGTTCTGAAGGGGAAATATAAAAATCTGTGATTAAATGTAAAAAATAGCAGATTATTAGCTATAATTATAAAATATATTGGCTTTTCTTTAATTTTTGATATGAAAAGACTGGATATTTCCTGCATAATTTTGTTATATAGAACAGCTTTTAGCAGACTTTACTAAAGTTATACAAGCACATAGTTCTCCATTTAATACTATATGCCCAAAATGGGGGAGTAACTGCTTGGGTTTGTTTGGCATCAGGGCTTGTGAGGCCAGAGGAGCAACTCTAATCCTTTGGGGGTAGGGAGAAGAAGTTTCTAGGGCTCTGGGGGGAATTGCAAGTGCCTGGGGACTGGAGGAGCCTCAGCCTCGGGATGGAAAATTTGGAAATCTTAGCTCAAGAAGTACCATGTACCAGCCTCTTCAGAAAGTGGCCCACACCACCCTGAAGCAACAAAATTGTAGGCTAACTAAAGTTGGGTGGACCTGGGTTGAAATCCTAATTCTGCTTTTAATAATTATAGGTATGACTTGGATCAAGCAACTTACCTCTCAGCCACGGTGTTCTTCATCTCTGAAATATGAGTAATACTTTATTTCAGAAGACTGTTTCTAGGATTAACTGAAATTAAAGGAACAGAGGCACTTTAACTAAGGTCAGAATAGCCCCTGCAGAGTAGCAGTGTCTCAGTTGCTGAACTCTAGGAAAAGGGAATGAGGTGGTAAGAGAAACACCAGGGGACAGACTAAAGGAATGCTTTAGACTTTGGGGATGGGTGGGTATATTTGTGTTTTCCAATTTATTTTCACATTGCTTTACTGTGTTATTTCTATAAATGTTAATGTTTTAAACCTCTTTTATAAAATTCAGTGACAACTAGTAGAATTCTCTTGTTTGCAGAAATTAACTTATCTCAAAAGTGCAGAAAATATTGTTCATCATTACATGATTATCAGATGACTGTGAAGAATATAAAATTAAACTGAGTGACTTAATTAGTCACTGCCTTGCTAACTGTGCTGTAATTTTTTTAAATGTCTTGTTTTTAACATAGACTATCTCAACACTGGCTGGATTAGGTTAAATAAAGAATTTTTATGTTCTCTAGGTGTACTTTGTCTGTTGAACAACTTCCAAAACATAATTTGTTTATTCCATACCTACTTAATTCTTTTTAAATCATAGTAATTGAGATACTAGTGATATTTGCTCTTAATACAAGTAATCTGTATTTTTTGAGAACTATAAAGAAATTTATCTTATTTTTATAAACAAACCAGCCTAAATTCCAATATGCTCTAATTTTTAAAATGAAACCCCCCTCACCCACCCTCAGAGCCACTTGGACCATATATGATTAGATGAGATCTGTGGGTGGTCTTATGCCATGAAGACTAGAATCTTCTAGAATGAGTACATCAGATACTCCCCTCCATAGGAATTGTGTCTAAATCACTTCACTGCCACCATCTGAGAGACAGACTAGCCAAGAAACTTCAGAGAGTCAGTCCTGGATGCATATTCTAGTTGATAATTAATGAATTGTAGGGTAAATTACCTTTCAGATTATCTCATCAATAAGGTGAAGATTATAAAACCTATCTCCCAGGTTATTGTGAGAATTAAGTGAGAACACTTTGATACACAGAGAAACTAAATCTATGCCAATTTGTTGTTCAGTCGCTCAGTAGTGTCCGACTCTGCGACCCCATGGACTGCAGCAGGCCAGGCTTCCCTGTCCTTCACTGTCTCCTGGAGTTTGCTCAAATTCATATTCATTGAGTCAGTGATGCCATCCAACTATCTCATCCTCTGCCATCTCCTCCTCCTGCCTTCAATCTTTCCCAGCATCAGGGTGTTTTCCAGTGAGTCCGCTTTTCCCATCAGGTGGCCAAAGTGTTGGATCTTCACTTCTGCATCAGTCCTTCCAATGAATATTAGGACTGATTTCCTTTAGGATTGACTGGCTTGATCTCTTTGCCAATTGTGCCAATTTAGAGAGTTTTTTGCCTATAACCTTTCTTTGGTTCCCTGGGATCTCAAGGTTGCCTCTTCTCTGCTACCTGCCACCCACATACCCATTAGAAATGGTGGAGTGATGAAATGTCTTGTTTAATTGCCTTCCTGGAACAAAGAGCAAGGGGAAGAGATGTGTTTGCAGCTGAATGTAAAAGACTCTGGCAGAGGCTTGACTGTTCTGGTCAACCCCATGTGGATTTATCTTACTGCTAACAGCCTACCCAAGTTTACTGTATGTCAACATATCCTGCTTCACAGGATGTTTGTTGAGCACCTGTATGAACTAGGCACTATCTTGGGGTAAATGAGAAATAAACCTGCTTTGAGATGTTTTAAGAGTCTATACTACAGATCTTACTTAGTCTTATGATACCACCTCCACAAGAATGTGAGATCCGTTTTGGGGAAGGGGGAGGTGTTTGTTTTTAGTTTTGTTTATTCCACAATTAACAGCATTTATGAGCCACTGTTGAATACTTTGAAACCTTAGAAGATGTACTGTCCTTAAATATACATCAGTCAGGGTCCAGTCAGGAAGTAGACATCAAACCAGTTATTTGAGCAGGGTGAATTGTCTGTTAACAAGTGGGAAGTAAATGGCTTCCCTTGTATTTCAGATGGTAAAGAATCTGCCGCCAATGCAGGAGACCAGGGTTTGATCCCTGGGTCAGGAAGATCCCCTGGAAAAGGTAATAGAAACCTACTGTAGTATTCTTGCCTGGTAAATCCCATGGACAGAGGAGCCTGGTGGTCACAAAATACTCAAAGAGGAAAAAAGGACTTAAAAGTGGCAGGGCAATAAAAACCCCAGGGGGAAAAAAAAAGAGCCACTGCCTCTAGGCTGAATAAGAATGTACAGTAAGGTAACTAAGCACCCCTCCCCACTCCTGCATGGCTGAGACTTAGGCCTCTTTGAAGAAGGCATTGGTGGGGAGGGCGGGGAACTGTATCAGGAGCAGTGGAGGAGCTTGCCAGAGGGCAGGCTGGAGTTGGTTGGTGGGGCAGGTGAGGCCTGAAAGTCACAACCTGACTTCCGCACAGGCTGCTGTGCTCAGCCATGTCTGACTCTCTGACCCATGCACTGTAGCCCACCAAGCTCCTCTGTCCATGGGATTCTCCAAGCAAGAATACTGGAGTGGGTTGTGACTTTCTTCTCCAGAGGATTCTTCCCTATCCAGGGATCAAACCCTCATCTCCTGCATTGACAGGTGGATTCTTTACCACTGAACCACCTGAAAGCCCAAACTCATATAGAACTAATTTCACTTACATATAAAATCTTGAATCAATAAACAAAACTCAATTTTTTTAATAATCACAATATATCATCAGATTATAAAATATATATAAAGTATATTGAAATATATAAAAAGGTATTCAGTTTGATTCATAGTATTGTTTCCTTGGTGGCTCAGACTAAAGAATCTGCCTGAAATGCAGGAGACCTGGGTTCAATCCCTGGGTTGGGAAGATCACCTGCAAAGGGAATAGCAACAACCCACTCTAGTATTCTTGCCTGGAGAATTCCATGAACAGAGGAGCCTGGTGGGCTACAGTCTGTGGGGTCGCAAAGAATCGGATATGACTGAGCGACTAACAGACACGCAATAAGTATCCAAATTAAAACAATAATGAGGGTTAATATCTCATTACATATGACACAAGTACAGTGTATACAAACAGCTCATACAACTCTATCAAAAAACAAGCAACCAAATAAAACATGGACAGAAGACCTAAATAGGTATTTCTTCAAAAAAGACAACACACAGATGATCAACAGGCAGATGAAAAAATGCTCAGCATTGCTAATTATTAGAGAAACATAAAACCACAATGAGGTATCACCTCACACTGGTCAGAATGGCTATCATCAGAAAGTCTACAAATGATACATGCTGGAGAGGGTGCAGAGAAAAGGGAACCTTCCGACACTGTTGGTGGGAATGTAAATTGGTACCGGCACTGTGGAAAACAGTATGGAGGTTCCTTAAAAAACTAAAACTAGAGCTACCATATAATCCAGCAATGGCACTCCTGAGCAAATATCCAAAAAAAGATAAAAACTAATTCAAAAAAACACTGCACCCCAATGTTCATAGCAGCACTATTTACAATAGCCATGACATGGAAAAAATCCAAATGCCCAAAAACAGATGACTGGTTTAAGAAGATGTGGTAGAGCCTAGACGTTATCATACTAAGTGAAGTTGTCAAAGACAAACATACCATTTATATGTAGAATCTTATAAAATAACACGAATGAACTTAATTACAAAACAAATATGCTCACAGACACAGAAAACAAACAGCTATCA
Source organism: Bison bison bison (assembly GCF_000754665.1). Classification (NCBI taxonomy): domain Eukaryota; kingdom Metazoa; phylum Chordata; class Mammalia; order Artiodactyla; family Bovidae; genus Bison; species Bison bison. The sequence goes on along the minus strand of NW_011494744.1, from coordinate 2,369,829 downwards.
TTGTGCTCCTTTCAGCAGAACATATACCAGAAAACAAACTAATGGTTATCAAAGAGGAAAGACAGGGAAGGATGAATTAGCAATTTGGCATTAACAGATGCACAATATATAAATTACTAGGTAGATAACAATAAGGACCTACTGTAAGCACAGGGAACTATATTCAATATCTTGTAATAATCTATTATAAAGAATGTAAATATATATATATATGGATGTATAACTGAATCACTTTGCTATACACCTGAAACATTGTAAATCATCTATACTTCAATTAAAAAAAAAAGATATAGTATGTTTCAGTACTTCATTCCTTTTTATGGCTAAATAGTAATCCATTGTACAGATAAAATCACATATGGCTTATCCATTCTCCCACTGATAGACATTTGGGCCTTTTCTCTTTTGAACCTACTCCAATTGTGTTTTTACCCATGACATCCCACACTTCACCAAAACTACTCTAATCAAGGTCACCAATTATCTCATTGCTAAATCCAGTGATCAATCCAATGGTCACTTCATTTAATTTATATAAAGTATTTGACAGTCTTAGCTTCAGTCTTAAAACAATTTGGGGGGTTTTTTTTGGCCACATCTCACAGCATGTGGGATCTTAGTCCCCCAACCAGGGATCAGACCCACACCTCCAGCAATGTAAGCACAGAGTCTTAACCACTGGACTGTCAGGGAAGTTGCAAAAACAATTTTTTTCCATTTGGCTTTGGGGTACCACAATCCTGATTCTCTTCCTACCTCACTGACTGCTCATTTCCAGTCTCTTTCATTAAATCTAATTTATCTCCAACATTTGAAGAGCCCCAGGGCTCAGTCTTGAACTTTTTTCATTTACATTCCCTAAGTGAACTCATCCAGACTTCTGACCATCCATCACGTGATCTACCAATAGCAATATGGTAATAATTCCCAAATTTGTATCTCCAGCCCAAATTACACCCATAAATTTCCAACAGGTATTTCCTATTCAATATCTTCAAATAGATGGAGATACTGAATATATATAATATATATATGAATATATTATGTATATACAACATACAGGGCTTCCCATGTCTAGTGGTAAAGAACCCATGTGACAGTGCAGGAGACATAAGAGATGCAGGTTCAATCCCTGGGCCAGGAAGATCCCCTGAAGGAGGACATGGCAACTGACTCCAGTATTCTTGCCTGGAGAATCCAATGGATAGAGGAGCCTGGCAGGCTACAGTCCACAGGATTGCAAAGAGTTACACAACTGAAGTGCCTGAGTACGCATGTATAGAATATATATGAATATATACATAATTTGAGATGGTATCACGGAGAGAGGAGGGTGAGGAAGACATGTGAGTGGAGCCAACTTGAAAATGAATCCTCCAACCCCAGCCTGCCCCAGCCCTGCCCCAGTTAACGCCATGTGGATCACAGACAAATTACTTGGCTAAACACTTCCTGCCTGAATTCCTGACACATGAAATTGCCAGTAAAGCTAAATGAAGTGATCTGTTATGCAACAACAAATAACTGAGACGCACAGGGACAACCATTAGATACTGGTGTGAGGCATCTTAGAGGGTGGACCTCAAGTATTCCTGGCTCAGCCGTTAAGGACATCCCTATGGTGAGGAGGCATAAAGGTCCCTCACCCTGAAGCCAACACACTTTGGAGCTATTCAGCTCCTCTTGCCCTAATGCCATGTCCACCAGACAACTCTCTGTTGCCCACAGAGACCAGACTCAAGGAGATGCTCCCTGCATCTTTGGAGTCCTATCCTGGCCTTGATGGCATCCATGGTGAATTAATAAAACGATCCCTTCATCTTTCCCTGCTGCTTAGTCACTAGGTGAGAATGTGCTGATTATGAGGGCACAGGTATTCTAGTTTATCCGCATGAGAACTGTAATTCTCACCATAACTTAAGAAATGGGCATTCTACTATCTGCCTACTTGTGAAAACTTTTCAGTTAACTGGTCTTCAAGGACAGAGGAGAGCAAGTGCTTGAGTCTTCAGGGCAGAAGAGGGACAATCTCGACTGTTTTTTGTTTAGATGACTCACCTGTGAGCCGATTCCAGTTGTACTTGTTTTCTATTTATCTACACTCTTTATTCTACCCAGTTAGCAGATGAGAACATGGAGGGTAAGTGCCCTAAATGGTCTCCTCTCTTCTCTCTGCCTTCTCTATTTGTTCATTCTTCAAGACTGTGACATCTCCCACATGTCAGTGATTTTATGTGAGGTTTTTTGGGTTTAATTTTATATAGTAAAATAAACAATTTTAAAGGTAACAACACAGTGGGCCTTTATACACATAACTTATTGAAAAGAAATCTACATGTAAGTCAACCCACAAAGTTCAAGCCCATGTTGTTCAAGGATCAACTGTATTCTCCTGTGTGACCACATCAACTCCATACAGAACATTTCTGTCTCCTGAGAAAATGCCCTCTTCCCATTTAAGACATCCCTCACAAGAGACAAACGTATTCTGACATCTGTCAATAGTCTCTAATTTTAGCCATACTGGTGGGTATACAGTAATAGTATCTCATCACCGTGATGTAGTTCTTAACAAAGGTTGTTGAGGTTCAACCAAATGTGCTACCTCAGCCCTCAGACTGCTATAAAAGAGTGTTAGTAACTGGCAAGAATTTGAGGGTTTGGGCTGAATAATCAAGCAACCCCAACTTTGAGTTATTTGGATAGTGATCATTCAAATCATAACTCTATTTCCTCACATATACATAGAAATGTATTACTATACATATAATTAAAGGCCTATAGTTATATTACTGAATCAGAAAAGATAAGCATTCATAGCCAACAGTGCATTTCATTTATTCCGCCAGATAACTGCTGTATGACTACCCTGTATGCAACAGCAATGGATGAAATAAAACAGGAGTCCTGCCCTCATGGAGCTCGCAATCTATTTGTATAAGAAAACTCTTACTTCTAGTTCATAGAGCCATTCATTTAATCTACCCGATTTCTAAGAGGCTGTGAAGGCTTCGCTGTACCCTGTTCTTCAGCAGCACCTGCTTGTCATCATTTGTTTGGCTGTGTAATTCCATTTCAGTTCAGTTCAGTTCAGTCGCTCAGTCATGTCCGACTCTTTTCGAGCTCATGAATCGCAGCACGCCAGGCCTCCCTGTCCATCACCAATTCCCGGAGTTCACTCAGACTCATGTCCATCGAGTCAGTGATGCCATCCAGCCATCTCATTTTTCTTCTTACAGTAATTAATCAAGACCGTAAACTTTCATGCAAAATTTTAACCAGTTTGACATCCCTCTTTTTCTGAGGTATTAATGATGGTTATTTCTTTTCAAAGCTTCTCACCAAAGTACTCTCTATAGCTCCAAAAAGTGCTTTTTTAAATTGTGGTTAGAAATAAAACAACTTAGCCTCCCTGGTGGCTCAGAGGGTAAAGAATCTGCCTGCAAATTAGGAGACCAGGTTTTAATCCCTGGATCAGGAAGATCCGCTGGAGAAGGGGATGGCTACCGATTAGTAATCTTGCCTGGAAAATCCCACGGACAGAGGAGCCTGGTGGGCTACAGTCCATGGGGTCTCAAAGAGTCGGACATGACTGAGTGACTCACTTTCTTCAACCTCAAAATGAGTTCTTAATAGCCGAAGCTGACTCATATTTATAAAAGTTTTTCTCTTTTCATACATTACACACCAGTGCTATGTTTATCATTTTCAACAAACGCAATTTAAACAATTTTACAATTCCTCTGAGAAATCTCTAGGATGATTTTTCATGCAGTAGTAGATAATGAGCTCCAGTGATCTTATGGGCTTCCGCAAGGCTCAACGGTTAATAAAAGAAATAGGAATAGACCCTGGTCAGTGCATCTCTTTTGCAGCTTCTACAGATACGGAATTCTAGGGGAGGGGGACATTTAGATACCCCATGGTCCACAGGAGTCTTCTCTACAGTTCCAGGAATTACTGAGCTGTCAAAAAGTAGAAGGCATGAAGTGCTGCTGCCAAGGACCAACTTCTATTAACATCTTATTTGCCTAAAGCCTTGGTGAGAACAACTGCATTGAATTTGACCTGACAATTCTAGGTCCTTTGATTAAAAATTAAAATTTCCAGGACTTTCCTGGCGGTCCAGTGGCTAAATGGACACTGCACTCCCCATGCAGGGGGCGTGGGTGTGATCCTTAGGAACTAGATCTTACATCCTGCAAATAAGAGTTCACTTGCTGCAACTAAAGACCCACATGCAGCAACACCGCAACTAAGACCTGTGCACCCAAATAAATAATTCTTTATTAAAATTTTCAAGTCCTTCTATTCATATGCAGTTTTTTCATACCTGAAAATCCATCTCCCTACCTACCTCTCTAGCAGCACTGTGAGCCTTGCAGGATGTTAGCTCCCCAACAAGAAAGCAACCTCGGGCCATGGCAGTGAAAGCACTGAGTCCTAACCACTGGACCTCCAGGGACTCCCATGAAGATCTATTAAATTTCATTTTCATTTTCATCAAAGTGACACCAAAAGTAAACACTAAATCTCCAAATTTCACTCCCTGAGATATAGCCTCAACAATTTCAGGTACTTCCCCGAGCATCTATCTATATATTTCCAAATAATACATTTCCACAGTCATTTCTTGTTTTACCCTTTTTTTCCCCCACCATTATCTATTGCTTTCTCACTCTACTGTGTAGGAATTAGCTCTCTCAAAAGGCCAGCAAACTTATTTTCCCATCTCCCCATTTCTCCAACATGTAGTTATGTCACAGTATTAGGAAACTGCTTAATGTTGAAGCCACACCTTTTTTCCTATTATCTCTTCATTTTTCCCTCTAGGTCACAATTAGCTTCTTTTTTAAAAAATCTGATTAACCCTGTATGTTTTTATTAAAAAATTTTCCCCAATCCAATACTATCGACCACATAACTATCAATAGTATTTTGCATTCTAATATATTAGTTCCATTTTTTTCTAGATACTTTTCTCCTGAAGCCTTTTGTCTTCCTGCTCCAAACTGTAGGACTTGCTGACTAGGTTTGTCATGACCGAAATCACAGGACTTCAGTTCTCTTCCTTGTTGACAGAGCTGCCTCAGTTTGTGCCTAGCTGATGGGGCAAATCGAGAAACCAGTTCCAGATCAGGAAAGAAGTACATCAAGGCTGTATATTGTCACCCTGCTTATTTAACTTATATGCAGAATACATCATGAGAAATGCTGGACTGGAAGAAGCACAAGCTGAAATCAAGATTGCTGGGAGAAATATCAATAACCTCAAATATGCAGATGACACCACCCTTACAGCAGAAAGCGAAGAACTAGAGAGCCTCTTCATGAAAGTGAAAGAGGATAGTGAAAAATTTGGCTTAACACTCAACATTCAGACAATTAAGATCATGGCATCGAGTCCCATCACTTTATGGCAAATAGATGGGGAAACAATGGAAAAAGTGACACACTTTATTTGCTTGGACTCCAAAATCACTGCAGATGGTGACTGCAGCCATGAAACTGAAAGATGCTTACTCCTTGGAAGAATAGCTATGAACATCCCAGACAGCATGTGAAAAAGCAGAGACATTACTTTGCCAACAAGGGTCTGTCTAGTCAAAGCTATGGTTTTTCCAGTCATCATGTATGGATGTGAGAGTTGGACTATAAAGAAAGCTGAGCGCTGAAGAATTGAAGCTTTTGAACTGTGGTGTTGGAGAAGACTCTTGAGAGTCCCTTGGACTGCAAGGAGATCCAACCAGTCCATCCTAAAGGAAATCAGTCCTGAATATTCATTGGAAGGACTGATGCTGAAGCTGAAACTCCAATACTTTGGCCACCTGATGTGAAGAACTGACTCATTGGAAAAGACCTTGATGCTGGGGAAGACTGAAGGCAAGAGAAGGGGATGGATAAGATGGTTGGATGGCATCACCAACTCAACGGACATGAGTTTGGGTAAACTCTGGGACTCGGGGATGGACACGGAGGCCTGACGTGATGCAGTCCATGGAGTCACGAAAAGTCGGACACGACTGAGCGACTGAACTGATGGGGCAAAGCAGAAGTCTGGTCTACCCTTGGCTTAACAAGCTGGGTGTTCTGGCAGCTGCAGCTGCCCAGAGGGGATATTTTTTTCCTAGTTTATCCTTACAAAAGGGGGATTGTTCTCTAGTTCACATGAAATCTCCATTGAGGCGGTCCTGATACTGGATTCCTTTTTCCTTTTCTGATCTTATTTCTTTTTTTTTTTTTTTTTTTTTTGACAATGAAACTAACATTTCCTTTTAATTAATTTATATAATTATTAATAGTTTATATAATAAAAATAATATCACCTTTTGAGTTCTTAAAATATGCCAAGCATTAAACTGGTTGTGTTACATATGTTATCATAGTCAGTCTTCATAAACAATTCTTTTAACTAGTATTAGCATTCACATTTCATCAAGGAAGTTATTTTCAGAATCTCAGAAGTAGTAATTAGAGGGGGCAGAAT
>NW_011494744.1:2362659-2363242 GCF_000754665.1 Bison bison bison | reverse complement strand
ACAGATGGAGAACAGTGTGGAGATTCCTTAAAAAACTGGAAATAGAACTGCCTTATGATCCAGCAATCCCACTGCTGGGCATACACACTGAGGAAACCAGAAGGGAAAGAGACACGTGTACCCCAATGTTCATCGCAGCACTGTTTATAATAGCCAGGACATGGAAGCAACCTAGATGTCCATCAGCAGATGAATGGATAAGAAATCTGTGGTACATATACACAATGGAGTATTACTCAGCCATTAAAAAGAATACATTTGAATCAGTTCTAATGAGGTGGATGAAACTGGAGCCTATTATACAGAGTGAAGTAAGCCAGAAGGAAAAACATAAATAGAGTATACTAACACATATATATGGAATTTAGAAAGATGGTAACAATAACCCAGTGTACGAGACAGCAAAAGAGACACTAATGTATAGAACAGTCTAATGGACTCTGTGGGAGAGGGAGAGGGTGGGAAGATTTGGGAGAATGACATTGAAACATGTAAAATATCATGTAAGAAACGAGTTGCCAGTCCAGGTTCGATACACAATACTGGATGCTTGGGGCTAGTGCACTGGGATGACCCAGAGGGA
>NW_011494744.1:2361927-2362559 GCF_000754665.1 Bison bison bison | reverse complement strand
GCCAAGCATTAAACTGGTTGTGTTACATATGTTATCATAGTCAGTCTTCATAAACAATTCTTTTAACTAGTATTAGCATTCACATTTCATCAAGGAAGTTATTTTCAGAATCTCAGAAGTAGTAATTAGAGGGGGCAGAATAATAGCAAATGAAGCAACTGACAAACAACTAATCTCAAAAATATACAAGCAACTCTTACAGCTCAACTCCAGAAAAATAAACGACCCAATCAAAAAATGGGCCAAAGAACTAAATAGACATTTCTCCAAAGAAGACATACAGATGGCTAACAAACACATGAAAAGATGCTCAACATCACTCATTATCAGAGAAATGCAAATCAAAACCACTATGAGGTACCATTTCACACCAGTCAGAATGGCTGCGATCCAAAAGTCTACAAATAATAAATGCTGGAGAGGGTGTGGAGAAAAGGGAACCCTCTTACACTGTTGGTGGGAATGCAAACTAGTACAGCCACTATGGAGAACAGTGTGGAGATTCCTTAAAAAACTGGAAATAGAACTGCCTTATGATCCAGCAATCCCACTGCTGGGCATACACACTGAGGAAACCAGAAGGGAAAGAGACACGTGTACCCCAATGTTCATCGCAGCACTGTTTATAATAG
>NW_011494744.1:2343014-2361827 GCF_000754665.1 Bison bison bison | reverse complement strand
TTTAGAAAGATGGTAACAATAACCCAGTGTACGAGACAGCAAAAGAGACACTAATGTATAGAACAGTCTAATGGACTCTGTGGGAGAGGGAGAGGGTGGGAAGATTTGGGAGAATGACATTGAAACATGTAAAATATCATGTAAGAAACGAGTTGCCAGTCCAGGTTCGATACACAATACTGGATGCTTGGGGCTAGTGCACTGGGATGACCCAGAGGGATGATATGGGGAGGGAGGAGGGAGGAGGGTTCAGGATGGGGAACACATGTATACCTGTGGCGGATTCATTTTGATATTTGGCAAAACTAATACAATTATGTAAAGTTTAAAAATAAAATAAAATTAAAAAACAAAAAAAAACCAAAAATGATGATCATTACATAAAATTCTTTAGTCATCTCTCCCAGACATCCAAAGTGGAACTTATGATTCAGGAGATAATGATTTCAGACAAAGTGATCTTATTTCTTCTTTTATCTTTTGTTTCGGTCTTTCTTTCTCTCCCTCTCTCTGAATACATACTCTTGCACAAAGTTTTTTTGAAACTTGGTAGGTTTAATTTTTTTAATATTTACTTATTTGTGGCTGCATCGGGTCTTATTTAGGTATGTGGGATCTTTCACTGTGGCATGTGGGCTCCAGAGCGTGCGGGCTTAGTAGCTGTGGGGCTCAGGTTCAGTAGCCCCGAAACATGTGGGATCTTAGCTCCCCTGACCAGGGATGGAACTTGCATCTCCTGCGTTGGAAGGTGAATTCTTAACCCCTGGACTACTATGGAAGTTTCAAAACTTTGTATGTTTTAAAATATATTCTGCTCTTACACTTGACTGAAAGAATTCTGGCTCAGAAATGATTTTCCTCCATGTGAATAAGTGATAAAACATAAAACTTATTCAAAATAAATCCAGATACGGTAAAAAAAAAAAGAAAGAAAGAAAAATTATTTTCCTGCAGAATTTTAAAGCATTACTTCATTGTGTTTTGCTTCTAATGCTGCCGTTGAGAAGGCCAATGCCATTTAATCCTGATCCTTCAACCATGACCCGCATTTTCTCTAAATGTTTTTAGGAACTTCTCTTTATCTCTGGTATTCTGAAACTGTGTGACCATGTGATGAATACTTAGTGGGTGCTTTCAATCACAAGATTCATTCTCTTTGCTTATTGGGAATTTCCTTAAATTGTTTTCTTGATAATTTTCTCCCCTTCATTTGATCTCTTTTCTTGCCTTTTTTTTTCTTTTTTTTGGCTATTTCTATTAGTCAGATATTTAATTTCCTGAATCAATACTTTAATTTTCTTATGTTCTCCCTTTGATGATCCAACACTTTTTCAAGAGTTACTTGACTTTAACTTTCAACCCTTCTGTTGCAATTTTCATTCTGACTATCCTGTTTTGAATTTCTAAGAGATCTTAATTATTCTCTAAATTTTCCATCTAGCAATAGCATCCTGTCCTTGACCTTGGCTTGTGGATGTAATATCTTCTCAGAATATTAGTAGTTTTATTTTTTTTAATGTTTTCTTTTACTCTTTGCATTGCCTTGTTTCCTCTGAGCTCTTTTCCTTGAGAGCCTGGTGATCCTTGGTTATCCTTTCATATTTAAAAATACTGCACTAAACAGCTGACTGGGAGCTCTGGAGGGATGAGAAATGCTTGTCAATTGGTGCGCTTCACTGTGTAGTGAAAAGATAGAGAGCCAGCTTTTCCTGGGGGGATGACCTCTGTCCACAAGGATTCTCCAGGCAAGAATACTGGAGTAGGTTGCCATGCCCTCCTCCAGGGGATTTTCCCAACCCAGGGATAGAACCCAGGTGCACTGCAGGTGGATTCTTTACCATCTGAGGCACCAGAGACAAATAACCCAATCTAACATTCCAGGCAGCGTTTTCAAGCCACTCAGTGTTCTCCCCAAACAGCCTTGCCACCTACTGTCAGGGGTGAATAGACAAGCCGCAGGTAAGAGCAGGCAGGGGGACTAGGGCTGTCCCTGACCAGTGACAGCAGTCGGTCCTCTGCTACTCTCGTTTTCAGGCTAGCTCTCAACTGCTGCCCTCCCCGTGCTTACTGCTCTTAATTTCTCAACTTCTCAGGTTCAATTTCTCCGAAGAATACACCTCTGGTATCCTGTGGGAGTGAAGGAATGAGTCTTGCTTGATTGTTGGAGGTGATTTTGTCTAAATGCTCTTTGGCAACACTCAAACTAACTTGCTTTCACCCCGCCTTCTGAGGTGTTATGACTCCCAGTCTCAGTAGTTCTCTTCTCTGGGGACTTGTGTTTTTACCTTGCCTCTACTTGGTTAGTATCCCACTCCATTATCTGCTTTTTGACAGGAGTAGTTGGGATTTACAATTTCATCAAAGATATAGTTTGTTTTTATCCCTCATTGGTTTGCTTTTGTTTGGTTCTGGAGTGATTTCCAAGAGTTGGAAAGGCTAAAAAGGTCTTCTATTCTCATCCTTAAACTAGAAGTCTAGGCAATTCCCTAGTGGTCCAGTGGTTAGGCTGCTGCGCTTCCACTGTGGGGGGAGATACAGGTTCAATCTCTGGTCATGGAACTAAGACCCTGAAACCTATTCAGCGTGGCCAAAAAAAAAATTTTTTTTAATAAAACAAAACTTGGAAATCTAACGGAGAAAAACAATTTTAAAGCTACCATTTATTGATTGCTAACCATGTGTAAGGCACTCCACTAAGCAATTTACACACATTACCTCATTAAATCTAAAGTCCTGAGAACTAAGTATAATTATGATTATGCCCATTTTATAGGGCAGGAAATGGGGGCTGAGTGAAGTGAAGTAACTCAGCCAAGACCAACAAACTACAAAACAGTTGCATCAAGATGACAAGTCAAGTCTGTCTGCGAGTCTGCACTGGGTGGGTTTTCTACGTGGTACCTGTTTACCCTTTATTCTTGGTGAAGGACAAGCTCCAGGCCAGGTGACTGGGGCCACACACATCAGTACAGGGGGCCCTGCTCTCAGGGAGCCGACTCTTCCTGGGACTCCAGTTCAAAGTGTGGTTACAATTCTGCCAAAACTGTCGCTTGGAGAATGTGCTCCTTAACATGCCATATTTACCAGGCACTAGTATAGGCTTGCTCAGCTCTGAACACAGAAGTGCCAGGAGGGAATTCTTTCGCATTCTGCTCTCTCCACCAGTGTTTGGCTGTCTTTGGAAATTCCCAAATCTGACACATCCTGTGGAAGGTAATCACTGTCTAAAACTGTGAAGGATTGTAGAAATGGCCAAATTCCATTTTTTTCAATCAGAAAACACTTCGTAATGTCAACTTAGAAATGGTCTAAGAAAATTCCCCCAATACTACACATTCAAGAAACACCACATGAACAATATATCATTTTTAAATAAAAATAAAGTATTATAACAGTATTGTATGTTATGATTTACAAAAAGTCAAACATAAAAGGACAAAATAAGAAGTTAAAGTCTGCCCTATCCCGATTCTTTCCTAATTTTCTAAATATCATGTGTTTTTTGTAAACCCTTCAATCGAATCTGTAAAAAACAAAACAAAAAAAATACAAATTAATAACCAGAAACCTTAAACGAAATAGAGTAAGGAGACCAGAATGGTGAGCTCTCATGTCTGGATGGTAGTGGGGCTCAACAGGAAGAAGGAAGACTCGTCCCTTGTTTCCCGGCAACAACTCAGCCAGTGAAAGGCCGTGGTCTCTACACAGTCTTCCTACTCACTCCTCTGTAAAAGCTTCTCTTTCTGCTGTTGTGGGGGCACTTGCACTCGGTTGCTGACCCCAAATTACAATTCTTTCCTGATCTCAAATAAACCCATTTTTGCTGGAGAAATAATAACCTGTGGTCCATTTGTTTTAGGTCAACAAAGCATATTCTCAACCCCGTTTCCCTCATGTAACTAGCATCTCTCCGTTTTTTATCTTTCCATCATCGCTTTAAAAAATAACTCAGAGAAGTCTTTAAGACTGATAACTATGTTTTGCTGAGCATTCCTCAGGTACCATCAACTATGTGTAAACCAGGAAAAACCATATCTCAGTCTTAGGGGATTTTGTTTCTCTTTGTTTTGAAGTCCAGGCCCCAGTGAAAGATTCCAATTGAAAAAGCAGCCAATGCCTAAACACCCAGCACAGTTCATCTCAACTGTAGGGTGGTTTTTAGGAAATGAAGTACCACCTTCTGAATAACACTAATACTTGGAGTAAGGAATTGTGTTACAGGGGAAAATTGCAACTAAGATTCTAATGACAAGATGCTATGGATTTCTCCATTTCCTTACCAAGGGAAAATCCTTTTGTAAAATGTACATTTTTGTGTGTTTTTCACCTTATAAAATTAATACATTCCTTTGATAAAAATGTTAACAGGGTTTTTTCTTCTATAGAGCAGTTTTCTTAATGTCCTAAATATTATGTGCTTCCTGTAAAAATCTTCAATTGATAAAAATGCATGTCAAAATTTAAAGTGAAATTTTTCTCCCTTCCACATTCTAATTTTTAGAATTCGTTTGGTATATATCTTCATTTACAGATATACTTTATACATCTTCCTTTTTTTCTACATAGATATTAAGACATCAGGCTTCCCGGGTGGCACAGTGGTAAAGAATCTGCCTGCTAATGTAAGAGATGCAGTTTCAGTCCCTGGGTCAGGAAGATCCCCTGGAGGAAGAAATGGCAACTTACTCCAGTATTCTTACCTGGCAAGTCCCATGGGCAGGAGAGCTACAGTTCATGGGGTCACAAAGAGTTGGACATGACTGAGCGACTGAGCACGCACACATTAAGACATCTATGTGATTTTTAAGATAATAAACCTATCCTGTAACATACTATCTTTCACAAACAATATATCTTGGGCTTTTTCCCATGTCTATTCATGTAACTCTGTCTTGACTATTTAATACTTGCATAGTGTTCAATGGTATTGGATATACCAGTCCTATGTACCCAATCCATTTTGGTTGTTTCCTTTTTACACATTTGTGCAAGCATTTCTCAAGTCTGGTACAGTGGTTACCGATTAATCCCTGGTGGCTCAGAGGATAAAGCATCTGCCTGCCATGCGGGAGACCAGGGTTTGATCCCTGGGTTGGGAAGATCCCCTGGAGAAGGAAATGGCAACCCACTCTAGTATTCTTGCCTGGAGAATCCCATGGACGGAGGAGCCTGGTGGGCTACAGTCCATGGGGTCACAAAGAGTCGGACACGACTGAGCGACTTCACTTCACTTCACTTCACAGTGGTTACCAGGATAGATTCTGCCTAGATTGATACCAGTTCCAATTCCACCACTCTGTATCTTGAGCAAGTTACCAAACTCCTTTGTACCTCAATTTCCTCAGCTCTAAAGTGAGAATTATAACATTCTGTAATATCATAGGGGCCTGTTCCAGTATTCTTGTCTGGACAATCCCATGGTCAGAGGAGCCTGGCGGGCTACAGTCCATGGGGTCACAAAGAGTCAGACACGATTTAGTGACTGAGTTCACACATACAATGCTTATTGCTTGGCACACCTAAGTACTCATTAAATATTGGTTCTTAATTTTTATCATCAATAAGATTAATAAATAGTCACTATCATTCTAATTATCATCATTCTCAAGAAAGCAGAAAAACAGAGTAAATTGAGAAAACAGTATTTAGTTAGTAATTAGTGGTTAAGAAAAATTATATCATTACCACTTAATGATACTTACTCTACCTGACAAGTCAGTTAATTAAACTGTATTTTAGGGTGTGAAGCCTTTTACATTAAGCTAGTTACATGAGACAATCTGAACAATTTGCATTTTAAATAAGAATAAACAGGCCTTCTGAGGCCCAGAAGGGATGACATTAACTGGTAATTAGAAAAAGCAATCTCTTAGCTGAAAGTCTTAATAGCTTCCTTTGTTCTTGCATCCTAAATGCCACTGGACCTAAGCAGTGGCTGGCTGAGGGAAGAGCCCTGAGGGTGTCTGGCAGGGCTTCTGCTCAGGGGCTCTGGGGGACTAGCAGCATCTCACTCAGGGTGGGGCCTGCATCTTGGTCACTTTACTATCATGAATACCTTCCCACTAGAGATTACTGTCCCTCTTCTATAGCTTAGAAAACTGAGGCTCAAAGACCACATTGTTATGGGTTACTGGTTGGCATCTCTCAGAAACCAAGGCTGCCAGAAGTAAAGAGGATTTGGAGGCAGGGATGTTGGGAGCTCATCCAACATCAGGGTGGGAGAGGTGGCTGGAGAACCTGGACCAGAAACAGGCAGGATTTTGCAGGTAACATGAGGCAGGGCCAGGAAGCAAGTCCAAGTTCTTCAATACTCAGGTTCTGGTTCTGGCATCTGGATGGATTCGATAGCTGAATGCTTGAGAATAGGCCCATGGGCCAGCAGCTTCAACATCTGGGAACTTGCAAGAAATGCAGTATTTCAGGCCTCATTCTGGACCTCTCAAATCTGGATCTGCTTTTCAAGAGATTCCCTGTTATCTGTGGGATACAGTCTGGGAAGCAGTGGGCAGACCACCCAAAGAACACCTCATCTCTGATCAACTTTCCCTTGGGGAAGAGGTGATTCTTCCAAAGGAAATCTGGGGTGTTGCTCAGAGAAGGAAGAAGAATGGACTTTAGGAGAGCCATAAAAGGCATCCCCAGAGTTCCAGCTCAGGACGCTCTCCATCAGTCTGCCTCCTATCCATCCTCAAGAGACGTGTGGACAGACAGACAGTCCTGTTGGCAGCAGGACACGATTTTTCCCTCTAGAACAGATTTCTTGGAGCTGATGACATCTGTAACATCACTGATCTTTTAAAGCCAATGAATGTTAAAAAGAAAACTTGTTCCCCCTCTTACACACCTTTATGGACAAAGATGGAATGTTAAGACAGCAGCTGCATTCCTATTTCTCAGTGGTGCCTCTTTCACAGGAAACTGCTATAGATTTACTGCTATATAAAAGGAATAATAAAGATTAAATTTTGTAGGGCCTTGGATGCAGGTGTCAAAGGCCAAGGAAGCACTTGGCTTTGCCAGCACAAAGGCTCTGGGGCAGAAAAAGCAGGATGCAAGCACTGGAATGGCAAAAAGGGCAGCTTCACATTCCTTCATCTGGGATTGCCTTGATGAGGCACTTATACAGGAGAGGCCTCTTTGGAGACTCCCCCACCCCTCCTTTCTGGAGCCCTGCCCCTCTTTCTACCCAGGTGTCTCTTGCAAGAGCAGAGCAAGCCCACGCTGATCCTGGTAACAGAAAGACACATGGGCCGCTATCCTTGGTCCTGAAGCACAGTTACGTGTTGCAGCAGTAATTCTCAACCTAGCTACAAATCTGTCAATGGGGAAGGTAGATAAACCCCACACCCAGATATTCTAACTCAGTGGGTCTCTGCATCTAAAAACAAAACAAAACAAAACACCAGAGATCAGATGAATCTGATAGTCAGATTATCCTGTTTGGAAATCACTCTGCTAGCATATGCTTATTGCTCCTAAGCCTATGCAGCAGGCACCTACGGCTTTTTTTCCCTCCCTCCATGAAGATTTATTCCCCAGTCTTCTAGAAATGCACCCTGGTTTTTATAATGGAGCCAACTCAAAGGCTGGTAGGGCTGAGAGGTAGAGACTGTCCAAATCATCTTGTTGGAACCTCTAAATCAAGTGGTCCTGGATTCTGAAATTCCCCCGGACTTTTCAGGGCTAATATATTCCTGTTATTGCTTAAGCCAGTTTTGATTGGGCTCCTGTCACTTGTAACCAAATCTAACATTTCTTAGAACTCTGGTGGTGACTCTTAAACATCCTGTCCAGAGAATTCTCTCCCATGAATTCTGAACCAAATGAGAGAAGAGGCAGTATGGGAGAGAAAAGCTGGGGCCAGAGTGAGAATAAGGAAAAGATGCTGAAAAGTTGCCAGGAATAAGAATGACTCTGATTTGGACAATGTTTCCAAATAATCAGTTACTAAGGATAGACCCTCAAACAACCATAGCTAAAGATCACTTGGCTACAGGAGAGTCAGAAGCCTGGGTGGACTCGGGACCAGAGGGGACCAAGGTCAGCACACCTCAAGTAGAGACATCCTAGGTTGTGTCGCCAAAGTGTTCACAGATTTTGTTTTTACTTCTTATCTCTAAAACCTTGTTACTTTTACCCTGTCCCTCATATCTTTGGTTTATGCTCTATGGTTTTCGCAGTTATCTCACTCAGCTTTTTCTCTGACATTTACTATGCGTGTCCCCTCTGAGGAGCTGGGGCAGTAGGAACCCCTCTATCAGCACACTGGGCTCAGTCTTTGCCCCCTCTAATGGCACTGAGGGGTGGGGGACATGTATGATGCTTACACTCCCAGGAGTTTTAAAGCCATAACAAAATACATTGAAAGATCAAAAGGTTTTCAGGAAGGAAGAACACCCAGCGGTTTTCAGACCAGAGACTCATTTTTCCAAGTAGGAGGTACATACGGGAGTAGGGAAGCATGACAAAGATGCCTGAATCCCCTCCACATGACTTTGAGAGTATTCCTATCCGGCTGGGGCAGGAAAAGAAGTTTAATTAGTGGATGTTGAAGTGGGTTAATGTCTGCATTACCGAAGAAGGGAGAACTGCCTGACAGATTCCAGGACTGGCTGGCAGGAACCAGGTTCCATTGACTTTGATCCTATTTAGGGAGACAAGCTTTGGAAATACTAAAAGTCAAAACATTTCTCTGGCCAGATCACCAGTATTGAATTATTTTGGACCTATCAAATCTCTAAAACAAAATTTCTTTCTTTGACCTTTGATAATCAATATGACCCATGGTTGTCCTTTGGGAGAGAAGGACATTTATACTGAGATTTAGTTGAGGGAAATTCCTCAGGTGAGCGTGGGCCACCATCCCTTTCTTGTTTACTTATTCTATTCTGGGCTAGAGAAACATAACCAGAACTTTACAAGTGTCCTCTAAAATACCTCCCTTGAAAGTCGTTTCGGAGATCTGTTGAGAATGGAGCAGCAGGCAGGGACTCAGTTTCTAGTTCTGTAGCCAGTCAGCTGCAGGAATCAGGGCAAGATGCTTCACATCTTGAGCCTGGCTTTCCACTTTGAAATGAGGATTATTCTACCCATGGTCTTCTGGGTACAAAATATCGAAGCTGACTCAGGGCAACTCAGGTAAAAAGTGTCTGTGTGGATAATGAGTGGGAAGGGGGAGAGATGACACAGAAGCCAAGCACAGGACAAGAGGTGCCGTAGGGCTTCATGGGAACTTCCGCCTGTCTCTCTCAGGGGCAGTGTGGGTGTATCTCTTGGATGGTTTCTACAAGTTCTCTCTGTGTCCTCCACTCTTCTATCCTGTTTGCATGCCCAACAACTGACTGTGACTTTCCAATCTCTTAAATCAACTCCAAGAGAAGACATTGGGTTGATCATTTCATATCTGTCAGGGCAAGGATATAATAAGTAACAAGCTATTAGCTGGCCTTTGAGTTGGCTGTTTGAGTAAGATATCCACCCCTGGTCTAGGACTGTGGTTGGGGGTAGGTATATGCAGATCTGTCCTTGATGAGGCTTGGTTGGGCAAACAGTGAATTCCTTTTTTTGCAGAAATAATAAAAAGCCTCATCATAAAAATCATATGACAATAAATATTAAATTGCTTTAGAAAGAACGAAGTGTAAATTTAAGTTATTCTAATTATTATTCAAAATTATTAGGGGGCTTAGAACAAAGAATCAGTCAGGAGGCAACATGAAAGAGCTCCTAATGGCCCAGTCTGTTATAGTTTGAGTATCAAAATAATGACAATGATGAATTATTGACCACAGTAAAATGAATAAGCCCTTGATGATATAAATAGTTGAATAAGCTTTAAAATATAGGAAAAGGGAAAACTCTTCCTTAGAGTAGAATTTCAATTAAATTAAAGTACAAGGAAGACTAAAATATAGAAAATCACCACTTGGCAAATAACACAGTAGTAACTGTTATAAACAAGGATCACTGATGAATGCCAAAATCATGGGCAAATGTGTGATAAAAACAGCATGTTTACAGTCTCAAAGTAGCTCTCCTAAGATACATATTAACTGCAAAAGGGAAAACACAGACTTTACAGTGGAGAAATAAGGCAGACATCTCAACTAACTGTTCAAAGTCAGCACCACCGGTAATGTAATACAGCATCATATGCCTCTCAATACGGTGCAAAGACAAGAACACATCACTTTCGTGGCAGCTTGTTAAATGCAGAACCTGAATTTAGCCGTAACGAAACATCTTATAAACCCCAACTGAGAAATATTCTCTAAATTACTGGACAGTGCTCTCCAAAGGTGTTAAGGTCATGAAAGACAAAACCAGAAAACAAAACTGAGAAACTCTCCAAGACCAGAAAAATATAAGGGAACATGGAAACTAAATACAGTATCCTAGATTTGATCCTGGGCCAGGAAAAGATCATTAGTGAGATAATCAGAGATATGTGAATAAGGTCAGGAGATTACTAGTAGTATTAAAACACTCATTTCCTGGTTTTGATAATTGTCTTGTAGTTAGAGATTATGCTAACATTCAGGGAAGCTGTAGAAAGGTTATGTAGGAATTCTTGTACTATATACAGTTTTATTTTTAAATCTGAAATTGTTTCATAATTCAAAATTAACAAACCTAAAAAAATAAAATGAGAGCTCAATAATACTTGATATGGAATAATCTCCAAAACATATTACTGAGCAAAAAAAGTTATCTTTTGTGTAAAAGGGGATCTCTGATTCTCTTTCACATACTCTCTCTTTTGAATCTACATAGAATACGTCTTGAAGAAAATGCTGCTGCTGCTGCTGCTGCTAAGTCACTTCAGTCATGTCGGACTCTATGCAACCCAATGGACGGCAGCCCACCAGGCTTCCCTGTCCCTGGGATTCTCCAGGCAAGAACACTGGAGTGGCTTGCCATTTCCTTCTCCAATGCGTGAAAAGTGAAAGTGAAGTTGCTTAGTTGTGTCAGACTCTTAGCAACCCCATGGACTGCAGCCTACCAGGCTCCTCCATCCATGGTATTTTCCAGGCAAGAGTACAGGAGTGGAGTGCCATTGCCTTCTTCGGAAGAAAATGCTAACAACTGCTAATAGTGATTGCCACCACTGTGGGGAATGGGGAATTGGACAGAGTTGAGAGAAAGACTTTTTTATACTGTTTGAGAATTTAAAAAAAAAAATGTGTGTTTTATCTTTAAAATATCATTAAACTACCAAAATCTATTTGTTTTGTGAAATCTGAATTCATTTCACCCAAGCTTACCAGGGCCAGATATGCCATTTTTAAGACCCCGTGTCTTCCACCTGCCACTTCTCTCTAAGCTAAACAGCATAAGCCAACCTGATCAGTTTTCTTCCCAAACCCATATTCCCATGGAAACTGAAGAGCAACTGATCAAGAAAGAGAAGCAAAGAAAGACACAAAGGATATTCATTTATTTACGATTATTTGAAACTCTTTAGGTCACACCTCCTGATTTCTACTTATGTACCATGCTTTGAAACACACCAAATGCCTAACAATTCTGCCATTAAAGAGCATGAGTTTTATTACTAAAACCAGCAAAGGAGCCCTCTTTAGTGTTAGGCGATGTCTGGATAACTAGGACCAAAATAAAAGATACAAGTCTGTCTCCTTGAGCTTTTGAATCTAACTGGTACAAGTGGGGCTTCTCAGGTGGCGTTAGTAGTAAAGAACCTGCCTTTCAATGTAGGAGACACAAGAGATGTGGGTTCAATCCCTGGGCCAGGAAGATCCCCTGGAGGAGGGCATGGCAACTCACTCCAGTATTCTTGCTTAGAGAATCCCATGGACAGAGGAGCCTGGCGGGCTATAGTACATGGGGTCGCAAGGAGTCGGACACGACTGAAGCAACTTAGCACGCACCCATGGTGCAAGAGAAGCCTCTTGGACACAAGTTTGACCACAGATATTAAAATCTTTAAAATGTGCAGAAATGAGACTTTCAGTTATGACAGTATGAAGAGGTAGGCAAATATTTTCCCATAAAACACAAGGAAAAAAAAAAAACAGAAAATTATCAAAATCAAACCATTGCAAGGCTCTGGATGGAGATCAACCAAATGCAAATAACAAACTGAGAGATGTTTATTCCTAAGGAATTTGCTGCAACTTTGTGTGAGAACAATAGGAGCCTGCAGCCTCCTTGACCAGGACGGCTTCCATTCCACACCCCGCTTGGTAGGTTAGGCGCAGCTGGTTTACGAGGGCAGGACAGGAATGGGAAACCACAGGCTGGCTGCAAGTAGGAGCAAACTTGAATGGAGAGTGAAAAGTCCGTGCTTGAGGACTTCCCTGGCAGCACAGTAGATAAGCATCCACCTGCCAATGCAGAGGACACAGGTTTGACCTTGGTCAGGGAAGATTCCATAAGCTGTGGGGCAGCTAAGTCTGTGTGCCCAACTACTGAACCCACTAGCCCCAACTACTGAGCCTGAGCGCTGCAACTACCGAAGCCACGAGCCTACACGCTGCTCCATGAGAGAAGCCATTGCAACAAGAAACCCGTGCACCTTAACAGAGTAGCCCCCACTCGCTGCAATTAGAGAAAGCCCACACAAAACAACAAAGACCCAGAGTAGCCAAAAAAAAAAAAAACACATCCATGCTTGGTAGCATTGTCAGAAAGGACCATGCGCAGTAGGAAAGTGAAGTGAAGTCGCTCAGTCGTGCCCACTCTTTTCGACCCCATGGATAGTAGCCTGCACCAAGCTCCTCCGTCCCTGGGATTTTCAAGGCAAGAGTACTGGAGTGGGTTGCCATTTCCTT
This sequence comes from Bison bison bison, assembly GCF_000754665.1. Lineage (NCBI taxonomy): Eukaryota > Metazoa > Chordata > Mammalia > Artiodactyla > Bovidae > Bison > Bison bison. The sequence continues at coordinate 2,349,036 of NW_011494744.1, read as the reverse complement.
CTCCAGGGAATCAAGGAACACACAAAGCCTGTGGCTTGCTGGCCTGGGGCTGTGGTCCCAGGTAGGGTGAGCAGTGGATCAGCCAGAGGTTCAACAGGAAGACTCTGGAAGAGATGGGGCAATAGAAGGCCTAAATAAGCTCTCCACATATCTCCGGCTGACTGGAAAGCTACACACATGTTCAAGGAGACACAGGAGGGCCCAGGGAAATGTAAAAGCCAGGGCCAATTTACTGCCGACTTGAGAACTGCCTGAACTTTGAATGCCCTCCTTACCCCACTCACAGAGCCATCAGAGAAGGGTACAAATGTTTTGGGCCCAAGCTATTTAAACACAATCTCTGCCAGAATCATTGGCTGACTACTTAGCTATGTTGACACAGAGTTTCCCTTAGGAAGTCAGGCTAGAAATAAAAATAAGAATAAAAATACTGAGCAGAGACATCAACTGCTATACACTGAGAGGAAGACAGATTGTGCAGGTTAAGTCAAACCAAAAAAGAACAAACAAACAAACTAAAAGAAGCCCTCAGGAAAAGAAATCAGAATCTCTAGGTGCTACAGAATATATAATACTGAATTTTCTTTAGCTTTCGACAAAAATCTATGACACACACAAAGACACAGGAAAGCGTGGTCCACACAAAGGAAAAAAAAACCTCTCTATTGAAACAGACTCTGAATGAGCCCAGACACTGATTTTAGCAGATAAAGGTTTCAAAGCAACTGTTTTGGGAGTTTTTTTGTTTTGTTTTGTTTGGAAGAAAGAAATGGATATTTTGATTTGAGCCAACCTGAAGATTATAACTCAGGAGACAATCTTTCAGAAAGCTCTAAAGGGTGCTCCCTTAAAGCAAGTATTTTCAGTTCAGTTCAGTCGCTCAGTCGTATCCAACTGTTTGCAGCCCCATGAATCGCAGCACGCCAGGCCTCCCTGTCCATCACCAACTCCCGGAGTTCGCACAAACTCATGTGCATCGAGTCGGTGATGCCATCCAGCCATCTCATCCTCTGTCGTCCCCTTCTCCTCCTGCCCCCAATCCCTCCCAGCATCAGAGTCTTTTCCAATGAGTCAGCTCTTCGCATGAGGTGGCCAAAGTACTGGAGTTTCAGCCTCAGCATCAGTCCTTCCAATGAACACCCAGGACTGGTCTCCTTTAGGATGGACTGGTTGGCTCTCCTTGCAGTCCAAGGGACTCACAAGAGTCTTCTCCAGCACCACTTTAAATATGCCCAAATAACTCATGGAAATCATTAAAGAACTAAAGGAAAATATGACAATAATTCAGTAAATCAAGAATCTCAGAGAAAATATCAACTAGACTACAACAAGTGGAGATTCTAGAGTAGAAAAGTAGAAGAGAAAAACCATCAAAATGAAAAATTTCCTTCACTGGATAGGCTCAACAATGGATTTGAAAGGACAGAAGGCAGAATCAGCCAGCCTGAAGGATAGATAGTTCAGTAGAAATTAGCCAATCTGATAAATAAAGAGGGAAAAATAAAAAGAATGAAGAAAAATGAATAGCGCCCCAAAGACCTGTGGAAGGATATCAAGCAAGCCAACTAACATGGAAAGAGAGTTCCAGAAGTAGAGGGGAGAAAGAGACATTGCAAATATTTGAAAAAATAGCCAAAAACGTTTCAGATTTCATGAAAAGCTCAACAAACCTCAAATAACAGACACAAAGAATCCATGCCTAGACACATCATGCCTACGCACATGCCTAAAAGCCAAAACAAAGAGCAAACGGTGAAAATAGCAACAGAAAATTTACTGTGTACAGAGGAACCACAATACAAAAACATATTAATAATTCACGGTCAGAAAGAAGTCCAAAAGGCAGTGAAATGGCATAGAGAACTAAAAAAAAGTCAAAAAATAATTATAGAATCAGCAACATCATCCTTTAAAAATGAAGGAAAAAAAGATGTTTCCATATAGACAAAATCTAAGAGAACTTGTTGCTAGCAGACCAACCTTTTAAGAAATACTAGGGACTTCCCTCGTGGTCCAACGGTTAAGAAGCCACCTTCCAGTGCAAGGGAGGCAGGTTCAAACCCTAGTCGGGGAACTGAAGATTCAACGTACCACGAGGAAGCTAAGCCAGCCGCAGGCAAGCACTGAGACCTCGCTCTCAAAAGCCCGGGGGTTGGGGTGGGGGTGGGGGTGGGGCACAATTACTGAGCAAGCGCGCCACAACTAGTGCGAAGCCCGCATGCGCAACAAAGAGCCGAGGCGCCACCACGAAAGATCCCACGTGCTGGAGTGAAGGCTGTGCCTTGCAACCAAGTCAGGAGGCAGCCAAATAAATAAATATCAGTAAAGGAAGAAAGACTAAAGTCCGTCAAGGGGACAGAAAATGACACGGATAGAAATTTGAATTCACAAGTTTAAATGAAGTGCCCGGAAACGTTAAACACAGGCAAATTAAATAGAGAAGATTCCCTGGGGAAGGAAATGGCAACCCACTCCAGTATTCTTGCCTGGAGAATCCCATGGACGGAGGAGCCTGGTGGGCCAAAGTCCACGGGGTCGCAAAGAATTGGACACGACTGAGCAACTTCACTTTCACTTTTCTTTTAAATATGAATACTTCGCAGTTCTGTTAATTTCTTATAAAATGTGATTGCATAATAGAAACCATTGACTTGTGTACTTTGAACATGCGGATTTTATGGGACATAAACTATATCTCAAAACTATTCAAGAAATGCAAAAATGCATAAAAATTCTAATAGTGTATTGTTGGATTCCTAACATATAAATATTACCTTAGCACAAAGGAGGGGAAGGAAATGTTGCTTTATTGGAACAAAGTTTATGTATTTTACCTGAATCAAGTCAGTATTAATCTCGAATACCTGTGATACTTTAAGATGTGAACTGTAATCTTGGCACTGCTGACATTTTGGGTCAGATAATTGTGGTGGGCTGTCCTTTGCATTGTAGGAGTTTAGCAGCATCTGTGCCTCATCCCAGCAAAATACTCCTCTCACTTGTGGCAAATAAAAATGTCTCTAAATAAATTCTATTCAGATGGCTGGAGGTGGGAAATCACCTTAGTCAAGAACCACTATCCTAGAGAAACCATTGAGAAATTAATCCAAAGAAATATAGCTTAAAATCAATAGAAAAAAAAATCAGCAAAAGAATTAGAATGATACAGTATTTGTTTAACACAAAAGAAGTCAGTAAATAAGCAAGGCATAATACATACAGGAAAAAATAGTAAAGGGGTTGACTTTTAATTAAAAAAAAAAAATTCATGTGAGGGGCTTGGGAAACTCTGCTTTCCATAGAAACTAAGGTTTCCCCACCACTTCCTGCTCCCCCGAAGGAGAAAGCTGGGGACAATGAAAAGAATATTATGTCACATTTAATGGAATGTTCCAATTCACAAGTAATAATATTATTCCATTAGAGTCTATCATTCAAAATGTCTCATACCAGAGAATGAATTATTATTTAACTAGGTGTTCAAACCGTACTTCGGAAGGACCCATTCATAATACATCACAATGTTCTCAAGCTGAGGATGTGGGTCATCTTGGCACTTCCTGTGTCCTGGCTTTCATTTGCAGCTAAATCTCAAAACCAGGGCACTGAGTGTCAGCACTAAATGTCCCGTCAGACAGGGAGAGGGACAGTTACAGAATCAGGCCCAGCCAGGGGAAGCAGGATTCTGGGGGCAGCTTCGTGTCTGCTGGCAAGCGCGGGCTCTGGAGTTAGGCTAGGTTTGAGTCCTGGTTTTTTACTCTGTGCCCCTGGGCAGCAAATCACTTAGCCCCTCAGAGCCACTTCATGTCATCTGCAAAACAGGAGTGATGAAATCTACCTCACAGGCTGCTGGGAGGGGAATGAGGTGATGTGTGTCAAGAGCTTCAAACGGGGCCTGGTATCTACACAAGTGGTCAGTAAGAGCTGTGATTAGTGCAGCAGAACTGGTATCACAACTTTGACTTCTGGTTTTCAATCCAGCATCCTGAGCTCTTTACCTTCCTCTCCCCTCATCCCAATCTCTGTTAATTTCTGCACTTCCAGTTGCTCAGCCCCAAAATCTTGAAGCCTATTTTAAAAATATGTTTTTAAAAATTTTTTTTTAAACAAATTTATTTATTTATTTATTGTGGCTGCACCCTGCAGCATGTGGGATCTTAGTTCCCTAACCAGGGGTTGAACCCTCACCCCCTGCATTGGAAGGCAGAGTCTTAACCACTGGGCCACCAAGGAAGTCCCTGTTTTTAAATTTTATTTCTCTTTTCACCACATCTCTCGGCATGCAGCGGGGATCTTAGCTCCCAAAATATGGATCAAAGTCACACCCCCTGTAGTGGAAGCAAGGAATCTTAACTACTTAACCACAGTCCCTTGAAGCCTTTCTTTTTAACTAAAGTACAGTTGACGTACAACATTATATTGGTTTTAGGTGGTACAACATCAGTTCAATTCAGTTCAGTCGCTCAGTCGCGTCTGACTCTTTGCAACCCCATGAATCAGCACGCCAGGCCTCCCTGTCCATCACCAACTCCCGGACTTCACTCAAACTCACGTCCATCAGGTCAGTGATGCCATCCAGCCATCTCATCCTCTGTCATCCCCTTCTCCTGCCCCCAACCCCTCCCAGCATCAGAGTCTTTTCCAATGAGTCATAGTGATTCAATATTTTTATGGATTAAACACCAAAGTTATTATAAAATACTGAGTAAGTATCCTGTGCTGTACATTATATCCCTGTGACTTATTTATAACTCTAAGTTTGTAACTCTTAATGCCTTTCACCTGTTTCACTCCTGTCCCCCATTCCTTCCCCTCCGGTGATCGATCACCAGTTTGTTCTCTGTATCTCTGAATCTATTTCTGTTCTATTAGTTTGTTTGCTTTTTTTAAAAAATTCCACTCCTGGATATTTACCCAAAGAAAATGAAAACACTATTTTGAAAAGATACATACATCCCAATACTTGTTGCAGCATTATGTACAATACCCAATATGGAAGAAAACTTCAGTTCAGTGGCTCAGCCATGTCCGACTCTGCGACCCCACGGACTGCAAACTTAGTGCCCAGCAATAGACGAATGCATAAAGATGAAGTGTGTGTATTCAATAGAACATTACTCAGCTATAAATTTTTTTTGCCATTTGAGACAACATGGAGGTTGTTATGCTTAGGGGAAGACTTTTTCTTTTACTCCCCACATCTAACCCATCAGCAAATCCTGCTGTCTCTACCTTTTAAATACCATCCAGAATCCAACCACATCTCACCACACTGCTGGCACCGGCTGACCCAAGCCCCAGTCCAAACTGCCAACATTTTTCACCTCTTGACTGGTGTCACTGCTTCTGTTTTTCCCCCTGGCAGGCTAGCCACCAGAGGGATCCTATTAAAATGCCAGATACTTTCATCTCCTTCTCAATGCCCTCTCAAGAAAACAGTTTGGCAATTCTTGAGCCTGAGTCAGGGATGTACCCTGAGGCAATGGTGATTCCTTGACCCAGGAAGGGTGGGAGAGACAGGAAGTACAGGGAGGAAGTGCATTTGGGAAATGAGTTTCCAGAAGTCTAGGCCACCAGCTACTTTTAGGGCCCTCAGAGCAGCACTTACCTCTAGCAGACCTCCAGAGGCAGAATGTAGAACCAGAGCACAGGCTCAGAGACTGGAGTGAGAGTGGGGCTTCCTTTCATTCCTAAGTGTCTGCTCCCTGAACTCCAGGATCCTCTCCAGCAGCCTTCCTTGTCCCCCAAACGCTACAGAAATCGAAACTGGCTTCACGGGTTTCCTATGAACCAACAGGCCAATTTAATCAAAGCCCACAGCATACTGCTGTGCTGAAAAGGATTGACTCCACCTGTACCATGAACTCGGAGAAGGCGATGGCATCCCACTCCAGTACTCTTGCCTGGAAAATCCCATGGATGGAGGAGCCTGGTGGGCTGCAGTCCATGGGGTCGCGAAGAGTCGGGCACGACTGAGCGACTTCACTTTCACTTTTCACTTTCATGCATTGGAGGAGGAAAT
>NW_011494744.1:2330119-2342914 GCF_000754665.1 Bison bison bison | reverse complement strand
GAGAATCCCAGGGACGGGGGAGCCTGGTGGGCTGCCGTCTCTGGGGTCACACAGAGTCGGACACGACTGAAGAGACTTAGCAGCAGCAGCAGCAGTACCAGGAACTACTGACTTAAAAAAAAAAAATTATTGAGGTATATTTGAGATGTATAAAAATCACACATATGTAATGCATACAATTTAATGAGTTTGAACATATGTGTATACCTGCAAAACCATCACCAAAATTAAGGTAACAGACATAGCCAGCACCTCTAAAAGTTTCCTTATGTCCCTTGCCAGTTCACACAGCCATCCAGCTACTGAGCCTGGGCCAGAACCCAGGGGTCCTGCCTCCCTTGATACCAACTGCAAGTCCAGGTTTCCAAAACCACCCTTGTGTTGAGTAATTGCTGCCAGGAATCACAGAACTCACTGAAAGATGTTATACTCACAGTTACAGTTTATTTCTGGGAAAGGACAGAGATCAAAATTAGCCAGAAGAATAGATACAGACATAAGAGTATGGGAGGGTTCCCAATGCGAAGCTTCTATTGTCCTCAGAATGCCTGATACTCCTGGTATTGATATTAATGTACAGAATATGCATGGAGTGTGGTCAACCAGGGAAACTCAGTCAAGCTTCAGTGTTCTGAGGTTTTACTGGGGCTTCATCCCATAAGCATGAGTCATTGATTTATTGTCCATGGGACTGAACTTAGATTCCAGCCTCACCCAACTCCCTGGAAGTCAGACTGATATCACTTGGCCTGAGTCATCTCATTAGCATAAACTATCAGGTATGAGCTAAGGGGCCCACCAAGAATAATAAAGACACTCCCATCACTTGGGAAATTTCAGGGATTTAAATGTTTCCTCCCAGGAACCAGGGACAAAGGCCAGACCAGTTTGGGTAAGGCCAAGATCTTCACTACACACGTTACATTTGTGACATATCGGGAGCCATAAAAAAGGCTGAGCATGGAAGAATTGATGCTTTTGAACTGTGGTGCTGGAGAAGACTCTTGAGAGTCCCTTGGGCAGCAAGGAGATCAAACCAGTCAATTGTAAAGGAAATCAACTCTGAATATTCACTGGAAGGACTGGTGTTGAAGCTAAAGCTCCAATATTTTGGCCACCTGATGTGAAGAGCTGACTTGACTGGAAAAGACCCTGATGCTGGGAAAGATTGAGAGCTTGAGGAGAAGGGGCGACAGAGGATGAGATGGCTGGATGGCATCACTGACTCAATGGGCATGAGTTTGAGCAAACTCCAGGCGACAGTGAAGGACAGGGAAGCCTGGCATGCTGCAGTCCATAGGGTCACAAAGAGGTGGACAAGACAGAGACTGAAAAACAACAAAAGGGAGTTGCAATAAAAAATAAAAATAGCTATACCGTGTGTGTGCTAGGTGCCAGACACTGTACACATATTTTGTCAGATTCTCACAACAACCCTGCAAAGCTGATGTTTGGTCCTTTTTTACTGATAAGAAAATTGAAGCCCAGAAAGTTGCCTAAAGTTTTAGAGCTGGAAAACAAACAGATCTGACTATGCTGACAAACTCCTTGGGCCCTTAGATTCTTGTTGCCAGCTTCATTCATTCATTCATTCATTCATTCAACAAACATTTATTCAAGCCCAACTACGTGCCAATAACAGTTTTAGGTGTTGAAGATGCAGCAAAGGACAAACAAAAATCTCACTCGTGTAGAGTTGATATTCCAATGGGAGAGGTAGATAATAAGCACTAAATGTGTAAAATAAGTATTTTGAATGATTTAAAGCGATGCATGTAATTTGTATGTGTGCATTTGATTCAAACTTCACTGTAACAATTGTGAAGTTTGAATGTGGACTGCTATTATATACTGTTAGTTTTGTTAATTTGATGATGGCACAGTAACTATGTTTTCCCAAAATAAAGGTACTTATCTATTAAAGATGCAGGCTAAAGTACTTACGGATAAAATAAAATTATAAAATGTTGCTAATTATTGATGTTGGATGATAAGATATGCAAAGAAAGACCTTTATATTGTTCTAATTCAGTGTGTATTTGAACACTTTGTTAGTACAAAGTACGATTTTTTGCGGTTTTTTTTGGTTGGTTGGTTGTTCTTTAAGTGGATAGGGCTAACAGATAGGATGTGTAAGAGGTATTGCAAGACCAAAAAGCAAATCAAGGAAGACCTCACTAAGGTTACAGTGGAGCAAAGACTTGAAGGAGACAGGGAAGAGATTTATGGGGTTCTCTAGCAAAGAACATTCCAAGCAGAAATGGGAGCCCTGAGGTGGGAGAGTGCCGGGTATGGCATGTTCAAAGCATAAAAAGCCAACTGCTGCAAAGGGGTGATCAATGAGCAAAATAGTAGGAGGTCGCATCAGAGAGTTCAGAGATGGATGAGGAGGAGAGGAAATGCATACAGAGTCCTATTCAACAGGGAATTCACACCCAAATTATGTAAGAATACACACAAAACACTGAGGGATAGTGCAGTCAACTTCATAGAAAAACTGGCAAAAGACTTGAGCTGGCACTTTACAGAGAAAGTTATGGCCAATCAGCAGAGGAAAAGGTATTCTATTTTATTAGGCATTAGGGAAATGCAAATTAAAACCACAATGCTACACTTTCACATACCCATCAAAGGCAGGCAATGCTAGGTATTAGAGAGGAAACAGAGCTCACACACTGCTGGTGTGTATGTAAACTGGCACACGTGGTGTCTACCTAAACTAAGAACAGGCAGCCGTCTTAAGGCATCCCATTTCCCGGTATACATCCAACAGAAAGCCATGTAATATTCACCGGACGCTGGAAAGTATGTTCAGAGCAGCACTCTTCCTTAACAGCCCAAACCGAAAACTATCCAAATGCCCAGTGACAGCAAAATGGACAATGGGCTAGTCTAGAGTATTGAGAACAACAAACGAAAGAATCTCATCAAGACAGCGAGCAAAGGAAGCAGGCACAAAGGGCCTAACACTATGTGATTCCAGTTATGTAAGTTCAGAAACAAGCAAACCTAATCTGTGCCGTTAGAAGACGCAGTAGTGGTTACCACTGGAGAAAGTGACTGGATAAGAGCTTGTGGGAGGGGAAGGGAGCTGATGACAACCTGTTTCTTGATCTGGATGCAGGCTAAGTAGAAGAGTTCAATTTGTAAGCAGCCACCATTGATCATCACCACTGATAATGTGTATAATTTACTTTTCAGTATCTGTATTAGAGTCAATAAACATTAAAAACAAAAATCATGCCGGAGTGTCTCAGTTCCCTCCTCTGAACTAGCAGTGAAAACACCCAGCCACCCCTACCCGTTTCATGCTGCATCAGAGGGACGCAGAACACTGTGCGTTTTGGGCTTAAAAAAAGATGACGACATGCTTTCTCAACTCACAGATGCAACCCCTATGTTTAAAGCTGCTGAAACCATCACACGGAGCTCTCCGGCTCATAGGAGGGGGGAATCTAAGAACTGGGCAAGACTGTAAATAAAGTCTAAGAACTATCTTCCCTAATAGATGTTAATAATGTACCTTACTCACAGAGTCAGACTCGACTGAGCACACACACACACATACACTCCATATTATGCAACAGAACAGTTTCAAACACCATCGTGATGCTAGTTAGGTTATGGCATTGTTTTGAGAGCCATCATTTTGAGTTTAAAGAAAAAGAAATTGAATATTTTAAGTGTAGGCATCATGAGCTCTTTTTAAAACCAAAATTACAACTTTTCAAACTAGAAACAAAGAGGCACTGAAACATCCTACAGGTTTTCATTTCTAACAAGATACAGACAGCGTAACTCATATAAACAAAAGGCATGTGGGGGCCTCACTTAAAAAAAAAAAAAAAAAAGAGTAATAGCTCTCAACCTGAGATCAAAAAATGAGAAAGTCACTGTGGACTTTCCCCAAACCTATTGATAGGTCTATTTCTTCCTACGCCCTCATAAGGAGCTATTGTTTCAGAATTCTAAGAATTTCAAATAAGCACCTGGTTAGGACCCGTTTATCAGTCCTTCTGACTCAATAAGCTGCTTTTCAGTGACCCCAGGGACTTTGACCAAAGTCAGCTTGTTTCCTCCTTAGCATTTTGGTTTATTTTGGTTTGGGGGTTTTATTTTTTCCCCCTATATTATTTTCTCACTTCTTTAGATTCAATTTTTACTTTTATTGTTTTTTCCTTTCCCTCCGTTTTTCTTTTTAAATCTAGTTTCTTGCTATTTGCTTTTTGTTCCATTTTATCCTTCTCTGGCATCGTGTTTTGATTCGCCATAAAGACCAGTTCATGGGGTGAATTTTGAACTGCTTTGATTTGGACCAAGCTTCTCATCAGCTCTTCCCAAACGTAAGCTGGTGTTAGGACACCTCGACTCCAAGCGCAGCAGTGAGTCCTCCATGCTGAGGGGCCTCTGAGCCGTCTGTGCTGAGGAGACACTCGGATTCGCATGGTCTCCTCCAGACCCTCGAGACCATTGGCAAGGGAGGCTGGGCTCCAGCATGTCCCCGCTGGGAAAGCGACAGCCATGAAGACTGCTGATGAGACTGGACAGAACTCTTCCAGCCTCCGGAGACAGTCCACAAAGCAGGAATCATGAGGGCTTGGATCATCCCACAAAGTGAAACCTCTCAAGTGACAGAGGCTGAGGAAACTCCCCGCCTTGCTCAGAGGATGCTAGTGGAGGAGAGGTGTGTGAGCACCCGTGGCTCAGGGCAGTAGGAAAGCAGAGAGGCTGAAGGCAGAGTCTACCAGTAGTGTGCTCTGTGTGGCTGGTCACCAGGAGGGTGCTGTCCACAGACATTTACAAGCAGAAAATCTGCTCTTGGATGTGAAGACGAACATCAGACCTTTCACAACAAGCTGGACACCTTCTGGAGTGGTTCCCCTCGTGCTGCTCTGGAACTCTCATAGGTAAGAACCACAGGAAGTTATCCCAGCCACAGTGCGATGGATTCCTGCCTTTCGATGGACAGAACTTCAAGGAGCTGCCAGAGGGGTACTAGAACAGAATACATTAGGTTCATTTCTGGATGGATGGTTATGGGATGAAAAGCTGTTTAAGAAATTTCTTGATTCTCAGTAAGAAATAAGAGCAAATTGTGAAGGATCCATGGATTATTGTGGGTCATGGATATGAGGAACTAAAGCTCTACATGGAGCCACTCTCTGACTATAAGGACTCTGGGCAGACTGACTTCATGGCATCCATGGTTACACCTGGAGATGGAGATCCAGGACTCGCTGATAGGCCAGAAACAGGAGGCAATGTTCCAGTATCCCCCCTGGGTTATAAGAGATCTGAGCTGGAGGGCTGCCGGATCACGCTGAAGCCTCAGCCCTCAGTCAATCTAACCAACAGCAGCCTTCCTTCCCCACCCACTGCGTGAGGGGATAGGGTCCCCAGCAACTGCAAGCAGCACATCCTCACCTCTAAGCTGCTACTTAGAGCATTCAGAGGAGGAAGGCAGATCTGGAGGGCGGAGGACCACAGCACAGCCTGCGGGGAAGAAGACCACCCCTGTCCCCTGCCAACAGCACCCTGTCCACCAGTACAAATCAGCACAGCCCCAGCTGGTCCCCATGTTCACCCCTCTCCCTGCAAGGTCAGCAGCTGGAGTGGAGCCCTGGGTCTGTCCAAAGGGAACTCTGCCCACAGGGATGGCCTCACAGGTGCCAAACCCCAGGCTTGTGCAGTGAGGTGAGACCCCAGTCTCTCCCCATGGAGCTTCTCCAGGAAGTTCAAGATCAAATCTGTGGGAAGAAATTGAGGTTTTCCAGAAGACCGTGAATGAACCTGAAAGCAAAGACAGAGGAAGACACTCCACCGCCACGTGGTGGGCAGCGGAGGCAGTGATAAAACGGTGAGCTGTGCCCAGTACACAGCAGGTGGAGGATGGAGACCACAAGCTGCTTCGAGAGAGAGGAGATGATGCGGGGACAGAAGACAGTGCGGGCACAGGAGAGAACGTGGACACAGGAAATAGTGCAGATACAGGAGATTATGCGGGCCAGGCGCTGCTCCAAGGGAGTGGTTGCTGGTACAGTCGAAGCGTCTCCATGGCCTCCTGGAGCATTGCTTCCAGATCCACCCCCGGGGACCAGAGAAAGGGCTGCTCTGAGCTGAGGCCATGCTCACACGCCTGGACCAAACCTCAGCCAGTGTTTCCTTGGAGCCCTGCTCCTGCCATGATCCCCTCTTCTCTTCCACCGAGTGCAGAGCTCTGTAAGATGAACACAGACAACTCCAGTGAGAACACACAGCTGTTTACTCAGAGCTGGTCAGTCGACAGAGTCATCACTATCACTCAGGTTTGGCGGGGAGCCCAGGCCGGCAGGGCGGGGGCATGCTCCCAGGTGGAAAGGGAAGGCTGGGAGTGCGTGGATTGGAGGCTGATGGCCAGTGGCTGCCTCCCCTCTCTGCTCCACTGGGACCATGGAGACTGATTGTGGGGTTTCCTGGGAGGGGCTTGGACTGGGTTGGAGAGTTCTCTGTCCAGCCTTCCCAGGCTCATTTCTAATCTATTTGCTCCCCTCAACTTCTCCTTCAAGCAAACCACCAGTGCAACCTGCCCCCACCCACCCACTGACCCTGGGCCTCGGGCTGCAGAGGTAAGGGGTAGGGGCTCTGGCCTCCTCCACCCCGAGCCCGGAGCCCTCCTCCTTCCCCAGAGCAGATGTTTCTCCACAAGGTGCTGTGCAAGGCTGTTTGTCCCCCTTGTCGGGTCTGTGCCATCGCCTTCCCCACCCTGCTCTGGGGCCTGGAGTGTGGAGGGCTGCAGAGACCTTGGGGCCCCCTGGGGTCCCCAGTGGACAGGGACACTGAGCATCTCCATCTAGGAGAGCCTTTGTCTGAAAGTACCACTATCCACCACCCTCTTCCCCTTCGTGTCCCTGGGTCCACCGCGATCTGGGTCACAGCTAGTTCCTCACAGGGAGCCCCCCAATCACTGCCTCATCTCTCTGTCTCCCAGCCATCCCTTCCTGGCAGTATTGCCTGTTCATGGACTGGGGGACAGACTGGGCAGAGTGGACCCCTCCTGCTAACCCTGCAGCTGGTGTAGGGTGCAGGCTGTGGGTGCCGGCTGGTGCTGGCATCACACTCCTTATCTAGACCAAGCATTCCCCTTCCCTCCACTCCCTCTTTTGCTCTGAGGGGTCCAAGAAAGCCTCGCTTTGTTCCCAACTGGGCTGGGGACTGGGAGATCCCAGCAAGTGGCCCTCCTCTCCCAGCATCCCCTCCTGCACTTAGTTTCTCCTAGGAATAAGAGAATGTTTTGAGGGGGAAAACTTAAGTTCTCTATAAATAACTTTTAATCTGAGAAGAATGGGGAGACTTTGGGGGGAGTCTTCACAGAGAACTGACATTGGCTGACTTATGTCTTATCAGGAAAGCAAGAGTTTGGCATTTTCATGTCCCACAGGCTGAAGCAACCTCTCCACCCCACTATGGCTGATAAGGCTGGGGAAGCTCAGACATTCAAGGGACTGCAGGGTGCAATACACAAGTGTCCACAGAGAAAGTAGATCAGATGGGGAACAGTGAACGAACTGATTATAAAATTACCAGACTGATTTCACCCTGTGGCTCTAATCCACACGACTAGAAGGAAAACCCAAGAGAAAAATTACTCTTCTGAGGGAACCACCTCAAATGAAACACTTGCTTGGATATTTGTTTAAATATTATTGTCAACAGCCTGATAAAATTTTTATAAAACAATGTTTGTGATAGATATAACACTTGAATCCGGACAACATCATTTGACACCCCATTTGATCCAGTTATAACTGGAGCTGAATAAATCCTTGAAACTCCCAGGTATTCAAAGAAATAAATTACCTTTCAGCCAGTTAGTTTGAGATGAGTTTCTGTCATTTGCACCCAAGAGAATCTAGAATAAACAAATATTTGAATAAAATTGGCACTTAACATTTGTTAATCCTGTTTGGACTATAAACATAAATGGACTTATGTGAGTACTTTTAATTCATAACAGAAAGAAATAGAAAATAAATGGAGAAAGGATCATAGATTTTTATAATCCTTCATCTGCAAAAGCTTTATTAAATTTCAGTTTCTTTATAATTTTTCTTAGCTTTTAATGTGTAATTTTTCTTAATATGTGTACCTGGGACAAAGGCATATTTAACAAAAAAGGTCAAGGTCCTATTGTATTTTGAAAACCTTTTACATTCCAGGCAAGGCAGGTTCTACTTGTTCTTGGAAAGGAAGAAACTTTGACATAGATTTAAGGCCAATGTGCAAAAGAATAGATTTTAAAACAACTATTTATAAAATATGACGGAAAAGGAGCAAAGAAGATTACATTTGTGATTAATTATGATAATAGGACAAAACTAGGGTCAATTAAACATTTGTCTAGCACTTATTCTCAATACACACACACACACGCAAAGCAGTTACTCAGCTCAACAGGTTCTAGGACACTAGATTAAATTTAAATAGTACCTAAAATGTATATGAGAATTTTATGATAGCTCCCAGTAATCATCAAAAAATGAACAAAAGACTTATCTCTACTCCCTCTTATAACTCCACTGAAATAAGAGTAAATAGATTCAATTAAAAGTTCAACCATAAAGAAAAATAAAAGTGGCAGGGAGACACAGCAATGAGTTTGGAAGCACAGAGCACTGGATTTGAGCTCCTAGAGCAAATTTCCACTGGCGATTTTGCAGTGGGACGGAGCCTCAAGGGGGAGGGGACATACATATACCTACGGCTGATTCATGTTGATGTACGGCAGCAACCAACACCATCAGCACTTCCCTGATGGTCCAGTGGCTAAGACTCTGCCCTCCCAGTGAAGGTGGACTGGGTTCGATCCCTGGTCAGGCCCCCGTCGTGATCAGGTGGGTGGAAAACTGGGGGAGTCAAGGCAAGTCTGAACACAGAGTGGCTGGAGTCTATATCCCCTTGCCACTGGCTGAAGACTGGAGGTTTACTCCCTGGAGATGCTCATTCAGCAAAGCTCTGGACTCGGGGGCCCCAGCCTCCCCTGGAGATGGTAAAGCTGTGCAGAAAGCAGGGGAACAAGTGAGAACTGATATACCAACAGTGTGAGCCTCTTGCCCACTAGGATCCCTGAATACTGGGAGTTAATTTAGGGTACAGCTCTCAGGCTACCTTTACCTTCTTTCTGCTCATTATTACATGTTTTGAACTTTTTACAATGACATGTATTATTTATGTATGTAAACTAAATTCAGGAGGTAAATTACTTCCAACAGACATACCAGACCCAAAGAATGTGTTGCTTTGCTCCAACAAAGAAATGACATCTTGAAGAACAGCTAAATAGGAGTGACCCTCTCATGAAGTTGATAATCCACTGTTATTCACCAAGACCCAACTGTCCTTTGCAGGCTTAACTCAACAATCCTTTAGAAAGCAATCGGGGTTAAGATCGCACAACTGATAAATATCTGACCTTAATTGAAACCCATTTGCTGGGCCCCAAAGTCTAAGCAGAGGTCCCGAACACGCATGAGACCTCTGTATCGAGTTGCCACTCACAAGTCTTGACTTGCAGCTCGATCACTAGAAATTCAGAGAAGGCAATGGCACCCCACTCCAGTTCTCTTGGCTGGAAAATCCCGTGGACAGAGGAGCCTGGTAGGCTGCAGTCCATGGGGTCGCGAAGAGTTGAACACGACTGAGCGATTTCACTTTCACTTTTCACGCATTGGAGAAGGAAATGGCAACCCACTCCAGTGTTCTTGCCTGGAGAATCCCAGGGACGGCGGAGCCTGGTGGGCTGCCGTCTATGGGATCGCAGAGTCAGACACGACTGAAGCGACTTAGCAGCAGCAGCAGCACTAGAAATTAGTCTCACTTTTTGGTAAGAGAATACATTTAAAAAAAAAAATTACTCTCTCCCAAACATTAAATGAATTGTAAGGTGGATACCAAAGGAAGAACCATTCCTCCTGCGATACCTGAATGATCTCTGATGATGCTTGAATCATGACTGGCTTTCCAGACGGCGGTTTGGTAACGAATCAACATCCTTAACGGCCCAGACGGGCGCGAGCGGCGGGGCTGCAGAGCAGCCGAGTGTCCACCGCCCTCCGGCCTCACCCCGGGTCCCGCAGCCACGCTTGGAGGCCCTGCTCCCCCGACTCGGATCGCGGAGCCTGGCAGAGCTCGGGAGGCACTGAAGCACCAGGAGAGACTGTGACCACGACAAACTCACTTACAAGTTGCCCACTGAGGGTGGGAAGAGCTTCGACTCTGTGGCCAAACTGCAGAGCGCGAGGAGCTCGGAGGAAGAGCGAAGGGTTTCACCCCGGAGATGGTGCACCAAGGCGAGAGCCATTGAGGGGTAGGATGTGGACACGGAGAAGGCCCAGGATGCTGACAGCTACTTGAGACATTTCGGGACAGTTTCTGGTTGTTCCTCTGCAGGTAACAGCAGGTCGTCTAAAACAACGTCACAATGGGGCTGCAGGTCCCCTTCACAAGCGGTGGAGAGTTTTCAGAGGCGAATCCCCGAGGGCGAGCTCGGGCCTTCCCGCTGCAGAACCGGGCAAAGAAAATAATCAGGGATAAAGAAGGGACATACATAATGACAAAAGGGTTGATTCCCCAAGAAGCCGTAACAGTGTTTAATAGGGATGGACCTAACAACAGAGTCAAATTTGTGAGGCAAAGATGGATAGAATTACAAGGAGAAATAAACCCGTCCACCATGATTCCAACACCCCTCTGTAAGAAATGGACAGATCCAGCAGGCACAAAATCAGTAAAGATGTAGCTGACATGAAGAGCACCATCATCGATAGTATCTGTCGACATCTATAGATTACTTCATCCCAACAAATGCAGAGTATATATCTTTATCAGGCTCGCATGGAACATTCACTAAGATAGACTACATTCTGGGGCAGAACATGGACTTTAACAAATTCAAAACAACAGAAATATAGAATATACTCTGCACCACAGTGGAATTAAACTAGAAATCAAAACAGAAGGATAGCTGGTAAACCTCCAAATAGCAGAAAATTAGTTGATATATGAGTAAAAAAAAAATTTCTCAAGATAAATTTTAAAAAATTTTTAACTAAATGAGAATGCAACTTACAAAAACTGGTAGGACCAGTAAAAGCGATACTAACAATATGAAAATATACAGCATTGAAGGCATGTATTCTGAGAAGGTAATGGCACCCCACTCCAGTACTCTTGCCTGGAAAATCCCATGGACAGAGGAGCCTGGTAGGCTTCAGTCCATGGGGTCGCTAAGAGTCGGGCATGACTGAGAGACTTCACTTTCAGTTTTCACTTTCATGCATTGGAGAAGGAATGGCAACCCACTCCAGTATTCTTGCCTGGATAATCCCTAGGACAGAGGAGCCTAGTGGGCTGCTGTCTATGGGGTCACACAGAGTTGGACACGACTGAATTGACTTAGCAGCAGGCATGTATTAGAAAAAAAAGATCTAAAAAAAAAAAAGAAAAGATCGAAAACCTAAACCTCCACCTTAGTAAACTAGAAGACTAAATCAAACTAAATAGAAGAAAGAATAAAAATGAGGGCAAAGAGCAACGAAACTGGATATAGGAAATCAATAGAGAAAATCAAGGAAACCAAAAATGGTTTTTGAAAGATCAGTAAAACTGATAAACCTCTAGCCAGGCTAACCAAGAAAGAGAAGACACAAATTGTTAATATCACACATGAAAAAGGGGCCATCACTACTGATCCCACAGACATTAAAACCACAATAGAGGAGTATTATTAACACATGCTCACAAATTCTGTTGATCTTTTTAAAGAACCAAATTTAGATATTGCTCATTTTCTCTATTCTTTATTGTTTCTCTAATCTTTTTTATTTCTTTTCTCCTATTACCTTTGGCTTCAGTTTTCTCTTTCTCTAGCTATTTAATGTAAACGATTGATTTGAAAGCTTTCTGAATTATTATTGTATGCCTTTACAGCTATAAGTTTCCCACCTAGCACTGCTTTGGCTGTATCTCATACTTTTTGATACGTTGTATTTTTATTTCCATTTTTCTCATGCTATTCTCATTTCTCTTGTGATTGCTTCCTTGACCCATCGATTATTTAAGTGTATGTTGTTTAATTTCCACATATTTGTGAATTTTCGATTTTTCTTCTATTTCTAGTTTTATTCCATTGAAATAAAAAAGGTACTCTGTATGATACTACATGGAAGATAGAGTCTCAGCTAGGATAATGAGGAAGGGAAAGAGGAGATGAGCTTGAGAAATATTTAGGACGTCAAATAGGCAAAATGTTTTGGTTGGTTGTATGTAAATGTTAAGAGAGGGAAAGGAGACGACGACACCCTGGGTGACTGGGTGGGTAATATTCTGCCTAATTAGAAGGTGGGTAATATTCTGCCTAATTAGAAGTTCCCCTGCTAACTTTCCTCTGGTGTCCGTTCCTTTGCCATCACAAGATGGACTGAAATATGTAATTATCTGTGTGCTTATTTATTTAGTGGTAGTCTGTCCCTCTAGGCTGAAAATGCAGTGGAGCAGAACCATGTCTGGTTTTGTTCTTCCTTATACCACTAGCGACTGAGCGACTTCACTTTCACTTTTCACTTTCATGCATTGGAGAAGGAAATGGCAACCCACTCCAGTGTTCTTGCCTGGAGAATCCCAGGGACGGGGGAGCCTGGTGGGCGGCCTCTATGGGGTTGCACAGAGTCGGACACGACTGAAGTGACTTAGCAGCAGCAGCAGCGCGCTACACACACACACACACACACACACACTCTCTCTCACTCACTCACTCACTCA
>NW_011494744.1:2318795-2330019 GCF_000754665.1 Bison bison bison | reverse complement strand
CCTGGAAAATCCCATGGACGGAGGAGCCTGGTAGGCTGCAGTCCATGGGGTCGCTAAGAGTCGGGCATGACTGAGAGACTTCACTTTCAGTTTTCACTTTCATGCATTGGAGAAGGAAATGGCAACCCACTCCAGTGTTCTTGCCTGGAGAATCCCAGGGATGGGGGAGCCTGGTGGGCTGCCGTCTCTGGGGTCACACAGAGTCAGACATGACTGAAGCGACTTAGCAGCAGCAGCAGTAGCATACCACTAGCAGTAGCAAAGTGAGAGACACGTAGTCAGCACTGAATAAAAACTGTCCAAAAAATATACAGAATGGGAAAGGGAATACACAGGAAGAAAAGATATTTTAAGGGGTTCCTTTTTGGGCATGGTGAGTTTGACAGACTGCAAACATCCAGGTGGCAGTTGGAAATGAGTCTGAAACTCAGAAGATTTGCTTTGGAGATGAGGATTTGAGAGTTACCAGCATTTAATGAAAGCCTGAAAGTGAGAAGAGCATTAGGAGCAGCCCCTGATAAAGTTCAACATTTGAAAGGATTTGCTTCCTTCTACTTCTTGCTGTCTGGAAGTGCAGCTTCACTGTCCCCTGGCAGTTCATGGAGCAGGCACATGACGGTTCCAGGGAGAAGCCACCCACACCTTCACGACCTTTCCAGGGAGACATCATATGACATCATATAATATCTCGCCCCACTCTGTTCTCCCCAGTTCTTTAAACAACCCTTGATTTTCAGATAATTCTGTTGCATGAAATCTCCCTGCACCAGACCATGGAACAGCAATTATTCTCAATATCCTGGACATGAAATAGGAAATTGCTACTCTGCTTAATCAAACTGTAGAAATCTCGCTCTTTTCTATTTCCTTTTCCAGTTAGATACCTTTGTTTGTTGTCTGTCTGTCCTTAAGGCCAAATTAGGCCTGTGTTGATACAAATACCTGTTTTCTATCACTACTTGGTTTACCATGTGTTTTGTTGACCGTGTGTTCGGTCACAGCAGGGCCTCTGTGTGTTGACCTGGTGCCGACCTTGAAGGAATCACAGGCCATGTCCGGTAGGGTGACGGGACTTCCTGACTTTCCTAGTACCAGTCTGTTGAAAATATTCGCTCTATAACCAAATGACATGTCAGACTTCAGGTTTTGCTTCAGATAATGCTCATCAAGGAGGGATCCAGGTTCCTCCTGCCTGTCCTCTTTGACATAATTAGTTACACTGGCTTTATCTTCACACTTGTCATCTCGTGGACAGGGATGGTTATCCCACCTCCAAGTTTTGTGTCCCCAGGAAGATGGGGCAGGAGGAGGGGGAACAAAGGAGAAAAGAAATTTCCTGTGCTAAGTCTTACAATTTCATCTCAGAATGGAAGTCCTCCCTAGTGGTTTCTACCTGCATCTCATTGACCACCTGTAGCTAAAAGGGGGCAGAGATCAAGATTGTAGCTTTTTTATAGCTTCTGTGATAAAGCTTGGAAGGAGATGGGTGAAATGAAAGCTGAGAATTGCCAATCAAGTCTTTTACATTTAGAAATGAGCGTTCATTATGTCTGCATATTTCCTAAAATCCTGTGAACATATCTTAAGCTAATTTACTTATGCTGATGTTGATTTCTATTTGCATAATTCTTAGAGTAATCTTATTTCAAAAATTTCCACTCTGTAATATATGAAAGATATTACCCACCCTTTTTTATTTTCAGTTTTGATGTCAAAAGTGAGCTAGAAAAGGAATTGAAAATATTTCTAAATAGATGCTAGTTCTGGATGAATAATAGACATTTTTCTCCACATGTTATTTCTTAAGTTAGTTCCAAGAATTTTTGCCAGTGCTGGCAAGAATTTCTTTGGGTGGCAAGCAACAGTACCGAGGACAATTTTGCCTGTCTTTCCATATTTGTGCCTGCTTGGCACATTGCATAAAAATAGAACTGATGCAGCTGGGGTTTTATGTATGGACTTTTTCACAGACAAGTGCTTTGTCTCCCTCTGGTGGATAAATGTATCTTTGCAACATCAGCGATAATTCTCAGGCCCGGTTTTAATTCAGGATGTCCAGTGGTGCAATAATCCCAATATATGCTGGACCTGCGCGCTCCCCACTCCAGTACTCTTGCCTGGAAAATCCCATGGATGGAGGAGCCTGGTAGGCTGCAGTCCATGGGGTCACTAAGAGTCGGACACGACTAAGCGACTTCACTTTCACTTTTCACTTTCATGCATTGGAGAAGGAAATGGCAACCCACTCCAGTGTTCTTGCCTGGAGAATCCCAGGGACGGGGGAGCCTGGTGGGCGGCCTCGTATGGGGTTGCACAGAGTCGGACACGACTGAAGTGACTTAGCAGCAGCAGCAGCGCGCTACACACACACACACACACACACACTCTCTCTCACTCACTCACTCACTCAGACTGGTCCCAGGGCAAAACTGCCAAGTAATTTCAGCCTGATTTTGATACACTATGTGTTTACCAAAACCTTTCTCACGTATTTTCTCACGTAATTTCTCACATAATTCACTTATTAAAATGAGTATTCCCCCTTCCCATGAGTACAAACATCTGCCTAAGAATACAGAGCCCTAGAGTAGCTTAGGGGCACACAGACTCTGATTTTCCCTGCATCTTTTTGCTCATTAAATCTTATATTGCCAGAATTGGCTTCCTTCTCAACTTGCAATCTTTTCCAAAAAACTTTCTCAAATTCCCACTGACAATAGATTGGTTTTAGTTATTAAAATAAGATCAAGTTCTGCCTCTCACAATGGTTGACCAGATGGTTCTGCACCCTCACCAGAAACAACTAGGAAAATATGAACTACTGAAAGAGTGAAAAGGCAAGCTGGGGAGTGATAAAGAATATTCGCAATGAACGTAACTGACGAAAGAACTCAGATCAGCTCCTAGGACTCACTAAGCAAAAGACTGGCAGAAAAAAAAAAAAAACAGGAGACTTCTTAAAAGGGAATATTGAAATAGTAACTATACACACACAGCTCATCTTCATTAAGTATACAAAGAAATACAAATTAAAACTACAAACTATTCACCTGCCACACCCATCAGAGTGGTAAAAGTTGAAAAGACTAACAACACTAAGTGATGGGGAAAAATTACAACTCTCAAAATTATGCCTCCACTGGTGAGGCGGGGTGGGGAGGGGTATGACAGATGGCATCTCCTAAAGTTGGAGATACATGGATATCTATGACACAGCAATTTCACTCCCAGGTTGACCCCCAGAAAGGCATATAAGTGTGTACCCAAAGACATGTTTAAGAACATTTATGGCATTATTTATAAATAACCAAAAACTGGAAGCCTAAATGTCCTTCAATAGTAGAATGAATAAATGGTGATATAGTCATACAATGGAATAAGTGGAAAAAACTGTAGCTACATACATGATAAATGGGTAATCTAACATGAAATTTTGCACAAAGGCAGGCACAAGCAAAGTATATTTTTAAATTTTCATTTATATAAAGCTCAAAGCAGGCAAAATTAATCTATGGTCTTTCCATAGCTACCAATAAAATGGCTGTTTATAAACACAGTTCTCTAAAATTTTATCAGTTTAAAAGTTTTTTCCAGTTTAAAGGATCCATCATAGCCATTGAGGAGTAGGGTCTTAAATAAGGCATGAAAGATGTCCCCATAAGATTGTGCAAAGGATGCAGCCCTCACAGGATCTAGAAAGTTTATTTGCAAAAATAATCAAAGTAAAGGCCCTTATTATACTGGTGGATGCAATGAAAGTTGACCTGATAAAGGCCCTTTATGGATTGGGATCCCTTATGATAAACTCCCCTGAGAGCTAGAAGGGCCAGTCAGAGACTGTTCAGAATCCTAGTCTACTCAACGGGCTTCCAAATGTACACCATAGAGTACCTTCCAGACTACAGAGACCAAGAGTTTTCTCACTGATCAACAGACCAAGCTCTCAAAACGTAGAGCAAGATGCCTAAGAAGATCAGATAGGATATTTATGTTTTAAAGGCTCAGGGAGATAATGCAAGTTCCTCCTGGAAAGGTGTCTGGGTTTCTCAACTCCAGCAGACTAAAACCAACATGGGAGCTCAGAGCACTGGGGGGCCTATTGTTATCTGTGGAGCCCAGACGAACATGTCTTCACTCATTAAGGAGTGGGGAAACCCGAGAAAGCTGTAACCAGCTGGGAGAAGCATTTTGACTCTATTTTCGGAGCTAAAAGTTCTCATGTTATCTTCACTTTTATTCCAATAAACTCAAAGCACCCAATTCAAGGAAAGAAACCAGGTTAACTTACCTAAGTACCCAGTCCAAACCTTTCCAGGTCTTGCAAACTGGGCAGTTTTCTCAGTGCAATTCAACTGAGCAGCCTTTCCAATGTCTTCCAACTGGGAATTCAGGCACCTCTTTTGTGGCTCAGCTAGTAAAGAATCCACCTGCAATGCAGGAGACCTGAGTTCTATCCCCGGGCTGGGAAGATCCCCTGGAGAAGGGAAAGGCTACCCACTCCAGTGTTCTGGTTTGGAGAATTCCATGGACTGTATGGTCCACGGGGTCGCAAAGAGTTGGACACGACTGAGCCACTTTCACGAACCATCTTAAGTTCAAGAAAAACCTACTCCTTATATAGCAAGGAGTTTACCAACCACTGAGTAAAACTCAAGAGTCGTCAACCAAGACAGGACAGACTTACCCAATCACTGAGAAGGTGGCTGCGTCTTCTCTAAAAAAGTTTCCGTATGTCCTTTGAGCCCATCTCCTGACCTCCGTCTCCAGGTAATCGCTGACCTTCCTCCTGTTGGCTTTAGTTTGCGTTTCCCTGATGACTCATGATGTTGAGTATCTCATGTGCTTGTTGACCGTATCTTTGAATGAAGCATCTACTGAACTCTTTCCCAACATTTTTGTCTTATGAGTTTTTCGTATATTCTTACATAGAACTCCTCTGTCTCATTTATGTATTTCCTCCCAGTCAGCAGCTTGCCATTTTTTTATTTTCTTTTCTTAATGGTGTCTTCTGAAGACAGTTTCAAACTTGAAAAACTTCAATATGTCCATTTTTTTCCCTTGGATGGTTAGTGACTTTTGTATCTTAAGAAATGTTTGCCTACCAAACTTTGAAAAGATTTTCTATGTTTCCCTGTAGAACTTTTACAGTTTAAGTTTTTAATCTTTAAATCTGTAGTCCTTTTTGAGTTAATTCTGTACATACTGTGAGATAAGGGTTAAGGTTCACTTTTTTTCCCCCAATAAGGATATCCAGTGTTTTTGATCCATTTGTTGAAAAGCCTACTCTTCCCCATCAAATACCATGATGCTTTTGTCAAAAATCATTTGAAATCAACGTAGGGCTCTTTCTCTGGACTCTTTTCCTTTGATCTGTATGTCAATCTTAGGCCAGGACTCACTAGCTGGATTATAGTTGCATATAATTAGGAAGGATAAATTTGTTCTTTAGATGTACTTTAGCTATTCAGGGTTCTTTGTATGTCCAGGCAAACTTTAAAATCAGCCTGTACATGTCTGCCCCCCAAAGCCTGTGGGAATTCTGACAAGCACTTCTCTAGAATCTATAGCTCAATGGAGAATGCGTATCTTATAAATACTGCCCTATAATCCATGAATATGATGCATTTGTACTTTTATTAGGGTCTTTCCTTTAGCAATGTTTTGAGGTTTTCAGTGTACAGGTCCTTCACATTTAAAAACATTTTGCCCCTAAATACTTTTTTGGTGCTCTTACAATTTTGTAGATGGCATAAATTGATTTGTTGACATAAAACTGACTTGTTGATTTATTTCCTGCAACCTTGTTAATTCAGTTATTCGTAGTAGCACTTTGTAGTCCTTAGAGTTATTTTGGTGTGTGCTCATGCCATCTGTGAATGGTTTTGCTTCATTCTTCCCAATCTCTATTGTACTGACCAGGACCTCATTTACAAGTTTGAAAAAAGTAGTGAGAACACACATCCTCATCTTGGTGCATCTCTTAGGGTCAAAGTCCTCATCAATACATTATCCTTACGTATTATGTCACCAGTAGGTCCCTTTAAATTCCCTTTACTAGCTTGAGGAAGTTCCCTTCTATTCCTGTTTAATGAGAGATGTTAGTAAAATGCTTTTACTCTACCTATTGAAATGATTATGTGCTTTTTACTCCTTAATTGTGTCACTATGGTAACTACTACTACTCATAATTGATTTTCAAATATTGTACCAACCGTGGGTTCCTGGGAGAACCCCATTACCAGGTAATGTTGATGTAGTACTTGCAAATCAACTGTATATTCTTTTATACATCACTGGATTCAAGTTGCTAACATTTTGTTTAAGCCTTTCAGGACTCTTTTAAAAGGGTAATCAGTTTGGAGCTTTCTATACTTGAAATCTTTTTTGGATTTTTTTTTTCTTTTGAGGTTGGTAGAAGGGTAATGCTGACCTCATAAAAGTGTTCCCTCTTGTTTTCTAAAATATAAGATTACTAAAATTTCACCCTTAAATGTCTGATAGAATTTACCATTGAAGCCATCTGGGTTTTGGAATTTCGTGGAAAAGGGATTAATTCATTTTAAGACAGATTAAGGGAATATTTCACATTTTCTATTTCTTTTCATGTCTGTTTTTGGTCATTTGTCTCTTTCAAGATATGTACTTCTTTCATCTAAGTTGTCATATTTGCTTGTATGTAACATCTAAACACTCTGATGCTGGGAGGGATTGGGGGCAGGAGCAGAAGGGGACGACAGAGGATGAGATGGCTGGATGGCATCACCGACTCGATGGACGTGAGTCTGAGTGAACTCCGGGAGTTGGTGATGGACAGAGAGGCCTGGCGTGCTGCGATTCATGGGGTCGCAAAGAGTCAGACACGACTGAGCGACTGAACTGAACTGAATTGAACATCTAAACAAAGAGGACACAACCCAGACCTACCTCTGGGTGAGGCCCAGTTCTTCACTACACAACGACTGTGTTACTAGGAGAAACTTGATCAGGTATTTAGGTGAGGAGCCATGACATCTGCAACCTGATTAAAGAGAGGGAGGGAGGGAGCAACGCGTGCAGAAAATGTGATTAAACTGGTGAATACAGTGGGGAGGGTACTGTACTATTTTTCCAACTTTTCTCTAAATTTAAAATTTTTCCAAAAATAAGTTAAATGATATATTCATATTCCACAACCCAGTGATTTAAAGAAATAACCAGAAAACCACACACAAACTCTGCACAAGGAGTTTTATCATGGATCAAAGTTTGAAAACACCCTAAACATCCCACAAAGAGGATCAGATAAACAAGCTACAGTATAAGACATGAAAAACTCAACAACAACAACAGATATCACAATTTTCCCAAGATTATCCAATATAGACAGACAATGGAAGGGAAAAGTCATAACACTGAATATATGACCCCAGTCTACATGCACGAGGAAAAGACTGCAAAGTAAAAATGCAAAAAAAAAAAAAAACCAAACAAACCAAAAACCCATGGCTGTCTTGGAGTGGTGGGTTACAGGTGAACTTGACTCTTCTTCATAATCCTTGTTCAGAATTTCCTGAAGGATTCCAGGTCTTCTCATCACTCCAGGGGCGAAAGGAAGGAGAACTTCAGTTAAGAGCAGGTCAGGAGGTGTGGGTCTGGATTAACTCCAAGAGGGAGGGAGACCCTGCATGCTGTGGTGGTTACCTGGCCACAGGGGCGCCCAGTAGAGGGGAAATGATACAGGCTGGACGGGAGGACAGCCACACAGACCCTGAGACCTGGTTTTACTCCCTTCGAAACAGGTGAAGGTTGGGAGACTAAGGAGGTTATCTGTGAAAAAAATAAAGCTTCATACAAGTGTAAAGGTAACCACCTTTCTATTTTGTTCCACAGGTACCTTAATAGACTTGGTACCTATTATTACAGGAAATCCCCATAGAACAATGAGAACTAGTGATTCAAGATCCGAGTTTTAGCAAATGCTGGGAGATAGTGGAGGACAGGGAAGCCTGGCGTGCTGCAGTTCATGGGGTTTCAGAGTCAGAAGTGACTCAGCAACTGAACACCACCCACCTATTATTACAAGAAATCCACATGGAACAATGAGAACTAGCGTTTAAAGATCTGAGTGGAGGTTTGAATCTGTGCTTCCCACACGGTCCTAGGCAAACTGTTCAAACTTTCTGAGCCTATTTTCACCTCTGAAAACCTGGGATGAGGATGATGATGATTTTAATCACCATCCTCCCATTTCAAAAAGATTACTATGAAAGATCGACTGTGGGAGATGTCTGTGAGGGTGGTCTATAAAGTGCTTTACGATGTCAGTTAATGTTAATTTAGGGTATGAACTATTCAAAATGCTGTTGTTGTCTTTGAAGAGAGAAAAGTAGCAATTCATACCACTAATAAGCTTTGCCACAAGACACCATGGAGTGTTCCATGCTCAGGCTGACAAGGTCAATTAATGAACATCAGACGGGCAGCACAGAATACTAGGGATCCAGAAGCATACGGGGTTAAGAGGGCAGGAACACCCTTACAAGGGAAGATGAGTATGTGAGAATCCTTGGTTTAGGCTATAAACATTCTGCAATCATGGGGAGGAGACCAGGTGATTCCCTACACACTGCATCATGAGAGAGGGGAAACTGCACCAACTCACAAAGCCTGGGGTGGCTCGCGGCCCTCAGATAGTGCAGCCGTGTCTTCCTGGGCACAAAGCTGACTGTGTGCCATGCTCTACTGTCCTAGGTTGGAAACTGACTAACAAGCAGAGT
Organism: Bison bison bison; assembly: GCF_000754665.1. Classification (NCBI taxonomy): domain Eukaryota; kingdom Metazoa; phylum Chordata; class Mammalia; order Artiodactyla; family Bovidae; genus Bison; species Bison bison. Next base: position 2,321,263 of record NW_011494744.1, on the reverse strand, counting down.
TCCTCTTGAAAAGCCCTGTTGAGCCAGCTGGTAACCACCTAAGTAGAAAGATTATTTTGACCAGGGAATAAGAAGCCAGGGATCGGACAAGGTGTGGCAGGAAGATGCAGAAACCTAGCTGTAGAGGAGAGAGATTTTTTTTCTACCTTTAAAATTTTCCTCCCTGTAACGCCCAGGACAAATCTTTCTGGATCTGGGGTCAATGACAACACTCACAGCAAAGAGTTCAGCCTCTAACATCAAGATTTCTATTTTACCAGAGTGATCTGTTCTTAAGACTGTGAAATTGACTCAAGAGGTAACAGTAAATCACTTTTACCTAGATTCACTTAAACCCCAAAAACCCACTGCTTTTTGCATTAGGAACAACGAAAAAGCAAGAAACACTGTCAAATCGGGATGTTGAGAGGCAGGTTGAGGATCGGCCACTAAAAACTGTAAAATAATACAAATGCAAACTCCAGAGGTGAAGATCAGGCAATTTATTGTAAACAGGATTACCCTAGCACTCCACCACCTACTGGCTGTGTCACATGCTCTCTTCCACATCAACTCGTGAAAAAGACTTTTTAAAAAGTCACGGGTAACGACACCTGAATGTTTCACAAATCTCCCTTACACTGAGGAAAGAGCAGCGTCCAGGCAGTCTGTTATTGCTCATGGACTACAATTTGGACCTATTTAGCTGAATGTGTAAGTCAGCCTGAGTGAGCCAACAGTGGCTGGAGGTCCTACGTGGACAGCAGACAACACTGGAGCACACTCACCAGCAACCTCACTTTCCTGGAGACTACCTGGGATGCCCCTCAGAGCGCTTCACTTGACTTTCCCATAAAAATGACACTCAAATTTCACCCCCCACTTTTTTTGTAAAGAGCTAAGTTACCCAATAGCACATAATTTTCCACAGAAAAGGTTTAGGTGGGTTATTTACTCTTCCAGTGGTAGATTTATACACTCAGGACTCATTTTTGATCCCTCTCATATATATTTGCAGTTTGATGAAAAGCTGCATAGTCTACAAATGCATAAAACCAGAAGGCAGTGATGGTGACTCACACACCTTCTGATGGACAAAGACAAGCTTCGTACAAGGAAGCTCTTGAAGGTAGGGATAAAAAGACAGTTACAGCACCACATTTATCTGACAGTAGAAATGGAGCCCCGCTCTCAAAAGCAGCCTCCACGGTTGTGATTATCATTCTTGCCCCAAATTCAGATTATTTGGAAAAATGGCAAATGTGAAACTTAAGATGTGAAAGAGACGTGACTCTACAGAAAGCAGTCCTGGCAAATCGACCACATGGAGGCGAAATGTCCCTGGAAATACCACTCTTTCCTTCGCCTGAGTCAGTCAACGACAGGCCCACTTACTGCTGCTAGTACCTGTGTGTTTCCAATTTCCCTGTAAGTTTTAATAACAGTAAATGTTTCAAAATGGCTGCTAAATATACGGTAACAATTTCATCTATAATTGTATTTCATGAAGAGAAGATATTTTTTAAAAGCTCACTCCAGTCATCATCTGTGTGTTTGTATGTATATATTCAAAAAACAACTTAACACTTAAGGCAATATTAGACTGGGAGCAAAACGGGGATTTAGTGTCTCTATGGAGATCACACTATTTAAGAGTCCAAGGCTTTCCTTTTTGTACCCCCAAAAAGGTGTCTTTGTACACGCTGCCTTTTATATTCACAACGGGACAGATATTTTGGTTGGAATACTGCCTGCGATTTCGCCATAGTAAAAAGTTACAGACATTTAGAGCAGCTAATGTTGGAAAAGCATGTCACACACTCAGTGGGATCTGAAGTTAAATAAATACAGCAATGTGTTGCTGGGAGAAAAGTGACACTGATGGAACACTGCAAACCAACTATGAACAAGAATGTCAATATGATTCAATCAGAAAGAAACAAATCACAGTAATCCTGAGAAATTCAGTTTGGGACAAAATTGATGCCAGGTAAGTCTGTATTTCTAGCACTGTAAATAAGTAGGGTGTTCTAGAGTTTTCCAGCATTTTACTTGTTTGAATAAAAAACATGTTCAAATTTTATAAAAAGATTAAAACCATGCCTTAATCAGCAATTTCACTAATAAAAGAAAATTACATTGCTTTGTTCATTATCTGCCAAATGTAATGTTCTCCATTATTTACATGAAACTATTAAGTAGAAAGCAAACTTGAGAATCAATTTTTAAAAATGTATCACCTTTCTATATGTTTTGAAGTCTTTTCTGTCAACCTAGGAGGCTTTTAGAAAAAAGCTAACATATTTTTCTTCTGACAAGTGACTATTTTACAGAATAAAGAAGGAAGATTCTATAGGAATATCATTCATCATTTAAAGTATTGTTATATAAGGGACATTTCTCTTAGTAATGAAAACTTTTAAAATATTTAAGAGGCATGTATTTTAAAAATATTCTACATCTATAAGATTTTGTAATTTAATTACTCT
>NW_011494744.1:2316918-2318695 GCF_000754665.1 Bison bison bison | reverse complement strand
CTGGATTTTTAATATTTCTACATAATGACATTTGACAAGTTTTTTTTTTTTTCTTTTTTTCCTCTGTATCTCTCTAATAGTGAACAAGAAACTATTAAAGTGGCCAAGATGGTTTTCCTAGCCCTTGGAAGACTCAGGAATGCATCCACTTGCACTTTCCCGCCCATGGGGAATCTTCAGAGTTTTGCAGCCATGAAGTTAATATGCGGTTTCACAAGGGGGAACAGTGGCAAACCACGCTTGAACTCAGTCATGTTCTGAATCACTTCAGGCTGCAAAAAAAAAAAAAAAAAGGTTTTCTCTTAGTGTATTTAAACAGACTGAACAGGATATAAACTTTATTTTTGCATATACACACTAGTTTCTGCACCATCTATTACATATTATATCTGCTGACTCTCTTCCTGGATCAGTAGGGCCAGAGGGTCTATGCAGACCTATGGTGAGAGTTCCCAGTGGGTCTCCGGGTCACAGGGAAGACTTCTGGCTTCCCCTACGTGCTCAAGGTCAGGCACACCAAGGGCTCAGGACTGTGGCCTGGGTGGAGTGGCAGAGGCCAGTGTGCCCACCTGGCAAGGGCCTGCTTATACTACCAGCTTCCTCCTCTTCCAAGTAAATGCCAACCGTTCAAAATGATCAAACTGCACAAGCGCCAAGGAAAATGTGGGGACAAATGTGGCTGGAGATGACTCACTGCAGAGTAACACAACTGTTCAAGCTAGTAGATGAGGCCGACAAGGGCAAAGTCACTGGTCTTCCCAGATGAACAGTGAAGGAATGGCAGCCTGGCCTTTAAGGGGGACCTGAAGTACATGCCCCGATACGTGGTGGCCTGAAACCTCTGGGTCTTACGTGTCCTGGTGAACAAGTCCTTTTAAGTAGGAAGTCCTCTAACAGTGCAAGCTAACACGACATTTATGTTTCTTACTTGTGGCAAGGCTGGTGCTTGTGACAAATTTATATCATTTTGACATGGGAACTCTCCAACCACAGGACCTATTTAAAAAAAAAAAGAAAGGTTTAATGCTTTGCACTCACTGCTATTTGTACACAAGAGCAAACAAACAAAACAAAACCACACCAGACTCAGCTCACTAAAAAACTGCCTCAGGCCCAGTTCATGCGCCTCTCAGGTCCTTTCAGGCTGTGTGCTCCCAAGGCCTGACAGCTTATCCTGCCTCCTGTCCAGAAGGTCCCCCGTGATGGTTCAGGACCTCACTGTGCTTGAACAGCCTTGGCTGTAGTGCTTTACTGCCCAGCTTTGACCTCACTGGTCCCTGAGGCTCTGGCCACCCAGAAGGACCCAGTAAAACCACCAAGAAAGTTGGGGGAGTCATCAGCCACGCCAGTCAGAGACAGGAGATGGGAAGAACTGAGCAGATGGACTGCTCACCTCCTACCCACATGCAGCGGCTCCACATCACTCCTTCAGAGATGTCCTACCAGCATGGCCATGTTCTCTGACAGCTGTGGCCAGCTCGGCACTGTGCCATCTGGTGCCGGCTCTCCCCTTCACGGCCTCGTTTCCCTTTTCCCCTTATTTTTGCCTTGATAGAGCAGACCCTGTCTCCAGGTAGCTCCCCTTCTGCACCCCTTTACTTCCTGGTGCTCTCTAAGGGATGTGGCTATGGCATGGGATAGCTATCATGTGCCTAAAGACACCCTTTTAAAAAGTCAATTCTCAGTACTTACAAGAATCCATTTCTCTGGCAAGAACATGGACGGATACCTTGTGTCTCCTCGGGGCATCTACCGCCAACATTTCCTGGGTGGAAAG
>NW_011494744.1:2305254-2316818 GCF_000754665.1 Bison bison bison | reverse complement strand
AGGGAACTTAAAATGAGGTGCTGTCTTACGACCATAAAGAGCCATCCTGCACACAGTCAGAAACAGAAAAGCTGCGTCCCTTTCTTTCCCCTCACTTACAGCATTTCACGTAAACTCTACAAACATTAGGAGGGCAGGCAGGAATTATTCTTAACCCCATCGTACACTGAGTAAACTGGAGTGCTCATGCTCCTATGGCTAATAAGCACCGGGACTGGGATTAAAAACCCAGCCTAGTACTCATCAGGGTGTGACCAGGGCTGCACCCAGTGATCTGAGGTGTGTGCAGAGACAATGGCCTGAGCCCAGTTAAGGGACGACCACAATGCCTGCTCCCCAAGAACCGCCCCAGGTTCTGCACCAGGGCACTGCTGCAGCTCCTCCCCTACCAGAAGAGAAGAGAACTAACATCTCTTGACTGACGCCTTGTATCAGCCTCTTTCCTATGTTAGACCACTTGGTTTTCTTAAGCTAAGCATCACCATGATTCCAATTCTAGAGACTCAGACTCTAAGACCCAGGCGTAACAACTTGCTGAGCCACACAACTCATAAGGGGACGGGGCCAGAAGTGAGGTATGTATGCTTGTTCTCTCAATTCCATCACATTGCCTGGAGGGACTCCCTTCAGTCTTTACCAAGAATGCCCGGAACAGTACGCTGGCAGAAGGATCCTGTGGGGAAATGTCTCCTCACTCTTCCCTTAATGATAGGCCCATATTTATGTCTTTTCCAAAAGGAAGACTCAAGTTGTGATGAAGCTTCCCCTGATGCCTCAGCCAAGAAAATAATGTTTTGTATCCTCAGAGGAAGAGACTAGCAGCAAAGTCAGACTGACTCACAGTTATTTACAGAACAGTTATTGTAAGCCTGGTCCTGTGCAGCTGCAATGGAAGCCTTGCTGAAGTTGCATAGCAAAGCTGGCAGAACAGCCTCTTTTAGGAGCTCAGCCCAGGTTTGTCTCATCTGAGAGCATCTTATGGGAGTAAAGTTTGCTTCCAAAGATATATTCTTTCTTTTTTTTAATTTAAATTTATTTAATTGGAGGATGATTACTTTAAAATATCATGTTGGTTTCTGCCATACACCAACATGAATCAGCCATAGGTATATGCATGTGTTCCCTCCCTCCTGAGCCTACCTCCCACTCCTACCCCATCCCACCCCAAAGATGCAGTCCTGATCTCTCTTCACCCAAACCCTCATTGCCCTCTTAACCTATATCAGTTACAGAACATCCTCTTCAGTTTCAGACTGTTCAATTTCCTGACCAACTTTGGACAATCGCATTTTTCTAAAAACCAACCAATTGCATTTTCTTGCAAACTCTTTTCTAAGGAACACTAGAGTCCCAAGAGATATTTATAGGTATTCTGAACAACATACAACAAGAAGTGTCCATAGTGAAATCAGTTTAGGAAATATTTTGTTAATCAAAACTAAACAAATATTGGGCTAAATAAATCTTTACTATGGGGTTCCTAGAACTTTTTTTTTTGCTGCATTGCATGGTATGCAGGATCTTAAGATCCTCAACTAGGGGCTGAGCCCATGCCCTCTGCAGTGGAAGTGCAGAATCTTAGCCACTGGACCACCAGGGAAGTCCCTGTGGTCTTCTAGAATTTGTGGAAAATTCTAAGTCCCTCTTAGAATTTTTTAAAAAGCTAACATGCTCTGTGATTCCCCAAGAATGAGAATAAAGAAGAGTCATTCTCAAACTTACATGGTCACAAAACTTCTTCTAGGTACCCCATTAGTATCTTACAGAACACAAGTGTATTAGGGAAACCTTGTTTGGGATTTAGTGTAAGCTCGGTAATAAATACTCTCACTTTTTAAGACAAGAAAGTCATAACTTATTTTCACAAAATCAGTAATGAGGTACCACTTGTAATTTCAAATAATCAAATTTGTGGAAAGACCAATCTTCATTTCTTCTGGAAACATCACAGTGTATTAGGTTATCATGCTCTTTGAACACACGTAACTAATAAACGTCTTAGGAACCAAACAGTGCTGAACGTGAGCACCCTCTTTTACAGGCAAAAGGAGAACAAGTAACCAACCTCACAAAGTGTAACAGTCTTCAATAGTAAGTCAATCACAATAGCTACTTTATAACATCAAGGAGGAAAACATACTCTCATTTGAAGCATTCTGATTAAACTATTTAAAAACCCTAAGGTTGAGTATTATTAATAAAGTGATAACAACAATAGAGACTATTTAATAAATGCTGCTAAGTGCCAATCTCTTTGCATACCTCATTTCAAGGAATACTCCAATTAATCTCTATTTCATAAATAAGGAAGCTTATAGAATTTGGCCAGGGTCACAAAGCTAGCTAGCTGGTGATGGAGCTGAGCCCTGAGTCTGTGCTCAGGGGCCATATGCTCCCGCTCCTGCCCCACAGACCACGGAGCGAGGCCGACCATTCTGAGCAGGGCTCGGGACGGCTTTCTGCCTGGCAGCCGACACGTGTCCCGGAGCCCTGCTCCCACACCCAACTCTCCCTCACAGTCCTGCCGCACCTCTCTCTTCACGGACACAAAGACTACCTGTGGTTACACTGAGTTGGACGAAAAGCACAAGATGTTATGGGAAAACCCATACAAATTTTTTGGCCAACCCAATATATCAGAACAGAATCTTATTTTATATAGTTTTTATTTTTTAATTATGTGTGTTTTTACTACATACACACACACACACACACACATATACAGATATTTTAATAGATTTTATTTTTCAAAGCAGTTTAGGTTCACAGCAAAACTGAGTGGAAGGAACACAGGTTTTCCAGATATGCACTATCCGTTTACAGGCCTAGCCTCTTGTCAAAATATATGTTTTTTAAAAGACTATCACTGCAAAAGAGCAAGAGTCATTTAGATGAGAGTCGTTTTGCTCTACACAATGCAAGGGAGCTAAAGATGATGGTAACTTGACCAGTCAGCCATATCCACAGTCAAAAATGGCTCAGATCCCATTGCTGAGAAAGGTACATTCAAAATACCATCATTTACTGTCAAATTGTGAACCTAAAATTGCTACTTTCTTTCTTCTTGCTAAGGTGTTACTGGCTGTATGAATATCTGTTTGCACATACAGAGACCAGGAGCCTTGTTGTTTTGCACAGGCTCTGGCAGGGAGAATAGGTATAATAACTGGTAGATGGTGCAAAGTCACCCTTTCCTCTGTGGAACTATCGGCACTTCCAACTCAGGAGTCGTTTGCTTTTCCTCACTCTCCCACACAGCACCAACAGCAGGGGATTAGAAATAATTAGCCTTCACTGCACAACTAATTTCACAAAGTCACTCTAATGAGAACTGCAAATACGACTCTTGTATTGACAACTAAGATATACCCCTGAAAAATGACCTTGAAAAGCAGATACTATCCTTTCCAGAGATGTCAGCACAAGGCAGGACTGAACTCCTGATGAAAAACGTGGTGTCTAATAAATCAGGTATGAACCAGGAGATGTGGCTCAGGACACTGGGTAGGGTATAATTCTAAGGCACTATTCTAATTACAGAGTAGAATTTTGTTCCTTGCCCTAAAAAATAGACATAAAAGTATTTTACATAAATTAGATGCCCCAGTACATTACAAACAATTATATGTAACCCTTTAGGTACAGCTCTGCTGCTGCTATTGCTAAGTCACTTCAGTCATGTCCGACTGTGCGACCCCATAGACGGCAGCCCACCAGGCTCCCCCGTCCCTGGGATTCTCCAGGCAAGAACACTGGAGTGGGTTGCCATTTCCTTCTCCAATGCATGAAAGTGAAAAGTGAAAGTGAAGTCGATCAGTCGTGTCCAACTCTTAGCGACCCCATGGACTGCAGCCCACCAGGCTCCTCTGTCCATGGGATTTTCCAGGCAAGAGTATTGGAGTGGGGTGCCACTGCCTTCTCCTAGGTACAGCTCTACTGCTACATAAATTTTTAATCTCTGCACTTAGCATGGTTATTACACACATTCTATGCCCATTTAAAATTTATGCTACTCTTCTATAAATTCTGTTACGGTGGGGAAAACTTAGATGGTATAAACCTCTTAGAGCAGAACTGGGATAACTTTAATGGCAGTACCTCTCTTTTCTCCTGAAAAACTTTATTAGGCACTTAAAACTTACAAGATCTCTAGTGTGGAATTAGCAGATATAAATTACTATATATATATACTAGACAAACAATTAAGATCCTACTGTATAGCAGAGGGAACTATAATCAGTTAACCTGTAATGTAAAAGAATATGAAAAAGAATAACTGAATCACTTTACTGTATACCTGAAACTAACAGAAGGAAAGAAGAGGAGAGAGGCGATTGCTAAAGGCTTAGGGGTTTCTTTTTGGGGTGAGAAAAAGTTTCAAAATTGTTAGGTGATTATGGTTATACCTTTTGACTAATGGGTGACTATGAATATACTAAAAACCACTGAATTATACATTTTACATAAATGATTGTGTGGTATGTGAATTAAATTTCAAAAAAAATAAAAAATAAATAAAAATAAAAAAGGAGTTAAGCGCTTTGGAAAAAAAGGCGAGTGGTCATTTATTTTTAAAAGGAGCCGTGTGTACATACTAAGTAGCTTCAATTGTCTCCGACTCTTTGTGACCACATGGAAAGTGGCCCACCAGGCTCCTCAGTGACACCTAAATCAGTGGAGATTTATAGTTGGCAGAGACTGGAAAAGACTCTGATTCTCAAATTCTATTTGCTTTCTTTGTTCTTTCTTCCCATGATAAGCTCACCTACGCTCTCTGTGGGTTGGCGTGGGGAACAGAGAGAAAAAAACGAGGGTGACCTAAGTAGGTGGGTCTGGAAGCTGGGAAGGGCCACCATAGTCCTTGGTCCAGACGGAGAGGAAAACAGTACTGAGTTCAATTGGGACTGTCTCTTTTTCCTAATAGTAATAAGTCTCGAAAATACTTAAATCCATAAAAATGCCTTCATAAGTCCTGCCTGAATGGGTTCAAAGTGGCAACACATAACACAAAGCATGTAACGTTTTCTTACTGGTCAAAGTCCAAATACGTAAAGCGAATTTACCTTATAGAATTTGATAATATCTTCCTTGGTAAGTGTCTTCAAATAGGCAACTTCTATATTATCTGAAAAAGAAATCAAACAAGAATTTATTAATATTTCCATTTTAAGCAGCCCAGAATACTACACTAAATGACAATATTCTTCACTCCAACACTCTTAAATATCCATCTTTTTGAGTGATCAATTGTTCCCGCAAGTAGTAAGGGAAAAAATTTCAAGTAAAAAGTAAGAGGATACCCTGGCTCTCTATGGGTGAGCTGTTGGTTCCTGGTCTAGTCATTTCAGGTTTTCTGAGCCTCAGTTTCTTCATCTGGAAATTGGGTATAAAAACCACCTAACTGACAATCACATAATACCAGGGCAAATGCTCAGTAATTGGTAGTTACTATTATCATTAACAATTAACCCAACTGCTAGAAAAATTACAGGTAAGGAAACGGAGGCCCCAAAAAGGCAACCTGGTTGAGATCTTTGGCTTGTCTGTGTCAGAATGAGAACACGACCCAACCCTTCTGACTTCAAGTGTAGCTGAAGTTAATCTCTGCTCTAAGGTAAAGGAGAAGCAGGAGACTTTGGGGAGTACAGCTCTTCCAAATCTAAAAGCACTGACAAATCTGGGGAGATCCTTAAAGGCAGATGTTTGAACCCTGGTGCCTCCAGGACTGCACTTGTCTCAAGAGAGTTCAATCTGCACATTTTCTGTTTAGAGCTATGAGAAATAGATGCCTACATATCTGTGCTCAGAGTCTCGGAGGCATACTGAATAAAGTGAAATCAGATTTACTATTAGTGCATTGTGACGAGATACAGATAGATTCAGCTCTAGTTTGAGAGAGAGAGGAAAAAAAAAGTTTCTAATAGGAAATTGTTGTTACATTAAATATAAGTCCTTTAGAAGTGCTACCACCTCATCCCAAACTGTCCTGAAACATCACCTATGAAATGAATACCATTTTGCAGAATGGCATCAATGCCCTCAAATGTTTCACTTCCATGCCATGAATGTGGGGGCCCTGATCATGCCTTACCTCTGTCAAAATTGTACTGCTGAGAGATGATCTCCCCCCAATATTTAGCACACTCTGCAGATAGCTTCTTTGGTTTGTCTAGTCGACGGATTGCTAATGCTTGGATGTGTTTTTGGAAGGCCTCTTCTGTCATGTCCTCTATGGACTTTTCCATGGTAATTAAGAAAGCTTCCACTCTGCTTTCTAGGTAGTGAGGTGGCTTTTCTGACTGGATGATAAACCGTAAGCCCTGAATGCCATTGGCTCGGCGTGGCCCGCTGAAGACGATATAGCCTGAAACACAAACACCAGCCAGTCAGGACCATGGCGTCTCAGACGTGGGTCACTTTTAATCTTCCAAAAATTATCCTGTCAGAGCAAATACAATCTACTTTAGGACTTTATATTTCATTCTTTCATTCTTTCATTCATTCTTCATTTCTGAAGAAATCAGCAATGAAAATATCTTCAGTTCCTAAGGACGGGGCAGACAAGCTCTCTGAAGAACAGTTGGAGAGTTGGAGGTCACAAACCCCTATCCATTATTCAGCATTCCCACGCGCCTCACTGTCTGTCAGTTAATCCCCTTCAATCCATGTTAAAGTTATTCTCATCTCTGTGAAATGCTGGACTCATTTCATCCCCTAACCATTGACCTAGCTTGGTTTCCTTTCACATCCAAGTTCCTTATGTGAACTTGCCTTCACTATTGCATTTCTTGTTAGATAACCTACCCCTGGATCGACTTCATTCAGGCTGCAAATCTTCAGAGACCAAGTAACTGACGGTCATTTCCCATCATGAGCTCCTCTGCTACCTCCCATCTGTATCTTTCCTGAACGCACCTGTGGCTTACCTCCTCTGCTCTCCCCTGAACCACACCTCACTACCTTCAGCATCGCCTTTAGAGTTTGAACACTCTTAGTAGCATTTGCCACACTGTACTACAATTATTCCTTACAGGTCTGCCTTCCTGATGAGATTGTGAGTTTCATGAAGGGAAAGACCATCCAAAACTTATCCATTTTTGCAGTCCAGCATCTATCATGGTGGTAGTTTAAAAAAAGATTGTTGCTTTCAGAGAATCACCCAAATCCTTTTTCATTGGTTGTTCAAAGCACATTACTGGGGCTTGCTCTTTTTGATCAAATTTTCCAGGATCTCCAAGGCTTTTAACAGTGCCTAAAACTGCCCGAAACATTTCCTCAAAAGACACTTATTGTGACTTCTTCTATGTGTATCTTCTATGTGCCCCAGGCTTGGGATATAAAGATGAATAAAAAATACCTGACCTCTTAAGGAACCCAAAGAAGAAGTCACAGTAAGCGTCTTTTGAGGAAATGTTTCGGGCAGTTTTAGGCACTGTTAAAAGCCTTGGAGATCCTGTAAAATTTGATCAAAAAGAGCAAGCCCCAGTAATGTGCTTTGAACAACCAATGAAAAAGGATTTGGGTGAGTCTCTTAAAGTAACAATCTTTTTTTAATCTAAGCTTCTCTGGTGGAGAAGGCAATGGCACCCCACTCCAGTACTCTTGCCTGGAAAATCCCATGGGCAGAGGAGCCTGGTAGGCTGCAGTCCATGGGGTTGCTAAGAGGCGGGCACGAAAGAGCAACTTCACTTTCACTTTTCACTTTCATGCATTGGAGAAGGAAATGGCAACCCACTCCAGTGTTCTTGCCTGGAGAATCCCAGGGACAGGGGAGCCTAGTGGGCTGCCGTCTATGGGGTCGCACAGAGTTGGACGTGACTAAAGTGACTTAGCAGCAGCAGCAAGCTTCTCTGGTGGCTTGCTTCCCACCTTGTCACCCGCAACAGCCTGCCCTTAGCATCCTTTTCCCCCACCCAAAATGACCTCTATATAGACATGTATGTGATGTAAACACACGTCATCTCCTTAAGAACTGCTCTACTGTCCATGAGATAGTAACGGCTTATCTTCTAGAGGTGGAGTCCCCACAGGCATCATGACGGGGGCTGCACATGTGGCAAATGTTCTCGAGGACGACAGTGCTCCTCAAGGAGTGAGTGCCCTGCCGCGCCCCGCTGCCCACTCACCCAGTTGCTCCTTGGTGCGCAGGGTGTTGAAGCAAGGCTCGGAGATGATCTGACAGAAGAGCTCCAGAAACATGTTCTCTGACGTGCTCTGCATGTCGGTTTGGTAGTATATCTCAATGCCACAGTTATTGTGGACTTCATTCCTCTGCTGATACACAAACCATCCCCCTAGGAAGTTTCAATAAGAGAGCAACATGTTCAAAAACTTCTTTAGGGTTTAAACAAACTTACCGTTTTGTTTGTCTGTATGAAGTTGTTCAGTTTGGTTTGTGTCTTTTGGCAGTTCCAAACTGCAATTAATTCATTAAGAATGTGAAACTCAACTTACCCAAGGGAATCCTAATACAGTGATCTGTACTTGGGAGGCCCTTATAAACATTCAAAGACTTTAAAGGGCAAAACACTTGTAAAAGACCCACTTTCTGACTAATTAAATTTTAATGCTAATTGAGATCATAGTTAATGAAATTTACAATGCAGTGTACACACTATTTTAGAACTACCTAATATCTATAAGAAACTCAACAGAAATACAACCTATGTTTTAATAACCATGCAAAACAATTTTTTAAACCACTAGTTGTGCCATTATCTACTTAGCATTCAATTCAATATTGTTTACCAACACCCACGCTGAAGGTCAATTCACAAATTTATACATATGTGTACAATGCGTAGAGATGCCCCAGTCTGACATCTCACTTCAGAGATGAAGAAACTGAGACCCTGAGAAGTGAGCAACTTATCCAAGGACATACAGTTGGATGATGGAGAGCTGAGACTGCTGATCAAGTACTTCATCAAAGTTATAAACAGATGGCCATGCTTTATGATCTGATAACTATTTCATGAGCAGTAAATGTGACTAAGCAAATACAGGGTTTAGTAATTGCCTGATTACCACGTTCAATGGTTTTTGAACCATTCGAAGAGCAGTTCCTGACTCTTCCTCTCTGCCATGCTGTAGTGACTGAGGAAGAAGCTTAAGTTCAAAATGAGCCATTACCCAGTCTGTGATGACTGGCTATGCAGAATAGTAGCACTGTGCTCAAGGTGTCTTGGAGCATTCAACAAAGAGATTCTGAGGTAATGCTTTAGCAGCTACTCAAGTGAGCCAGACACAGACCCCAGCCCTTAAGAAATGTACAGCCTACCAAGGGAGATGGAGATGCACTTCAATCCCAATGTGAGAGAAGTGCTGAGTAGCATAAAGAAGGAAGGTTCAGAAAACCTGTGCTGGGAGGTCAGAAGAGGAAGCAATTACTTTTAGAAAAAACCCAATGCTTCTCACCACTGGTCTAATATACTTTCCACTCTACAATTCTGAACAACATTGAAAATAATGCTCAATGAGTTCTAGATCAAAAGAAACCACTGTTAATGCAAAAGTAACCCAACACTGAAAACTCCCATATATTATTATCAATTCTTTATGTCAATTCCTATGGGCTCCTAATTCTAATTTCCATTTTTTATAAATAAATTTTATTACATGCTTCACAGTCAATACTTCTTTAGTTTTGTGATTTTTCACTTTTTCACTCTTCTACGCTCAATTACCAGTCACTTCCAGGATCATTCTCATCAAAATAATTGCCTGCCTCCAATTTCACCTCTTTGGCCCTCCTATAGATAATTTTCTTGCAGAATTATCTATCTTTAGTTATAAATTAGTAGAGAATCCCAGCAGATCTTTACCATAAAATTATATTTGATCATCCAAGTGACTTCAACCCACCTGTAATCACACACAATATTATGTCAAAGCAGTCCATTCCCAAAGATAGAACATTTCCACTTACTGTCCGGGAGCTGAACTTCTCTGTACCGAACGAGCTGACTTGGAAGAAGTGGTTTCGTATGAGCATGTTCAATAAGGGTGTCTTCAACCATCTGCATGATTCCTAACGCAGCCTAGAAAGGCAGGTCATGGCACATTACAAAACCACAAATGTATCTTGATTAGACAGCAGCCCATGCAATATGAAAACAACATGTGTGTGAAATAAACTAACCAACTTTATCAAAGTGGGTTTTTAAAACCTTAAGTACATTTGATCCTGCTCAAATAGATGAAAACTGAACTTGTTGATTTGCAACAGAGTCAGTAAGGTGGTAGTGAGGAGAAAGAGAGACCCAGACAATCATCGGCACCCATCTCGATGTTGGAGCAGTATCACTGATGGAAAGTTGGTCTCTAGTGAATGGCCCTCACCACAGATATTTGGGGTTACAGCAAAGCAAAAGAGGTAAGCATGAGGCTTTATTCTGAATAAAACTGACACAGGGAAGAATCCTTTCTCAGTCACATAACAGCACCTGACCTTGGCATATTATTCTGGAGACAAAATAGTGGAGTGGCAGAGAGTATGGGCTCTTGAGACAGACTACCATGGGAATTCTAAATTCCGTTTAGCTTTCCATGTGCTAAACACTTGGAATGTACTATTTACTTTAATCCTTGTACATAATATACTGATAAAGAAACTGAGCATAGAGAGATTAAGACACTTTCAAAAGATTACATAACTTGTAACTGGCTGAGTCAGGATTTGAATCCAGGCTGATTCCACACTATGTGGTCTTATCCACTATACAGTCCTGCTGTTCTAGAGTAGGGACCATTATTTCCATTTCCTCCAGTGACTGCACGAGGCAGACAACAGAGAAGGCAGCCGTGAAAGTAGGTCCACAGTTAACCAGGATCATTCAACTCTTTGTATACTCTCCCCTACCTTTCTGCAGAGGGCAGAGAAGGCCGAGTCAACACTAATGAGTATATAGCCATACTGCGGTGGTTAGTCAGTAGTCTTAAATCAAACAGAGTAAAATTTCTGTTGCAATGATCTATAAAAGATTGCTAAAACCTCAATCACCCACCTGCTTTGTTATATTTCCATGGAGAAGGGCTTCAATATGCAGCCGTGACAGGAGTTGAGGTATGAAGGCCTTAAGGCGAGGAAGGGTGACATCTGCAAACAGGTGTAAGAAATTGTAAGCTCTACCTATGAGGTCTTTTTTTTTTTTTTAAACTTCTGAGACAATTTGAGACTTACAGAAGAGTTGCAAAACAGTATAGGGAATTCCCACATACCCTTCACCCAGTTTTCTCTAACATTAACGTTTTTCACTACCATAGGATGCTGATCAAATCTAAGAAGTTAACACTGGGACGATACTATTAACTAAAAAATCTACTTTATTTGGATTTCAGTTTTTCCACTAGTAACAGTTTTCATTCCAATCCCAAGGAAAGGTAATGCCAAAGAATGCTCAAACTACTACACAATTGTACTCATCTCACACGCTAGTACAGTAATGCTCAAAATTCTCCAAGCCAGGCTTCAGCAATACGTGAACCGTAAAATTCCAGATGTTCAAGCTGGTTTTAGAAAAGGCAGAGGAACCAGAGATCAAATTGCCAACATCTGCTGCTGT
>NW_011494744.1:2279451-2305075 GCF_000754665.1 Bison bison bison | reverse complement strand
CCTATATGCAGGTCAGGAAGCAACAGTTAAAACTGGACATGGAACAACAGACTGGTTCCAAATAGGAAAAGGAGTACGTCAAGGCTGTATACTGTCACCCTGCTTATTTAGCTTATATGCAAAGTACATCATGAGAAACGCTGGACTGGAAGAAACACAAGCTGGAATCAAGATTGCTGGAAGAAATATCAGTAATTCCAGATATGCAGATGACACCACCCTTATGGCAGAAAGTGAAAAGGAACTCAAAAGCCTCTTGATGAAAGTGAAAGTGGAGAGTGAAAAAGTTGGCTTAAAGCTCAACATTCAGAAAACGAAGATCATGGCATCTGGTCCCATCACTTCATGGGAAATAGATGGGGAAACAGTGGAAACAGTGTCAGACTTTATTTTGCAGGCTCCAAAATCACTTCAGATGGTGACTGCAGCCATGAAATTAAAAGACGCTTACTCCTTGGAAGGAAAGTTATGACCAACCTAGAAGGCATATTCAAAAGCAGAGACATTACTTGGCCAACAAAGGTCCGTCTAGTCAAGGCTATGGTTTTTCCAGTAGTCATGTATGGATGTGAGAGTTGGACTATAAAGAAAGCTGAGCACTGAAGAATTGATGCTTTTGAACTGTGGTGTTGGAGAAGACAATTGAGAGTTCCTTGGACTGCAAAGAGATCCAACCAGTCCATCCTAAAGGAGATCAGTCCTGGGTGTTCTTTGGAAGGAATGATGCTAAAGCTGAAACTCCAGTACTTTGGCCACCTCATGTGAACAGCTGACTCATTGGAAAAGACTCTGATGCTGGGAGGGATTGGGGGCAGGAGGAGAAGGGGATGACAGAGGATGAGATGGCTGGATGGCATCACTGACTCAGTGGACATGAGTTTGAGTGAACTCCAGGAGTTGGTGATAGACAGGGAGGCCTGGCGTGCTGCGATTCATGGGGTCGCAAAGAGTCGGACACAACTGAGTGACTGAACTGAATGGAACTGAACCCTTTTGAACTAGTGGTGTTGGAAAAGACTCTTAAAGAGTCCCTTGGACTGCAAGGAGATCCAACCAGTCCATCCTAAAGGAGATCAGTCCTGGGTGTTCATTGGAAGGACTGATGTGGAAGCTGAAACTCCAATACTTTGGCCACCTGATGTGAAGAGTTGACTCACTGAAGACCCTGATGTTGGGAAAGATTGAGGGCAGGAGGAGAAGGGGACGACAGAGGATGAGATGGTTAGATGGCATCACCGACTCAGTGGACATGAGTTTGGGTGAACTCCAGGAGTTGGTGATGGACAGGGAGGCCTGGCGTGCTGTGGTTCATGGGGTTGTAAAGAGTTGGACACGACTGAGCGACTGAACTGAACCCTTTTCTGTTTCAGGATTTAATCCACGATCCTACCCTGCATTTAGTTGTCATGAGTCCTTAGTTTCCTCCCATCCTTAACAGTGCCTTGGTCTCTCTTTGTCTTTCACAACCTTAAGATTTTTGAGCAGTACTGCTCGTTTTACAGAATGCCCTTTATTGGGGCTTTAATAACTCAATTATTAAATTGGATTTATGTACTCTTAAGAAGAACACCCGAGAGGTAATGTGTCTTCTCATATCGGGGCACATGATGCTGACATGCTGTAATACAGATGATGAAAACATCGATCACCTCATTATGATGTTGTGTGCCAGATGTCTATCCTATAAGTCCTGAACCACTTTAATCTTTTGGTTGTAATTAAGTAACTAATGTATACTTTTCAAGCAACTAGGAAAAGCCACCCCACCAATGCCTACTTTTCCCATTATAATTAAAATACTTATTTTGGAGGAAATACTTCGAGACTATACAAATATCTTGTCCTTACTTAACTTTTATCCACTAATTTGGTGTTAGATGGTTAGATGGCCATCACCGACACAATGGACATGAGTTTGGGTAAACTCCAGGAGTTGGCGATGGACAGGGAGGCTTTGGCGTTGCTGCAGTTTATGGGGTCGCAAAGAGTCGGACATGACTGAGCGACTGAACTGAACTGAACTTCAGTAAAGAAGAGTTGTCCCTTTTCCGTTAGGACGCTATGCTAATAAATGTTACAATGGATGCTAATGCTAGTGATTAAAATTTAAAGACAGACATAGGAAGGGAATTAACAAGTGCTTACTATGTATGTATGCATCAGGCACTTTATAGATGTTATAAACTGTAAATTATATGCTATTATTCCCATTTTAAAGGTGAGAAAACTGGAATTCCTTGGCAGTTTAGTAGTTAGGATTGCATACTCTCATTGCCAAGGGCTCAGGTTCAATCCCTGGTCAGGCGACAAGCTGCACAGTGGCCAAGGCGGGAAAAGGTGAAGATACTAAACTTAAGAGAATTTAAATTTCTTGTCCAAAGTCATTAACCTAGTAAGCTGCAAAGCTGCATTTGAATCTTGGCCTAATTCCAAAGTCCATATGCATTCCACTCCACTGCACTGCCCTAGAAGGCCCTTTCACTAGACCCTCTCAGCACTCAGTCTCTTTGCCTCTACAAAAATAACCTGCTTACATTTATGCTTTGCCACTAGACTGGAGAGCCTTGACCCAAGAAACCCCAGCTACACCTAACTGATCATTTTTAAATCTCAAGCACCTGCAATCTGTTACCTGGTACACAGGCAGTCAGTAAATGCTGTTCTAGTTAATGAACTTTATAATCTATATGCCTACCCAGTGCCTGAGGCAACCAATAAAATAATGACCTTCAATACTTTGCTCTTGACTTGTCACTGAAGACATCAAAGGCACAGTGATACATAATAAGTAAGGATTTGTCATAAAAGATTATTAAAAATTCAACAGTATTCTTTTTTCTTATTACTGAGCATGTAGGAAGGAAGATTAATTGGTAGCGCAATGCTGAGAAGAGGAAAAGATAAAACAACAATAAAGGATGATATCAGTCTACATTCTTTCCAGTAAAACCCTGAAAGTAATTTCATTCCATTGAATAGACATTCATTAGACACACACTGAGGGCATAATATAAATACTAAATAAAAAGAACAAACGGAAGGCATAATTCACTGCCCTTGAGGAATCAAGGACTTTCAGGCAAAACCTCTGAAAATTAGATTTAAGATTTTAGGAAAAAAGCAACAAAAGATAACTCTTTAGGCTAATTTACATAGTTTCCATTTTTTTACCAAACTGAATAGATCTACAGATACTGAAGCATTCTTTCTATGTGATAAGGCTTTTAAGCTCAGCCCTTTTTCCTTTTCTGAAAACTTCAATATTAACAAGGCAAATTCTTGGGTCAAAACACTGTCATTTGCAGAAATCTATGAATAGTAGTAACTAACTGTTGTGGGTCCATGTTGAAAACAGCAAATGTGGTTAAGCTGCCTGAATACAAAAGCCATTTCAAAGGCTACCTCTGTTTTTGTTAAAAAAAAAAAAAAAGAAAGAAAGTATACACAGTTGGCTTCTTTAATGGAACTATAAGTTATTAGAAAGCACAAACAGCAGGTAATAGCATACACCAAAATAATTTTAGAAAACAATGAAGAAAGCATCAAGCTATAAGTAGAAAGAGTCTCACCATCCAAGGCTTCTTTTAATTCATCTTTAGTCCAGGCCACTTCAGTCATCAGCAAGCGGAGGTAGTACATGGCGTGTTGATGAGGCTGTTCAGCTCGGAAATTGTTAAGAGATCGCATATACTAGTGAAGGAAGACAGGGGTCTGTTAATTTTATCCCATCCTTTTAAAATCATTTCAAAAGAGCAGCTATAATCAAACTTCAATTTGCATAAATTGTGTGCTACTGGGATGTGGGATATTGGCTTCCTCCTTTCTGAAGTTATGTGATTAGACAAATTCCCCTCTGATCCTTAAAGAGCATGCTTTCCCTTTGTCTAGCCTGCTCCCTTACCCCCAGCATCGGACATGTACTTCCTTCATGTGTACAGCCTTGACTGTGGGACCTCATTCATCCCTCAGAAGCTATCCCCAGTTTTCAGAGCCTCCATCTCTTGGCATCCTCTAATTCTTCACTACAAGGTCACCCCCAAAGCCTAATCAAGAAACATGGCTATGTGTGTGTATATATATATACTACTGAATCTTCATTTGAAAATTGATGATAATTTCTCTGAGTGTTCAATGAAGGTCATAGTTTGGCTTTTAAAGCAGCTATACATCCCATATATCCACTACTGGGCCAGCCATGAGTTGAATTTAAGTGGAAGATACAGCAAGCCTAAATAGTCTGCCCTAATGTGACAAGGCTATCATGTCAGGCTGAAGTCCCAGCCTGTAGAATCAAGTTTCTTCTTAAATGGAGGTTGAAATCTTAAAATCTTCAAGGAGTCCCTGAAAGCTACTAGGTCTACCTCAGTTTCCCTTCTGAAAGAAAGTGCTGTCCTAGCTCTTAGGCCCTATAGAGAAGGGGGCCAGGTGTTCACTAGACTTTCCCAGGCTTTCTTTCTGGGAAAAATATAGGATCTAGCAAAGATAGAATGAAATGATTGATACAGAGTTATGAATGCTTCTTTTCCTCCTCACCTCCTTCTCAAAAATGTTCATAACATGGCAATATTACCTGATGAATTAAAAAAATAAAAATAAGTTCAGAAAACTTACTGCCTCTTTGATAATTTCAAATCTTTTTTCATCAATCTCAAAGGTAGCCATTTTCTCAATGATCTTCTTTAGCAAAATTGGCTGCTTGTCATTGTAACCTTTCACCGAGAGCTACAGAAAGAGTTCAGGATATTAAAAATCTAAAAATACCATGAAACAACTTAAATTTGACTTTTAAACATTTAGGAAGTCCCCAAACCAGGTGTATCAAAATAAAAATAAAACAAATTTAATGAAATTCCTTTCTTATAAATATAGCTTAACATTTAGGAAGATAACATTAATCATCTTTATTTACTAAGACCCAAAAGCATATTTTTGCTTTTCCTAAACAAAAACAATAAGAAAACTTACCTGGTGCCAAACTATGGCAGCATGCACTGTATCATCAAAATTCAAGTTCTCATTAAATCACATTAATTATAGAAAGTATTTTAAGTTTAATGTTCTAAAAGAATTTCTAAGGAATGGCAGGCTTAAGGTTTTTATTGGTGTGTTAAGAAGGTAAACATCATAGGGGAATGTTGTCTAGCAAACTATGAGATATGCCCCCAAAGTGTTTATAGTTAAATATTTTGAAAAATCATCTTTTAAGAAATCAGGCAGTCCCAATTTTGTCTTGTGCGGCATTTTGCCACTTTTCCTGCCCTGAGCTGCCCTGACCTGCCCAACAAGGGCCCATGTGCCACACCACTTGCTTGTTTAATGAGCTCTGCTGACGCACCAAAAGCCACTGGCAAACAGAGGTGAAGTAAGGATTCCCGGTATATACCACCTGGAGTTTGCCTGAGGACAATTTAATAGTCTCTGAAACCATAACATTTTGAAAAGTAGGGAAAGCCTAATTCCTACAGTTATGTTGCCACATGGTGGCACCCACAGCAGTAGAGATACGCTGCAGCTAGAGTATCTCTGGAAGTCTCTACCTGATGAAAACTGATAGGCAAGAACCTCAGCAAGAGTGAAGGTCACTGACCATGGAGAGTACATCAGGAACTGTGGGAACTAGACTGACAACTAGCAGGAGGCCCACTCTGTCACAGATGAAAGTGATTAACTGAATGGTGATATGCTACTAAAAGTCAACAGAAAAGCAAGCCATAGATTACTACTTCCCTATTTGAGTTTTACTTTGTTCTCTGGGCTCCAAATTTCCCTGGTCTCTGAAAATGGTTAAGTTACATACGTTCTTATACATTAAACAGAAACTACCAGAAAAGTTACTTGTGTGAAGAAAAAAAAAAGTCACTGCAAATAAAATTTAAAAAACCTAAGACCTTCTGTATAGAATTAGAGCACACAGCACATGCTCTCATTTTAGTTTTTACGGAAGCATACATTTTCAAGAAAAGTGAAGATGAATGTGTGCCAGGAGAAGGGTGTTAATTTGGAAATGAGGTGTAAGTTTGGAAACATAAGAGAAATGATTTCAATAGAAAGGATCTAGTTACTTCTTGCGATGCATTTAATAATCCTTATTTTAAAACACATTTAAAAGTAGTTAATGCTACAAAATAAATTAAACAAACATGTCAGATGTGTTTGAACACAGGAACTTACTACTACTGTCAACAGAAAGAAAAACAACAACAAAGAAGCTTTAAGTAAAACTGAGCACCACAACAGCAACTACAGGTATCTTTCACTTACAGATGATAATATATTCAAATACATGGGAAGAACAACATGCTTTCAGGATTAATATGTTAAATGTTTCAAGCAGAAGAACATGCAAATAAATGTAGCACACATACATGTTCACAAAATGCACTAAACTCTACTAAACCGTTTGTTAGTGGAACTAATACTAACTTGAGTTCTCCAATCATTAAAAAGGTGCAAGGAAAAAACCATCAATCTTCTTGGTTTAAAATGCAGAAGTTAATAGTCTTCCCAAGCTCAACATAATGCTTAAACGGTGTGACGCCTTTTCTTTGGTTTCATTTTACTTACAAGTATTGCATTCATTCCTGATGCAATGCCATAGCTCAAACCTGAGAGGCGTGCTGCATATGTATACTCTTTTAAATCATCCTTCAATAACCTGATAAACAGGTATGTCATGTTGCAATGGAGAGGATCAGCATAAATGTAGCGACTAACAAAAAGAAAAACAAAAGAAATGCTTTGATACCTCAAGCAGTGGCATGGTAATGAAGAAACATGACTGAAGAGTATGAATATGCAGCCTCATGATCTGAATTTCTAGGGAAATAGTATAAGCCAACCTTCTGTTTTACAATGGCAGGAAGACTTCATTCTCTATTGTCAAAGACCAAGACTTCAGATATGGAATGGGTGAGATCTAAACCTAAATCAGGGTCCAATTTTGTTTTGAGGAGAAAAATATGATGATCTGATGAAAGATGTTCAAAAAAAAAGAAATCAAGGAAAATTTGCATAATATGAATGGTGTATTGCTGAATACTTAAGAGCTAACTTAAAAATTAAATAAGAAAATATGATTAGCCACAAAGATTTTTTAAAAAGAAATTAAACTCATACCCTCAATCAAAAATGCTTCCATCAAATCAATATAAAAAATGTTGATGAGTGGAAGGCTCTAAGACGTGGGTACTTACATACATCCCATAGATGGTATTTTGGAGGTCATAGCTCAAGCCTGCTAGCTCTGCTGCATATGCATACTCGTTGAGTGAGTCTTTGAGGAGCTCAAGGTACAAATAGGCCATGTTACAGTGCAAGGGGTCCACATAAGCAAATGGGCTGGAAGAAAATGTTGACAGTAAAATAGCTGATTTATTACTTCCCAATGTGATACGGCCTTTCGAGATGGATCAAGGAACTGGTTAAAACAACTTCCTGAAGATACGCTTTGAATTCTTGAATCTGTCTCTTCTCATGAGTAAAAACAACAACAACAACAAGATGTCTAACAAAGAAGCTTGAAATATGCCATGTGTACTGGTAGTAGTGAAGAGGGAAAAGGAAGTATTACCCCAGATGGCATGGTAGAACTGACAAGTTAGAAACACGGGGTAGGTGAGGAGTAGGAACAGGGCAAAATGCATGTCTACGTTTAGGCTGGTAGGAAAAGGCATGGCCGACACTGCTGACTGACACAGCATCTGCACATCCTGTTTCTTCCTCTAAGCAAGCCATACACACTCACGGTGGACAGAAGGATGAGACTGAGAACTTTGTGCTATGATTACATAAACTTCAAAGAGACAAAGTGAGACTTGAAAGAGAAAAACTGACACCTGTGAAAATGTTAGCGTATCTCTGAGTTTCCACCTAAACCAACAGACTAGAACACTGTCAGTAAAGGAATAGATAATATCCATCGTATAATTGCAGCCAGAACCAGGAAAAAAATATTAACATAGGAAATTTTTAAAATATAAAACAGGGAAATTTTTAAGTGAGAAACTGCAACAAGAGAGAGGAAACAATTACAGAGTGCAAGACTGCAAAGACCACCTAATTTTAAATCTTCATTTCTCAAATAAGAAAGATCATTTTCCTCATGTCACCTGGTCTGGTAGCAACAGAGTTAGGATTTGGATTTAAGTCAAATGACCTATTCATCTGACTATGTGACACTGCTTACCTTTATGACAAGCAAGTAAAAGGTTCCTTCATTCAACAAACATGTACTACATTCTTACTACAATGTTACGCACTCCTCTAGGTACTGGAGATAAAGGAACAAGTCAGGCAGAGTCCCTGACCTCACAGAGTTTAGAGTCTAGTTGGAGGAAGCAAATAACACATTTAAATATGATACATCAGGTGGTGATGGTGTTATGGAGAAAAATTATGCAGGGTAAGAGGAAAAGGAGTGATAGGTGGGACAGGAAGATTACTGATTTCTATAAAATTGCTAATCAAGGCCTCTTTGATAAGGTGACATCTGTATCTGAGAAGCAAAGGAGCAAGCTTCTGGGGATATCTCAATGGAGAACTTTCCAGTCTGAGGAAACAGCCAGTGCAAAGGACCTGAGGCAGCCTCTTGGCTTAGTTTGTCTGGCAGCAAATTATAAGTTTCATTTTATCCATAGCACAGTAAATATAACCAATGCACTGAGAGCAAAGCAACAATTTCATCAAAAGCTGATAATGAAGTAAAATAGGGGTAAAATGCTTAGCCCCAGAGAAATTAATATCAAAGAGAAAATCATAAAGCTATACAAACATTCTCCACCTGGCAAATCTAAATAGTACTCTGTCATTTCGTTTTTTAAGTATTTATTATACACAATGACAATTTCCTTCTTTAGGCAAATAGCAGTTCAGAAACCTTACTGGCACAACTCACAAAAGCAAAGCACCAAAACAGGACAGAATCCTCAAGAGGGCTTGTCCCCACCGCCACCCGTAGGTGGAAGTGAAAAGCCAGATCTGGGAGTTCAAAGCCACAGGGCTAAAGCTCAGAACACAATTCCAAGAAGTGTTCTGAAATACCAGCCTTGCTGGTGAACTGGAGAGAGACCTAAATGAACTTTTAAAAGAGAACATGATTCCGGTGGAATGCTTAAATCCTGGTTCACTTGTTAATTTAAAACATGTTATTTTGTAACCAGATATTATGTGCTTAAATATGGGTCACAGAGTTTTAAAAACTATATGTATGCATGATACTATCCTATTTCTGAAAAGATTAAAAGGATACATACAAACAGAAAATTTCTATAAGAATGTACAAGAAACCTAACAGTGTTTACCTCTAGAGGGACCAGAACACCAAGACGGATTGGTGAGAAGCAGACATTTTTAATTCTGAGAACTATGCTGGAAGTTTGCTGCTACTGCTGCTAAGTCGCTTCAGTCATGTCCGACTCTGTGTGACCCCATAGACGGCAGCCCACCAGGCTCCCCCGTCCCTGGGATTCTCTAGGCAAGAACACTGGAGTGGGTTGCCATTTCCTTAGAGAATGCAAAAATGTCAAATGGTCTCTCAAAAATATTCTGAAGCCAAATGGCAAAGTGTGGCAAGCTGCTTAGAGTGTTAAAAAAATATCACTTTTAACTATCAAAAACTAAAACCAGCTTTGTAATATTTTCTGCCAATAGTAAGCCATAATCAGAAAGTCCAGGTTTGATATTAAAAAAAAAAAAAGCAATAATCTCTGTGCAGCTCTAGATAATCTATGAATCTCACGCTATAAATAAACAATGTTGCTATCACTACAATCTCAACATACTTGTTGGTGAACTATTAACATTCTACTTAGAGATTCTTTTTCCTTCTTCTGAAACATTTAAAATACATCTCAGCTTTAATTTGATGCCAAGCAAATCAAACAAAAATTAATGAAAAAGTTGATCATCATAGTGAACATTATTAGATGATGATAGGGGTTTAAAAAAAAATAAACACAGACCACTGAATTTTAGAAATATAAAATTACAGAGTACAGACTCAGAGTAAAATTTGAATTGAATGATAACATTATCACACAAATAAAGAAGACAGAGATGAACTAAAGATTTATATTGAAGAATCACTGCAACAGTAGCATTATTCATAAATTTTACTAAACATCTTCTACCAAGTCAGAAATAGAGAATGCAATATCTAAGGGCTCCAGACAATTAAAGGACTGGAAGAGACTCAAGATCATTTAATAACTACTACCTCTTTTTCTGGGCAAGCTCTAGGAATACAAAACCAAAACCATAACAAAAAACCACCCTGGATTATTCCATTTTTTTTTTCAGTGAACTTCTGGTGAATCTACAGCCTTCCCAGATTCAAAATCCTCAAGGTTAGGAAGATCCTCCTAATAGCTAACATAAATCATTTCAGTTGAAGAGTGTACTCCTCAAAGGAAAAGAAGAATTAACAACCTTGGCTCCTAAAATACCATTTAACAGAAGATGCAGCCTTTCCTGGTCTATGCTAAATAATTCTAATTCCTTTTATTTCCAGATATAGGTACTTAAGGAAGCAAAGAAGACTTTTAGAAATGTTGACTTTTATAGGAAGCTTTGTAGCTAGATTCATTTTACATACCTGAAAAATTCAAAGTTGAGACAGGCCTTGGGCAAGAAAAACTTATCATCTTGTTTGAACCAGAGTTTGCTCATAGCTGTATCCTGTGATGGAAACACAATATATTTAGGGAAATATAGGCACATTTGACAAAAATCTTCAATCAAATCTCTCTTCAAGAGGAGGAGGACAGAGGCAACAGCTGAGTTTTGTTCTGGAGAGGCTACTGTCCCATGGCTCTGAAGCACTCTCCAAGAGACAGGATGGGAAGCTGGAGAAGATGACTGGTAACTCTAGCAGCAGAGAGAAATTACCCTCTTATCTCACCCTGGGTCAAAGAGATGGGGACCCAGTGGAGGAAGAGACAGACAGGAGAAACCAACACCAACTATCCTGTCCCTATCTTTCTCGACACTAGGAGGCAGATGCAGGAGTCCTTGGGGGGCGGGTATAAGGCAGCCAGCAGCCAGCCTCCAGCGTGGGCCACGTGGATCCCAGCCCGCAGGAATTCACACCCTTGTGTGGTCCTCTCTCCTGCACTAGACCAGGGCTGGTCTCTGACCAACAGAATACGGAAGATGTGATGGTATGATACTTCTGGGATTAGATTATAAAAGACTGTGGCTTCCATCTCGATCACTCATTTTCCCTCTTGGATCTCACATTTTAGGGGAAGCCAGCTGCTGTGTCAAGAAACTCTATGGAGAAGCCCATGTAGTAAAGAACTAAGATCTTCCCCAAACCACACAACTGAACTTGGAAGAGACTTCTCCAGCCCTAGTTGGGCCTTCAGTCGACCAAAGTTCCATCCAACAGCTTGACCATCTCTCTCATGGGAGACCCTGAGCCAGAACTACCCAACAGAGCTACTTCCAGATTCCTGTCCCTTGGAAGCTGCATGAGAAAAAATAAATGTGGTTTTAAGCTGCTGAATGTTAGAGTAATTTGTTATACAGCAATGGATAACTAATACAGCCAAGGATGAATAAATAAGCCACTCCCTCGACTCTCCACTCACTCATTCATACCAAATTATATAAAGTCTTAGAGTTCACTTGAAACTACCTTGGAACTCTGAGAAGAGACATAAACGGTTTAGTGTTCTCCTTATTTTATGCTAAGATGGCCTATTTAAAACACACAAAAAATTAGGAAAAGTAAATAAGCTTTCTCTTTGAATAACCCAACCTTTAACTCATTAAAATCTAATTTTTAAAAGAAAAGTGACTATCTCACTAATAATCTAGTTACTTGAGATAAATTTCATAGTCCTAAACACTAACTCTTGTCTCAATGACTTAATGTTAGGTCTTTTGAAGGGAAAGAAAGATGTTTGTCTATGGAAGTAAGTTTATAAAAAGTTAGTTTTAAAGTTTAGAAAAGAGGATGTGCCGTAATAATTTGATCCATTTTCCCACACAATCTACCCAAGGTGTGAAATAATGACATGACAAGAACATCTAGAGAAAGAAAACCCCCTTCTCAATCATTCATTCCACGGACTTATAACTCCACCAACTTCATACAGCCACTCTTTCAAAATGAGAAAGAATTGTTTATAAGGGCAGGAAATCCAACAGCTTCCCCTGGATATGCTCTCTTCCAGGCTTTAGAGATTCTTTCTTATCTTTAAGTTTCATGATGCAGCGTAAGTCTACTTCCTTATTGGGTCTTCAGTGAACACGGAAAAAAGGCTTTCAACACTGAGTTATATCTTTTAACAGACGAATTATAGTCCAGACTTACTACTTTATTTTCTGCAAAGCAAACAATTCCCTAGAGTCTATGCTCTACAGCAGTTTTGTTTGTTTTGACATTTTTAGCCTTTTAATATTTTTTTTAGTTATTATCTCTGCAACTCTTCTGTTATCTCTGGGGTGGGAGCCCCCTAAATCAATATAGTACCAAATGCAAGAAACCACCGCTCTAGTCCCCTCCAAGTAATAGGTCTGTCCCCTAACTTTAATATCACTGATTCTAACATATTACCTTAATAAGAGAAGGGTATGGCGTTGCTTCTTTTTCTAATGATAAAATTTCAAAATTTGTAGGAATAAATTCATTCTTCATTGGAAGTTTAAATTTCCCATTCAGATCAGCATTTTGCCATTTCTGGATGAAGAGTGAAAAAATACACAAACAAAAGTGATTAGAATCTGATTTAAGGGTTTAAAACACTCACTTTGCTTAATATCCAGGCAAACAATAAGGGAATAAATGTCAGCATTCTTATATATAAAGGCTACTTCCAAAATCTAGCAATGACTTTTCATGAAACTTGAGTTGGAATCTCTGGAACTAATCAAGGTTTTACACTTATCTATCTTTCTTCTTTATACATCTCTAAAATGATCAGCCGACATGAAGGAACAATCGGAGACTATGGAACGCGGAGGCTAACGTATGAAGATCACATCTGCTCTAGCTCTTTAGAGAACTAGAGAATAACCTGCACAGAGACATACTTCCACAACTGCCAGACAACCGGTGGTTAGTCTAAGACTTAAACTTGCAGCTATACTAAGTTACTTGCATGTATGGATAATACAATATGAGGCATAAAATATAGCCCCTCCTAAGGTGAAGACAGTATGAATCCCAGAAACCGCTCCCCACGTGTGTTCAGAGCAAGATCATGAGCTCTCAGAAACCCTCGCATCTGTCTTTCAGGTTCCCTGTTTCCATCTCTTCCTGCCTGTCTTGGTGCCTGTGCATCCCTGTGGACTTTGAACTCCAATGATCTTTGACTGCGTGAGGCTGAAGTCTGCCCTGCTGGTCTGACAGACATGTGAGAAGATGGCTATAGTGTCATTTCTTCATGTAAATCCTATGCTCCAGCTCTCTACCTCCCTGTTTACGCCTCTTGGGAGGGTACAGACAGTGCTGGGCCACGACTCTCCACACTCTGGGCAGGGAATTGGTTGATCCAGGGAGCTCATGTTCTTGCGTGTCCCTCACACATCGGGCTTCTTCACAGATGGGCTAACCCTACCTTAATGACTTCGTCTGGTATAGCTTCTTGTTTGTACTGGGTTCCGTACCACTCTTCTGTGCGATCAGTTTTTCCTTCAAAAGATTTGGAAACTATTGCAACCCTAGAAATAGATGGAAAAAAAAACCTATAAATTCATGTTGTATATATAAATTTATAGAATCTGACTCATGAAAATATGAATAAATGTCCAAGAATGTGTTGGGCTTCTAAGACCAAGTAAGTTCTATGAGGCTTGGGTGAAATGGCTATGTATGTACAGCAGTCTCTGATCACAGTCTCTGTTACCCTTTGATTATAGCCCATCATTTTGGGTGTGAAAAACTGCTTGCAAAGAAGATTCTTATTATGAATGCTATTGACTAGAATCTTAAAAGAAGAGTAGCTAGGGAAAAAATAAAAGGAACAAAGGTCAGTTGAAAAATAGTCTTTGAAAAAAGCACAACAAAGTACTCCTTCCTAGCAACAGCTCAGGCCCAAGGTTACAAAAATGGCTAAGAAAACTTGTTGGCTCATTCAGAAAACCAAAAAAACTAAAAACATTCTTTCATTGTAACTTGCTAATTTGTACTGTTGTTTTTTTTTTTTTTTTTCTGCCAGACACTATCATCAATTAACTGTATGTATTATATTTACACTGGCCTTCCTGCTGCCAGGGTAGATGGGGATAGGACCAAGAAAAACATTTCTTTCTCTGATGGGCTAGTAGGAACTTCACAGAAGAGAAATGAGAAGGGGAAAAAAACAGTTTAGGGAGGGAAGGCAGAGGTAAAATGTCAGAAGATTATAAGCAAAGAAGTAGAAGAAGCTCTGTACCAGTGGAGCTCCTGTCCTAGGGAAGGTTGCTGCCTTTTAATTATCAAAGTTAGAATCATTTCACTCTAACTAGCTGGCTCAACGCCAGACTGGGAGCAGTCCTTTTGAATCGTGTCAGTAGAGTGCTAGGCCAACAGCTCGGAAGGCTTGCCATGTAGTCAGTCCTGTTATTGGTTTCGCTTCTTTATGTCCCAGTTCAGACAACTAGGTTCATGTCTATTCTTGCTTGTTCTCACTTATCCTCCCAGAGGTTAGGTTCCAGTCTCTGATTGTCAGTCTCACAGCTCAAAGTCCAGTCCTTTCAATCAAAACTCCCCTCTACTGAACACCCATTCATTTTCAGAATCCTAATCTCTGTGTTCCAAACACCTGCCCATCACTGGATTGCCTCAACTCCAGTGCCTGACGGTCAGGACCACCGTCTACTTCTTATTCATTCTAGATAAAATAGTCTACCTGGCTAGTTGGACTTGGCTTTCTCACTTGCTTCAGGGTAAATATTACAAGCAATCTGACTCACCTGTCTGTGAGAACGACTGACTTAATCTTCTAGTTTACAGTATTCCTGATCTGGTCTAGCTGCCACTGACCACTATCTGTTCTAGAAAACATGCTAAATAAGAATATGTTCCACAGAAACACACAGAAGAATCCAAGGGTCTGACAGATGAAAGAGTTCGGATATTGTATCCATGTTGGCAATTTGAGAATCCCTTATGAGGGGTACGTGTAATGTATATAGAGCTCACATGGCCACATGAAGAGTACATGATGTTTCTTAAGGACATTCACTCAATACATGACAGAGCCAGCTAAGACTCAGTCATAGAAACTGCTTCCACTCCTGCTGATTTCTCAAAGAAAGAATGGATTAATTATTAGGAAGACACCTAAAAATATGTTAGGAAGTAGAATTAGATGGTAGAGAGGTGGTACTCCCATCTTCTCTTCCCTGAGATGCTTGATTTTGCAAAAGTTTATTACACAGATGGCTGTGATTTCCCTGAATGACAGCCCCATGTATCAGAATAATGAACAAGGGATTGATTACAACTTATGAAGACTGGAGCATTCATTCAGCAGTGGACTTGCCTTCTGGAACAAGGAAACTTTAAACTCAGTTCTGAGCAAGAAAGTGAAAAAACTCAGGGAAAGCTGCCAAATGTTCTAGAGGATGCCTATATGACACAGAAAGAAGCAGACAATGTAGGTTGAGGAGGAAGTTAAAGAAGGGGGAGAAGGGCAGTTTACTAGGTACAATCCTGAGAGATTTGCGTAGTTAGATACCAAAGTAAAGTGTATGGGTAACAGGTGAAATGTTACCATGAGGCTCCTCAAACTAGGTAAATACCAAATATTGGCCTAACAAACAGAGAGACCAAGAGTTAGCGTATCATCGAGGAATTAAAAACTGAAATAAAATGATAGACTATGTATATATTTTCGAACAAATTATGAAGGGGAAATAACAAAAGAGACAGATTAGACACATGTCAAACATACAGAAATCTACAAATCAGAGTGTGGAAGCACAAGAGGACCTCAATTAGGAGAAGAAAGGCACAGTAACTGAGGTACCCCACAGAGAGCTACAGTATGTTTAACTGCAGACAACTGAGAAAAACTGGCATGGACACTGCAGCACCTTAGACTATCTGCTGGAAACCTAATTATGCTAATAATAATAAAAACAAACCTAGTCTCGATGAGTTTTTTCCTAGTGGGGGAGGGGGGCAATGCTATTCTTTAATCTCATCTACAAAGAATTGGCTACTGATACAGTACTAACAGAGGAGGGCATGGCAATCCACTCCAGTATTCTTGCCTGGAGAATCCCCATGGACAGAGGAACCTGGTGGGCTACAGACCATGGAGTCGCAAAGAGTCGGACACAACTTAGCAACTCAGCACAGCACAGCACAGTACATGGTACCAATAGGATCCTTGGAAATATGAGAGAAAATGATCCTTTAGTTTCATACTGAAACTTACAATACTAAGAAAAAGAAACAGTGGGCTAGAATGAATGCTGACTGCTGAGTTCAAGTCAGCCACTTAGAAGTGTTCAGAGGAAAGAATAGCGGTCACTGCTGATGGGACCCATTCAGAAATAATCTTGACATTATTAATCTATAGACATTAAAAGGCAATATCATTCCCAAGGGATGAATTCTCATGACACCTTTGCAAATAATCCCTGAGACAGAAAAGAGGGAAGACAGCCGATAATGAGAAGAGGCTTCACAGGTAACTGTGACGAATTAAAAAAAGAATTAGTAGGAACTGCACAGACCTGGCCATCAGAAACAAATTCTGGTTGATATCATGACTCTCTTTGAGATCTTGCCAAAATCACAGTTAAGATCTAAATTGGGCAAGTCTCCAGGGTTCAGTTTCATCACTTTTTAAAAGGGATTCAACTAGATAAATTCTATCCTCTTACTAGTCGAATTCTACAATATCATGATATTAAATCATATTTTTTAAAGATACACAACAGAGGAAGAAAAAAGGTACAAAAATCAGTGATTTATTTGTCTGTCTTTATGACAGTACTATAACCATCTTAAGTACTATGGCATTAGAGTAAGCTTTCAGATCTGGCAGTGTTAGTCCTCCAACTGTTCTTTTTCTGTGTAGAAGTGTTCCAACTAATCTAGGTCCTTTGTAGATCCATATGAATTCTGGAATCAGCTTACCAATAACTTAAGGAAAAAAGCCTACTAGGACTTTGATTGTGATTACATTGAGTCTGTGAATCAAACTGGAGAGGATGGATATTTTAATAAAATCAAGTCTCCTAATCTATGAACAAGGTCTTTAAATATCTCTTGGCACTGTTTTATAGTTTTTTGTGTAGAGATCTTGTTCATCTTTGATTAAATTAATTCCTAAATATTTTATGCTTTTGTTGCTATTGTAAATACTTAAAATTTTTTTTAATGTTTTATTTTGATATAGTTACATACTTCTATAGTTAGGAAGTTGCAAAAATAGTACAGGGAGGTCCTGTATCCTCTTTACCCAGCTTCCCTCAATGGTTATATTTTACCTATTATAATATCAAAACCAGGAAACTGTTGTTGGTACAATGTGTATGTACAGTTTTATGTCATTTTACCACATGTACCGATTTTGTATAACCACCAATAATATTTCTTTTAATTTAGTCTCTCTACGGTTTGTTGCTAGGATATGTCTGAAAAAGTTCAAACAATGGTAGCTAGGAAAGTGACTGATAGAACGGTTTTGTCAGAAGATTTTTTCAAAAAGTTCTATCAGATTGTTGATTTTATTCATAAAACGACTGGTCCAAAAAACATGTTTACTCAATCACCAAGTTCCCAGAATTCTGGAAATATGTGCTCAAAAGGGGAGAAAAATAAAAAATGCAAAATATGCGCCAAACGTATACCTTTTATTCTTGACTTTTAGAAAATATAGATGAAATTCAATTTGAAGGCATAAATATCATGTGGTAGCTCATAAGCTCTTTAGGGCTGATCCTCCTCTAATAGAAATATTTGTTAGCCTAACAGCTCCTCCAATTTTTGGTTTCCTGATTAACCACTGGCCAGTCAGAAGCATTGAGACTGTAATCCTTACTTTCACTTAAAAAAACAGAGGGTGTCCTCACTTGCTTATAAAACAAGATAAATGAGCCAACCCTTTGGGAGTTAGAGTTAGGATGAAGCCAGATTAAGACAATCTATTATTATATCTTATTCATAATGAAATTATGATTATGTTGTTTTTTAAAAAAAAAAAAAAGAATCTTCATGTTTTCAAGATACTGACTTAAAATAATCAAGACTGGAGGAAGGGTGAGTGAAGTGTGGGAAAAGATCAAAAAGGCTAGCCATGTACTGATTGCTGAAGTTTGGTATTGGTTCATTATACTACTTTTGTAATCATGCTTCATAAAAAGTTTAAAAGCATTTTATTCAAAATTTCAAATTTTTGGATTCAAACTATCACTGAAAATCTAGTATGTAACAGTAAAATCTGTAGAGTGACTCACCGGACATTTTCTGGTCTGAGTTTATCGAGAACCATCTCTATTAAATCTGGTCTAAATTCTTCCAGTAAATATTCAGCTGTGAGCACTTCTTCTAGGGGATAATACTTTTTAAAAGGAAAATAAATACAAAAGTAAAATGTGTAAGGCTATGATACAGTTTAACTTATTAAAGCAAACAGATCTTTAACACATAAAATCCTCTATTTTACACCCCCCTCTTCCCTCCAATTAAATTTTATTTCATTGTAAAGATTTCTGAATCTTTTCTCTTTCTTACCACACTTTAAGCAATTTCATATTGTGGGATAATTTTACAGTTAATCCCCAAATAATTTACATTACAGAGAACAAAAGTACATTTTTTCAGGGAACAACTAATACCTCTAGCTAAAAATTGAGTGTCGATTAAAAGAAATTTGGTGATTAAATGCTGGCATCTATAGGATTCTTAATATAAAGTATATATATTTTAATAGAATTTTTTAACTTCTATGAATGAAATCAGACAAGCATTTACAAAGTTGTTATGGAGGAAAAATGGCTTATATTTTTAGTTACTAAAGAAAAATAATGTGGAAGAAGCTTTTTAGTAAGGGGAACTTACTGAGACAGACTGATTCATTCATTCAACAAGTACGTAATGAACACTCTACTCCGTGCCAGGCACTGTTCTAGGTGCTGCTGTGGGTACAATGGTAGGTAAGATAGATGACGTCCCTGTTCTATAAAGAGCTCATGTTCTAACTGGGAGGAAAGTGATGTCGCTCAGTCTTGTCTGACTCTTTGCAACCCCATGGACTGCAGCCTACCAGGCTCCTCTGTCTATGGGATTTTCCAGGCAAGAATACTGGAGCGGGTTGCCATTTCCTTTTCCAGGAGATCTTCCTAACCCAGGGATTGAACCCAGGTTTCCTGCATTGTAGGCAGACGCTTTACTGTCTGAGCTACCAGG
Source organism: Bison bison bison (assembly GCF_000754665.1). Taxonomy (NCBI): domain Eukaryota; kingdom Metazoa; phylum Chordata; class Mammalia; order Artiodactyla; family Bovidae; genus Bison; species Bison bison. The sequence continues at coordinate 2,285,724 of NW_011494744.1, read as the reverse complement.
GAAGTCCTCTAACTGGGAGGGAGGTGGACAATAAACAAACAAATACTGTCATTATACTGATAAGATGCTATAAAGAAAATTTAAAAGGGGCAGGGTCATGATTGAGAGGTCAGGGAAGGTGTCTCTAAAGCAGAGACATCTGAGTGGAGACCCAAACGAGAAGAACCTAGCCATGCAAAGACTGTAAGTGTTCCAGGCAGAAAAAAACAGCAAATGACAGGGCCCTGAGAGGGAAGAAAAAACTAAAGGCTTAAAGATTAGACAAAGAGCCAGGATAGCTGGAGTGGAATGGGAATGAGAGAGGTGGGAGGGGGAGTGATATGGAATTCTGTCAGAGAGAGGCTGGAGTCAGATGTCATTATGGGTCAGGTAAAAATTTAGATCTATTTCAACTCTGACGGGAAACCACTGAAAGTCTTGACACAGAGGAGTGAAATAATCTGATTTGGGTTTTCAAAAGATCATTGAGGCAGGGAAAAAACACTAAAGCTAGGGAGACGGCAAACACGAATTCAGCTAAGAGTCTATGATGGTAATCCAGGTAAGAAATGAAGGTAGCTCATATTAGGGTGACAGCAATGGAAACAGAGAAAAGTGGGTGATTTATAGCTTTCACATAAGTAGCACATGACACATAGTAGAACTGAAAAATATTTAAAGCCAGTAAGCATGATGTCTATGTAATGAAAATATTACAGATGATGATTTTCAGGATGATGAAAATTAAGATTTTAAATATGTCTTCACATCAGAGTTTACTAGTTGCTACAAAGTCTAAAGTTTTACACTGTAGCTTCAATTTTTATGATTTGTATAGTACTGAAAGTAACATATACAGGATCACTGAAACACTCTATGTGCCTAAGTATAGAGTAAAATAACAATAAACTTACATGTAATATTCCTGCAATCTTAGAGGTATAACCCCGTGGTCTCTCTTTATCTTTAAACCTAAAAGCAACAGCATTCAAGTCCTAAAATGAAAAATTAATCCAATTAGATATAAGTTACCTGTTATTTAGAAATACTTTTTTCCTTGGAGGTGGGGGTTGGCTTGCCTCCTATTTTCCTCCATATATAACTATCACTTTCTGAAAAAATGGCTATGCTTGATTTAGAAATGTACAGAACACGAATGAAAATAACAAATATAGAATATGATTCTATAGGCTAAACTGTTGAAACTATTAGTCAAAGAATCAGGAAAACTGTGAAGGAATCCTGTGAGATTCATCAGTTGCATAGATGATGATTTTACTGACCCTTTCAGAGAACTGTAGCCTGATTAGAAGTTACTGTCCTAAGTTTCACAGAGATTATACCTTTAAACAAAATACATTTCAGTCTTGAATAGATCTTAAAGCAGATGTTTAAAAAAAACTCTTAAAAGAAGCCTTTAAAAATTTAAAAGACAAATACCTTTTGTTTTATGCAAAAAAAGAAAGAAAAGGACAGGCTTTTCCCTACATACAACAATAAAATCACTTTTAAGAACACAATAATATATATAACAATTCACTGTTTCTTTGAGAGTTCAATACAAATTTTAGATACAGCTTCAGACAGAGAACTGGAGTAAACACTGATACATAAAAGCTCAAGAAACTCCTGGCTTTCTTCTCAGGGACAGAAAATCAATCTATTTGTTTCTTTCCTTTTCCTCCTAAAAAGAGGCTACTTGATGCCTTAACCCTTAATTGTGCGTCAGGTAACCAATCAGACTAGTTAAGACTAGGCCTTAACTAAAGCTACTATGCATTTCAAAATTTTAGAGTTTAAATTAGGAACAATAAAAACTTAAAAAATTTCACTGGGCCTTAAACTCACATATACTTGTTTCTTGAAAACTTTCCATGAGAGAAATTTTGGTGAAAGAAAGTACCTTGCACTCTTGGAAAACCCATTCTTGAGGTCCTTCTGCTCGTAACTTCTGAATGTATTGAAACATGTGCAAAATTATATCCTCAACATGTACTGGAAAAAAAGTGCACACTTAAAAAACATTCAGTCTTCAAATCCTTCAAAGCAAGGAGCTTATTCCTAAGGTAAGTCAGGTAAGGAGAAATGGTCCCCCTTAGAAATGGACTTCTCACCTCCCTGTGACTAGGTTTAGGGTCCCACATACATGGCCTTCCAAGATCTGGGATTTGTGACAGAAGGGACTTTGGGGTAATAAATGAGTAACTAAAAAGTCAAGTACACATTTTATAAGTGCAACATAATGATTAGTTGTTAAGGAGGGAAAATCACCCATGAAATGGAGGCCAAGTTACCAAAGATAAAACGGTATAAATTAAAGTCTTTATAGCTTTACAACAAAAAAACAGATCCAGAGCATAAATAAGTTAATAAAAGTTAATCATAAAAAATCAATTTTCATTCAAAAATGGCCAATACTTACATAATCCTTCCTCAGTCAAGTCCACATTAATGATAAAAAACATAAAACCTCGGGCTCCTTCCTTTTGCCCACCAACAAGAGTATTTACCCAGCCTGTAACATTCAAAGGAAATCAACGTGATTGCTTGTGTCTTCTTTTAAGACAAGGAATTTTATTTTAAAAATTAATTCTATATATTCCCAAGAGACTAGAAGGGCATTCTGCAGAAAAGACTGGGCAAAAATCAGTTCAGAAAAGCAGTTTCAGGCACTGCAAAAGATTCAAGGAATTTTTGGGGTTGGGAGTTTTCCTTGGGACTCCTCAAATCATTTCCCAAATCAAGAGTAGACTACTGTGCTTAAGTGCTATATACAGAGTCTAAGTGGAGAGGAACCTTGGAAATCTACTGATTGATCCTAGTATTAATACACCCTTTGATGGATTTGATGGATAAGAGTAGATAAATGTTTCAGCTCATTTCATAGAGATGGTAAATAATATACAATATGAGATTTACTTTTTTTAACCTCTATCTTATTTAAAACATGGGCCAAAATATCTTTTGAAATACTTAAACTTCAGTGCTCAATACCAAAAAGGTAAAACAAATTATGAAAAAAGACAAAAACAAAAACCCCAAAGAAAAAACAAAAGCATATTAACAACCATCACCTCACTCTCCCATAAACTCTAGTCTCATCTGAAAATATCCCTTCACAGGGAAATATTTAGGAGAAATGAGAGCCAGAGTAAAAAAAAAAAAAAAAAATGATGGAGATGGGGTACTACCCTCATAAGCTGGGACCCAAGAGACTCACCCTTTGATTTAAGTTCTGATAACAGACTTCCAGGACCTTCATGCCCAATGAGATGACCGAGATAATGACCGGGATTTGATTTGTAGTATTTCTGAAGGTCAGGTATGGGAAATGTCACATAAAGATTCCTAATATCCTTAATGGGTACTATTTTGTAAAGTTGCTGGGGCGGAAAAAAACAAACCACAAAAGATTAGCTATGTATAAATCCTACTGAAAAGAAAAAAAATTTACAAACTATTTAGAATACTGATTTAAAACAAACAACAACAACCCTGATTTTCACAGAGGAATCCCAAATTGAGGAGAGAATCAATTGCCAGAGAAAATCATACTGACCAAACAGAAATAAACGACTGGGCTCTTTCTTAGTGCGATTTCATTACAGGTATGAGGCCCATGTTTGGTCCCCTGGACCATGCGGCTCGGTACATTTGGACGCTTGCCTTCTGGCACTGCTTAACAGCTTCTACAGTCTGCCAAGGTTATAGCTACCAAAACTACTTTTAGCATGAACAGATCAGAACATATTGTTACCTTTTTGGTGATACATGTCTCTAGTATATGTGAAACTGATTTCATTTGACTACCCAGACAAATATAAAAAACCATATAAATAATGAAACCTCTAAAATGTTCTATGTACTCTTTGGCAAACTAGGCATATGTTATGTCCATAAATTTAAAACAGAAAAAAAAAATACTAGCAATACATGCACTTACTTTAAGATGTTCTTCTTGGAAAGGATGTTCAGGAAATTCTGGCAACGGGACATTTTTGTTCTCTACTTCAGAAAATAACTTTACCACCAGATTAGTCAAATCATCTAAAGATTCTACAAGAAAACAGACAACAGAAACAGAACTTAAACTAATCATAACACCTAGTGGGTAGTATTTAAAACCTTAGGATTATACATGTACCTATATAAAATCATTATGTTGTATACCTTAAATTTATACAATGTTATATTTTAATTATATCTCAATAACACTGATGGGGAGGACCTTAGGATTTCCTGAAAAATTTCAGGACTACTAAAAGGAAAGCCTAGGAATTCTTTAAAAACTCCATCTGATAAGTTGAAGCATTCAGTTAAACCCTACCAGAACCTGTATAACTTCTGTAGCTATGCAATATTGATAACGATTATACCTCACAAATGTCTGCCTCTTTATAGTTTAAAAAACTATTTTACAAATATTATCTTGAAATAATTTAAAAATAAACATTAGAAACAATAATAGAATAATTAGTGGCATTTGGAAACTGACTATTTTATCTACAATTTCCAACAGAAACATACTAAACCACTGGCTGATAGACAATAACATTAACTTTTCAACAGTCTAAACCTATTATTAAAAGTCAAATGTTAGCATCTGTAAGTAACTGATTTTGTGGGAAAATAGTATAAAATGGTGAGAAGAATCCTGGGTCAGGGGATCAGAGAACTTTGATTCTAACCCAACTCTAACACCAACAAATTATGTCAAAAGAGCATTTAGACAAACTGGTTAAGCACTCCAGATTCTATGAAACATGAAAGCTGGAGAGGGTGACCACAAGTCTCTTCCAAGGTCTAACATTATATGATCTGTATCACACTCTGTCAAACTCAAGCAAAGATTTGTAATTGTTGGTAGGATTATACAGCCATGTGTATGAAATTCTTCTACGTTATCATCTATCTATATTTTTTATAGAGAACTGTATTTGCAAAGTTTATAAAGTTATATAGATGAGATGTTCACTGCAGTATCGTTTTTATAAAAACAATAAAAACTGCAAGTGACTGAAGCATCTATCAATGGGTACATGCTATAACACATCTCTACATTGGAATTTTAGGTAGTCATCAATGACAGCGAGATGTGTATGGGCTGACATGAAAATATCTCAAATTTCTGTTAAGTGAAAACTACAGATTTCAATGTCATGTAGTATAATCTCATTTAATTTTTAACAGATATACATCAATCTAAACCTATTAATGAAATTCTACTTTTAGAAGTATAACAAAAAATGATTTAGTTGACTATCTTTGAAGAGGGCACAGTGCTCATAAAGTGGGATGAGGAAGAAGAATTGATTTCCATTTTTATATATTTCTGTATGGGACAAATTTTCTTCTATGCATATGTGTTACTATTATTCTAAAAAGAAAAAAAGTGGAAAAGGTTATCTTTTTATAAACAAGATAACCACTCACCTTGATTCTGTCTCCTCAAAAATAGGTTATTTATAAATGGTATAAACATTCATCACTTATTACTGTCAGAAAGCATTTGAATCAAATAAGAAATTTCCCTTGATATTCTATGACCCATTTTGAACTTCACCATGAACTCTGTTAAAAAACACTTAATCACTATTTGACAATTGTATGTGTATATATATATATATATATATAGTGTGTGTGTGAAGTTCTCTTTTAGGTCTATGAATGTGGGTATGTGCACTTTATTTATAAAACATATGCATTTTTACTTCAATTTTTTGGACTTCTATGAAGAACTTTAACATGTCCAAAGCCAAATAAAAGGCCCAGCCTGTGGCTGCCTGTTACACGACAAGTGAACTCAGGAGTGAAGTGGGTGTATCTTGAGTGAAAGATGTCAGAGACATCTGACATAAAGAGACAGACAGATGGGACATGTAACTGGAAACAAGCGGGGTGGCCAACAATGATTTGTCAACCTGAAATGCTGACGACAGTGGGGCCCTTTACAGCAAGATTCTACTAGGGAATGCCTTTCCTTTTCAAAGCACAAATTCACTGTGCAGCTTTTTAAAGGTAAGGCAATTGTACCATAAAGCAACGTCTGTCTTCACCATTAGGCTGTGAGCTACCAGAAATCAGGGAACTGAGTCCCATTCATCTTTACACTACCAGGACTTGGCCATCCTAGGGTCTCCACTTGACAGCTACCTATTTGTCAAGTGTCCAGGAAATTGGTGCTGCCACAACTAGAGAGATGGAGGAGGAAATGGCAACCCACTCCAGTGTCCTTGCCTGGAGAATCCCATGGACGGAGAAGCCTGGTAGGCTGCAGTCCATGGGGTCGCACAG
>NW_011494744.1:2260446-2279351 GCF_000754665.1 Bison bison bison | reverse complement strand
TGTGACAGAGATTCTGCCACCTGGTTACTCTTCCTTTTCCCTCCTCCTAGAAGAAGGAGCAGACTATCTATTAATCCTCTAAGAGATCCTGTTTCTTCCACACACCCCTGAACTGTAAGGACACCTCTCCCAGACCTGTCATCAAATCCACTCAGCTGAGCACAGAACTCAGGTCACACAGGGAGACCAAACTGGAACAAAGAAACTCTTTGTTTCTTTCAGATGCTCGTTCTGTCACTTCCACTAAACCAAGAACACTGAGGGCAGGGTTCATGTCTGAGTCATCTGTTGTCATTATCACTTGCCCAGTAAGTGATTACTGAAATCATGTGTTTTATCTCAGGAGGACATGAACAAAAATACGTTTAGAAACCTATTCCTAGGACTAGGCTCTAAATACCAAGTGATTTTTTTGTTTTTACACTCCACAGACTTACCTACCTTTAGAAAGAACACAGAACACACACTTTTTTTTTTTAGCCTTTTCCTTGGACCCATTTTATATTCTCATTCTATTATCAAGTTAAAATAAACATAGGCGCTTATTTTCTACCTACAAAAGTAACAGTTGCCAATTTAGAAAACTTAGGAAAACAAAAGAAGGAAAAAAAAAAAAGAAAACAAAAGTCTCCTACAATCTCATGATTATGGAATGCTACAAACAGCTACCATTTATGGAGTATTTGGGGTGTCACCAGGTACTATGCACTTTTTCTGCATTATCTCAATTAAAGCTCACAACAGATATGAGGTACCACTTCCGTCTTAACAATGCAAAAACCGAAGAGCAGGGAACAGAAGTAACTTTGTTAGCTCCCAGCCACACCTTGGGTAGGTGGTGTGTTAGGAATTCAAACCCAAGCTCTCAGACTCTAGAGCATGAACTCTTAACTACTATAGCACATTATTACATTTCTGGTATGTTCTTCTACATTGTCTTATGTCTCCCATTTACGTCTATTAGAGTTTTTAAGAAATCCCCAAATGGGATCATATAGCATATAGCATTTTTATAGAGTGCTTTGGTTTTCTATTTAATACATTAAGAATATTTCCCATGCTATTAATACACTGTCATAAAACTATTTATTCATTCAATATTTATTTACTGAGTACCTATGATGTACCAAGCACTAACCCAGACAAATCAGTGAACAAAACAGTTTCTCTTCTCAAGTGACATATTCTGGCGCAGCAGACAATAAAGAATGTTTAATATTTCTTTAAATATTAAATATGTGATAATTTTTAAAGATAAATGTTTGATAAATGTTTTAAAGAACAATAAAGCAGCTGGGAGGTGAGAAAGTGAGAGAAGGGATGCTATTTTCTGTAAGATGTTCTATGATATAGCTATAAGATCACTAGTAATCTCCTATTAATGAACATTTAGCTTGCATCTAACTTTTTACTAACAAATACTATACTGAAACATCCTTGTACACCACCTGTTTGAACTCTGATGATTTCCTTAGACTGCACTTCTAGACGTAAAAATGTATTTTTTAAGGGTGATGCATCTTAAACTCTCCTCTGTAAAGTGTGGAGGAATTGCATCAATTGTATACACAACAAACACAAAAGAATACCTCTCTTCATAACAGGTATTAGTTAAAACAAAATCCAAACCAAGATTATGGTAATTTAATAGGGGAAACAACATATTATCATTAATTTGCACTTTTAGAATCAAACCTTTGTTGCTTTCTCATAGTTTTCCTAGTTTATAATCATCTGCCTTTTTAGTTTTCTGAATTTTAGAAGGTCAAATCTCTCAATCTTGTCCTTTATACTTCCTTTTCTTGCCTTTATATGTGTAGAGCACCAAAAAAAGTGAAAGTGCAGTCGCTCAGTCGCGTCCAACTCTTTGCAGCCCCATGGACAGCCCACCAGGCTCCTCTGTCCATGGGGTTTTCCAGGCAAGAGTACTGGAGTGGGCTGCCATTTCCTTCCCCAGGGGATCTTCCCAACCCAGGGATCAAACCTGGGACTCCTGCATTGCAGGCAGGCGCTTTACCATCTGAGTCACCAGGGAAGCTTCAACTTCCAACGATTGATATTAATCTGTATTTTCCTCAGGTCTCCATTTAAAATCTCCTAATCTGAAGCTCCAATACTCTGACCACCTGATGAGATGAGCCAATTCATCAGAAAAGACCCTGTTGCTGGGAAAGATTGAAGGCAGGAGAAGATGGGGATGGCAGAGGATGAGATGGTTGGATGGCATCACCGACTCAATGGACTGAGTTTGAGCAAGCTCCGGGAGATGAAGGACAGGGAAGCCTGGCATGCTGCAATCCATGGGGTCGCAAAGAGTCAGACACAACTGAGCAACTGAACAACAAGCTTCTTTTTAGAACATAGTGAGTTAAAAACAAATTCCCCTCCACATTTTCTCCAAGAAGATCATCTGCAAAGCCTCTAAACAGATAATAGGAAATATCTTATATTTTTCTTCCAATACTTTGAAAAAGTCAAAATGGAAAATCAGATAATCCAATTCTATGAAAAAATTTTAAAATTTCTTACCTCGACCTAAAACACAAATAGCCATTAAGTTCGATGAATAATAAGTAGAATGGAATTTCAGGAGCTCTTGTCTTACATCAATGCCTTCTTGGTTCGGTCTAGTCTCTAGAGTATATTTGTTACCTAAAAGGAATGAAAAACATTTCTAAGAAAAAGCAAAATATGTGAATTTTAAAGCTTCATAATTATTACTAACATTGCTTTAAGGTAAACTTAAAAAACAGAGTCCAAACAAACACATTCATAATGATTAGTCAAGTATGTTTGACCATAACCTGGATAAACAGGACAGTATAGAACAAACTAGTAAAATTTTATCTTAGAGCTTTCCCTCTGGAACTTGAAGCGCTTTATAAAAATTATAGTTCTTAAAATTCCTATGAGGTGGTAGGTATCATGAGCACTTACAAGACAAAAATGAGGTCCACATGGCCTCCATTCACACTTACTTTAATTTCCAATTCCCTAGGTAGCTCCAAAATTAATTGAACATAGTCACGGAGGGATCTTTTCGGAACTTGCCAAGTTACTTGTGGAAAGAAAGGTACTATTCTTGGCTGAAGCATTAAATTTGTGATGTGAATTCTCATGAATTTGATCTAGACTGGTAAAAATAGGATGCAATGCTATTCTTATAAGTCTCAAGCGATGTATACAGAGTACCACAATGAGATCTATTATGAAATTTAATAACTAATTCAATTAGGATAAAATGTGCATGTCAAGAGCAAATAGTCAAACTCTCTAAGTACTACATTTCTAATAAAGATCTTGCCATTTAAAGGCTGGGAGGTGGAATTTCAGTAATTGGTATCTCTCTAAAAATGGCATCTTGACTAGAAATACCTTAAAATCTAGTATAGTAACTTCTATTGTTCCCACTTATACTACTAAATGGGCTCCTGGCAGAACATATTCTTGACGTGTTTTCCCCTCCTTGGGTTATTATAATGGCTGATGAACTGGCATTTAGAGAATCTCTCTTTCACTAAACTAGGATCCAGAGAGAGCCACCAGATGGCGTTCTCAGATCCAGTCTTTATCCTTGAAGAGCTGCATTGTACTCTTAGCCAAGATTCATGTCCTGAATGCTTCAATCAACAGATCTAGTGGAGTGTGCAAGAAAAAGTCCAGCAAGTACTCAGTAACCTTTTTATAGTCAGAAAGCAATCAAATGTACTCATATTCACTGGCAGCAGCCTGCTAAAATCAAATTTACAGGTTCTTCTCAGTTTCAAGGAAGATCCAGTTCCACTCCAGATCTGCTCTACTTGAGGTCCTAAAACATCACCTTATTCTACCTGAGGGATCCAGATGATCTAAAAAGTATCCAGAGTCATAACTCCTCAGAGAAAGACAGAAAGAAAAGGACAACAACAACAACAACAACAAAAAGCTCCTTTTCTGGGTAATGGTTAAAAGTTCTCTCATATTAAGGTGAAATTTGAGTATATGCCTCCCTTTTTTACTAAAATGAAGGTTCTAGAGGCATCAGTTACAGAAGGACTAGGCCCTAGAGCTTCATTACTCATTTACACTGCAAAGCACAGATTCTTACAATATGTGCATTAAAATTGACCCAAGCTTGGAGAAATCACGTTTTATTTCAAGACTGTAAGTGTGATAGCGTTAGACAGAAATCACATTTTCAGTGTCAAGTGTGATCCGATGTGCCTATTCACAATCTGGTCAATATATTGTTTTTAAAACAAAACTTCAAATCAAAATATGTAAAGACAAAGGGTATGGCCTCTGTCTAGAACTTAAAATTCTTTCAGGTTGACTTGATTTTAGCTCATTCTGCTTTGATTTTAATATATCTGAATATCTTACCATTCTAATCCCTACCCTTTATCTTTAGGTTCATTTAAGAACACAGAGATAGGGACTTTCCTGTTGGTCCAGTGGCTAAGACTCCGTGCTCAAAATGCAGGGGGCCTAGGTTCAATCCTGCGTCAGGGAACTAGATCCCACATGCCACAATGAAGATCTAAGACCCTGCATATCACAACTGAAACCCAGCACAGCCAAATAAATAAATGTTTTAAAAATAAAAACAGATTAAAAAAAAACAAAATCCAACACAAAGATAAACCACAAACATACCCTGAATACACTAATAAGATATGTATCACTGGAAAAATACTTACAATGCCATAGTAAAAAGAGCCAGAGGACCACAACAGAATACTATACTGTAAAAAGAATGAATAACCCACTGTTCATATGCAACAGTGTGGAGGAACTTCACAACTTTCAGGTTTAATGCGAGAAGCCAGACACAAGACACGGAAACACTGTATTATTTATATAAAACATAAAAACAGGCTGAACTAATCTTAGCCATAAAAAGTCAGAATAGACGTGATCCTTGGGTAGGTGGATAATGACTACTGATAGGTACAAAAAGGTGTTGGTAATCTGTTTCTTGACTGGTGCATTCTGCTGAGGTTTTTGAAAATTCAATGAGCTGTATATAAATAAGAGCAGCATATTTATTCAATAGATTTTTCAAATAGCAGCAAAAGTAAAATAACCACAATAATTTATCAGAGCCACACACACTTTTCAGTATATTTATTAATATTTCAACAACAAATTAAAAGAAAAATGAGCCAAAGGGGCTATGTTGTAAACACAACCTGGCTCACCTAAGGCACAAAAATCTAGTGATTCTGCATCTCTGGCCAAATGGCTAAATAGAGACTCAATCACATTTGCTCTGAAAAGTGGCTTTTAGCCACAAAGATTCCATTCTGTGAAATCCACATATTCATTTATTTGCTACCTAGATGTTTCCAGGCTTTCTATTATGTAATGATAGAAGGGAACTCTGGTCCATTTGGGAACACAGCCCAGAATGCCAGTCCTGTATCCTAAGACGCTCCTGAATTAGAAAGAGGAAATGGTCTCCGCTATGACTCTCTTGGGGTCAGACAGTAAGCTCTTAATACATTGACAGAAAAACATGAATACTAGGAGTAAATGGGCCAAAGAGTCAGGCTAGTTATTAAGTTGATTAACCCTTTTATTAAATCTTTTAAAAAAGTTTTTTAAAAACAAGAAGGCTAGCTAGTGGAAGTTCTCAAGAAATAGTTGAGGAAATGAACAGAAAAGCAGGACATAACACAGAGAATACTTAAATTACTGAGCAGACTCTGTTGCTATCAGAGCCATCATCCCCAGGTAGGGAGGTGCAGATGAACAAGCGCTGCTTTGGTGTGAGCAGAGCTATCAGCTAATCCAGGGTCAATCGTCTTCTGGTTACATGACCTTGAACAAGACTTCCTTAGGCTCAATCTGCTGTCCCGACATTGGTAGACATACACCAAATTAAAAAAAAAAAAAGTGTAAAAAAGTGTAAGACTAATATTTAACAACCAGTTAATAGAATAAAAGTCTGATGATACCAAGCATTGTGGTGAAACGAGAACTCAGATGCTGCATAAGGGAGTGCAAACTGGATCAACTACTATAAGAAACAATTTGGCAATATCTGTGCAATCTAAAGACGTACATATCCTAATACACAGTAATTCTACTCCCAGAGTTTCACTCCTAGAACCCTAGAGAACTCTGTGTACAAGAAAACATGTGTAAGAATGTTTATAGCAGCACTATCGAATCAATAGGAAAAAGGATAAAGAATAGTAATGTATTCAATACATTTTTCAGAAAGCAGCAAAAAAAATTTATCAGAAACACATTCACCAATATGGATAACTCCTACAAATATACATTAAATGAAAAAATACAAGTGGTAGAGATTAGTTACAAAATACCGTTTTTATAAAACTAAAAAACTATACAACACATTGCTTAGAAATAAATGCATGACTTAGCAATGTTATCACTTGGGAGCAGGGAGGAAAATGCAATTAGGGAATTGTGCAACAGACGCTCAACTGTACTTGAAACGTTCTGTTTCTTCAAGTAGTGTGTAAAGAATGACCTGGGCCAAGCTTTTGTACTAATCTCTTTTATGACAAATAATAAATCTGTAAAAACATTAAAGAAATGAATATAATACTTGGTGTATAGAAGAAAATAGACAACCAATTGAAGCTACTTTTATTATGATTTGAATTGTAGGAGGTCCTGGCTTCTGAATATAGCATAGGATCCGTGTCATTAAAGTAGGGAAGAAAGCTCTGTAAATGGTCCAGATAACCTTCCTCTGCCTAAGAATCTGTATGTGGACAGCAATGTGAATATGGCTGGGATAACAAATACCAGTTCAGTCTCTACACATATATTGTCCTCATTTAGCACTAAGTCAGCAGGGACACTTCTATCAAATTAAAATGCTGCTACATAAATCTTGAATCCTACCTTTCTGGCTCTGTCACCATAAGAGTAAGCTCCAGCAGAAGACTGAGGCTGTCAGGGTTGCTGACTCACTGGGACCTTCCACTCTGGGCCTGCTAGGAGAGAGCACTGGCTTGGAGATTGGGAGATTCAGGGTTTCTCATCCTGACTCCATCATCTTCTAATTAAGCAACCCTGGAAAAGTCTACAAATATCTCAACATGGATACATGCCCAGTTGTTAAGAAAAAGGGTCAAACCCTGACCCTAGCTGTGAGGCACAGGCAAGTTTCTTTACCTCTCTAAGCTCCACTTTTCTTACTCATAAATAAGAATCATGAGAACCAATCTCACAGGATTGCTATGAGGATTAAATGAATTATCTGTGCTAAGGCTCAGCATAGCATCTATCAGACAATAATTACTTAACAGGAACTTGGGTTGCTATGAAATTTATGAAAAGTGATTAACGGATATTGAAGAGGGTTTTGTATATTGTAAGATCAGTAAATTTTATTCTATATTTTCATTACAAGAACTATGTGTGCTCACTCACTCAGTTGTGTTTGACTGCAACTCCATGGACTATGACCCACCAGGTTCCTCTGTCCATGGGATTTCCCAGGCAAGAATAATGGAGTAAGTTGCCATTTCCTTCTCCAGTTCTTCCCATGAACTATAAATCCTATTTTTTAAAAAAAGGCTTACAAACTCAGTACTAATGTCTATGAGTGCTGATTTTCAAGTAAACAGAATGTATTTTCCTGGAAAATTCTAAAGCCAGCCAAATAATTCTTATACTCTGTGGGAAAGACTGAGTTTGAAGTTTTAGAAATATGTTTGAGAAATCAAAGTTGTCTCCAACTATATGTCTCATAGGTTCTCAAGGAAAAGTCTATTTGTTAATTATAACCATGAAACTCTGAACTGTTCTCTGAAAACCCAAGATCCTGAAGGTTAGTTTAATATATCTATAGTTAGTTACTTGGAATTATTATAATCTTTTTTTTTTTTAAAGATTAAAAAAAAATCTCTTTCTTCTTGCTATAGAAATCTTCTAAAAATCCTGAAAGAAACCAAAGTCTTTGGATATCTATGAATTTTCCTAAAAAATTAAAAAGGATAATTCTTCTGTATCTGGGTAAGGACATGCAAGTGTGAGACATGAGTTACTAAAGAAAGGGGACTTGAAGTGAAAGCCTCTTAAATGCCACAATAAAGCAACTGTACACTTAAATTTCTAGTTTTCCATAGACACATTTCCTATGGGGGGAAAAAAAGGTACTAACAAAAGCCATGGAAAAACCTGGAGAATAATAAATGACTAAGCGGTCTAAACTATATCAAATATTTTTATATCTATGAATTATCATGATACTAAAAAAAAATAAATAAATTAGTCATCAGTCAAAGATGCCAGGGACCCAACTCAATATTTTGAAAACTGGTAAATAAAGGGAATGAATCAAACATTTATCTTGCTTTTTTCTATAACTGTACCACTGGGGAGCCAAATAGCAGAAAAGGAGATTTTCTTTTTATAGTAGTACTCAAGCAAATCAATATGAGAAAAAGTAACAGAATTAAAATTACAGGGGTGATGCATTTGAGGACAGTTGTTATCAACATAAACAGAGAGCAAACTAGACATTACATGCCCCTCAACGAAAGAACACATCACCATCTATGAAGCCTTCTTCAAAAACAGATAAACATGAATCTAATCAGGCCTCTATATCCAACTGCCAACTTGTGGGAATACAGAAGAAAGAGGAATATATTAAACTATGTTGCTGGGAATGCAATCAGCAAAAGCTAGGCTATGAAAAGTCCTACATAACAAACATCCTGATTTTCAATAAATAAATTCCAGGGAGTCAAAAGGAGGGAGTGGAGGAGAGAGATGACTATTTGAAACTAATAGACTATTTGAAACTTAAGTGGATCCTAATTCAAATAAATTTTAAAAATTAAAACTTTCATTAGACAACTAGAATTTGAACACTACCTGCATAGTTGGTGATATTAATGATAATGGTACTTTTACCATGTTTTTTAAAGAGTCATTATCTTTACAGACATATATTGAAATATGTGTGATGATATGATGTCTGGGATCTCTTCAAAATAATGTAAGATGGTGACTGGGAATGTGGGTCAGATAGGACTGGCCAGGGGCAAAGTGATGTATACGCAGGGTTCTTAACAATATTTTGTCTACTTTTATATGTTCCAAATTGTTCACTTAGAAAGGAATGGAGAGACGAAACGGAGAAAAAAGTAAGTAACTTTTACTGGGGTCTAAATTTTGTGTCATTATCATCATCCCAGTGTATCATGAGGTGTTCAACTACCTTCTGGCTGATATTTCACAATATTTTTTGGTTCTAATCTATTTCCCTACTCCTTCCTACAAAAGCATCCTTTATTATGGCCAAACTTCTCTAACTCAGGTTCTCCAAACGACACTGGGCTCACTCCTTGGTCTTTGTCTCTCATCATGATTTTGGGGGTCAATCTAACATCTCGATTCCTGGGTTGGGAAGATCCGCTGGAGAAGGGATAGACTACCCACTGCAGTATTCTTGGGCTTCCCTTGTGGCTCTGCTGGTAAAGAATCCATCTGCAATGTGGGAGACCTGGGTTCGATCCCTGCGTTGCAAAGATCCCCTGGAGAAGGGAAAGGTTACCCACTCCAGTATTCTGGCCTGGAGAATTTCATGGACTGTACAGTCCATGGGGTCGCCAAGAAGCGGACGCGACTGAGTGACTTTCATTTCACTACCATTATCATAAGAAACACAGACTTGAAGTTCAGGCTGACCTGATACTGAATCCCATAACCTACAGACACTTCTACTACCAGCCTCCCTCTTTTCCCTCCGCCCTGTATCCCCCACAAGCCTATGAAACTTTGGTCTACTTATTCTGTCAGCATTAATTTTGGCATCTGTCAAATGCATGATGAAAATTTCAGTACTGTGGTGAAGGTTAAGTGAAATCATATTAGGTAAAACGTCTGCCCAGTGGGTGGCACTTAATGCTCATACAATAAATAATAGTTCCTTTTCTTCTAAGAGTGACTCTTCCTCTTCTTAAGACAATCCTACCCACCCTTCAGGAAAATTCAACTTGCACCTCCTCTGAGATCCTGGAGAATTTATTTCTAGGCAATCATAAAGCAGGAGGAATAGTACAGTGGTTAAGGGCACCAGACCTGGCTCTAGCAATCAAAAGCTGAGTGACCCTAAGCAATTTAATTACCTCTCTAAAGTCTTAGTTCACTCATCTATAAGATAGAAATAATAAGGGCATGTACCTACTGGGGATATTGTGAGAATTAAGTTAAATAATCCAGGCAAAGTGCTTAGTGCAGCAATCAATAAAAATTGGCAAGGAGGAAAAAAGAGAAAATCAAGTCTGAGATTATACTCCAGTGAAATTCTGAGTTTGACTTGCCTCTCCAACTAAACTAAAAGTATCTTTAGTGCAAAGACATTAATTTACACTTCTTTGCATTTTCTAATGCACTTTACATGTAGAAGACCTTTAAAAAATTACTTGTCAACAAAGAGAGAATCTGAGCGTATGTATAATACCGTACTCAGATTTCTATAATCCTTTGTGGTATGTGCTACAAAGCATAACTGTCACGTAACAATTAAGACAGAAAAACATCACCTGTATCTAAGTACAGCCCCACCCTCTGTTTCCAGGTGCCCTCCCACTTTGTCTTTCTTTCCATTAAGGAGTGCCTGTTTTGTTTCCCTCACCCACATCCTGATTTTTTTCTATTTCCTTTGCTGACTGACTAAACCCAGTTGCTCCCACAGTGTCTGCTGGGTTAGGTTTAGAGAAACAGATCACTAAGAATAATCAGAACTAAATTTTTCCTTTCCTGTTCCAAACAACTTTAAAAAATTCAACTGCTTCTGCTTTTATTTCATGGAGAGGCAGAGAAAAAAAATTTTTTTAAGGCAACAGGGCAGAGAAAAGGCATAAAATTTATCAGCAACTGTGGAACTATAACTAAAGGTGTATGTGAGTGACAAATGAAGGGGCAAAGGGAATGTTATCACCAACCAGTGGTTCAGCTTAAAAAGAGAACAGGAGAACATTTCTCTAATAACACTGTCCTACAATCACTGCATCAAACCCACTGCATCAAGTTGTGGTTGCCCCTCACAACTTCATGGCAAAGACTTTTTTAAAATTTTGCTATTTTTCACAGCTGTGTGTGTGTGCTCTGTCGCTCAGTCATGTTTGACTCTTTATGACCCCATGGACTTGTAGCCCACCAAGCTCCTCTGTCCATGGGATTCTTTTTGGCAAGATTACTGGAGTGGGTTGCCATTTCCTCCTCCAAGGGGATCTTCCTGACCCAGCAATTGAACCTGCATCTCCTACATTGGCAGGAGGATTCTTTACCACTATGTCACTGATCCTCTATCATACTGTAATTACAGAACCTCTCATTTACTGAGTACTATTAGGACCAGACTTTTGGCTAACCACTTTATACCAACCAGACATGGGAGGAAACTGAGGCTTACAGAAGTTAAGAAACTGGCCTACTCTTGGCTGGTCAGTGGTAGAACAATGATTCAACCTCAGCACAGCTCGCCATCAGAGAACAAGCTTTACATCACAGAGGAATCTGCTACTGGGAGGTGGGATTCCTGGCTGAAGTCTGAGGCTAGAGAGATCACATAGGGAGTTAATGAGACACGTGTGTGGAGACAGATTTAGCACATAACTACAAAAATGGCTTTCAAACAAAGGAACTGACTCTAAATAGCCTTTGCCTATTTCTCTTTCTCTAATGAACTGCTTTTATCTTTCACTTACTTACTTACAGAAGTTTTTATCTTTTACTTACTTACTTACAGACGTTCTTATCTGCTATACTGCCTTGCAAACATTTTCACTTTGTCTTTTTTGTGTCTGTACTGAACAGAAATTTTAAGTTTTAATGTAATCAAATTTATATTTAAATATATGCTTTACCATTAAAAATATGGTTTGTGATATGTATGCTTGAGAACACTTTTCCTAGCTTAATATTTTTTTAAAAATATTTTCTTCTAAAAGTTATATAAAGTTTTTTTCTATAATTAGGTCCAATCAACCTAGAATTTATTTTTGTGCATGGTGTGAGAGGAGATCTAATTTTATTCATCTCTACCAGTCATTGAAAGGTCCACCCTTTCCTTACTCATTTGTCATGTGCCTCTGTCTTATGTCTAAGTTTCCAAACATTTGTGGATATGCTTCTAGGGTTCATAACCTGTTCTACTGTTATCTTCAGGTACTTTTGCATCAATTTCACTGCTTTAACAACTAAAGTCTTGCTACCTGGTAGAAGTAGTGTCTTCTTTGTTGTTCTTCAAAATTATCTTAGTTATTCTTGGCCCTTTACTCTTTCATATTAATTTATAATCAGATTATAAGATTATTAAAAAGAAAAAAACAAAAAAAAACCTCATGCTTTCAAATGGCACAATACTGAATTTAGATAAATTCAGGGTGAAATGTATCTTGTAATATTGAGTTTACCCATCCATGAACATGGTTTATCTTCTCATTTACTCAGGCATTCTTTTACATCCATTATATATTTCTTGCTCCTCTGTTAGTGTTATTTTTAAACACCTTATAGCTATTTTTATATTATGAACAAAGTATTTCCTGTAGTATTTTTCTAATTGATTACTATCGATACAAGAAAAGGGGTCACCCAGGTGGCGCTAGTGGTAAAGAATTTGCCTGCTAATACAGGAGACTCAAGAGACTCAGGTTCAATCTGGAGAAGGCCATGGTAACCCACTCCAGTATTTTTGCCTGGAGAAGCCCATGGACAGAAGAGCCTGGCAGGCTACAGTCCAAGGGGTCACAAAAGAGTCAGACACAACTGAAGCAACTGAGCACACACGCAAAATACAAGAATGCAATTTTAGCGCTTCTCTTCTTTTGACAACAGTGGTGAATTATCTTATTTTTGATGATTAATCTGAAGATCTTGAATTTTTTCTGCAATCATATCATATGGAAGCAAGAAGTTTTCTCTTTCTTCCTTTCAACCTCTTACTTATCACTTGTTTTTTCCCTTGACTTCCTGTAATGACTGGTACCTATAGCAGAGCTGAACAAAAAAAGTGATTAGAAGGTATTCTTCGTTTTTGTCTTTCAACAGAAATCCCTTTGAAACTTCAGAATTAATCATGTTTGACATAAGCCTTTATCAACTCAAAGAGTTTTTTTGTTGTTTTGTTCATGAATGAGTGCTTTTTTGTTGCTTTGTTCATGAAGGTGTTTTAACAAATGCTTTTCTTGAGTCTACTGAAATGACTGCCTATCACTTTGAATTACTTAAACTGTGGAACCCACTCGATTGTGAGGAAATAAATTTAACGTATTGAAAGAACTAAATTAAAAAATATATATATATATAACAGAGGGTACCAGACTACATCTGAAAATATAAGATAGGTAATGTTTGGTAAAACTTTTGTTCCAGTGGCTTACATGTGCCGTGAATAAAATGTACTGTGGGTTGTATAAAGAAAAGTTTGAAAGCCACTGACCACTTTTTCAGTACATGAAAAAGTACTGTTAAGGACAAGCATTTTATTGTAAGGTTTTCTTAAAACCACACAATGCTTGATCTTTGCTCATTTAAAAACACCTAGCTTTAAAGTATTATTAATATTAAAATAAACCACATTCCCTAGATGGACAAAATGGGCCACATTCATAGAATCATCTGAATTACTAAAAAATAATAATAAAAATAACTTTAGTATGACTTCTGACAAGGTTTGTTCTGCAAGAATAACTTTAAGTAAGGGTATTTATTACAGCTTTTATCACATTTTCAAACTTGTCTGTGACCTTAACAATGGACAGAACCTCTACTCCAAAAAAGCTCAACATTAGTTTATATTTCTAAAATCAACAGGTAACTTAGTGTTTGCATTCCTTACATCACACTTTCTGTACTTTTGTACCAAGTCTGGCTAACTCACCTCTCAGCTGTTTATATTACTTCATACTTTGTTGACTAACTGCCTTGTCAGAGGTTATAAAAACAAATATGCTCCTAAATTCCACCTCTACATAATTGACCATTCAATGTTTTTCTTCACTTATCACTCCTGATACCTTAAGATATCTTACGATTGTTTTGTGTTTGTGACCAGAGGCAATACTGCTCACCTTATTCACTGGATTTATTTCTGGAAGATCTGTGGCTGCTTCCTGATTATGCTGACTGTGATTTATCACCAGTGAGACCATTTTAAAGGAGGCAACTCCCAAAAAAGAGTTCTAACACGTTCTGACAATAGCAGCATTGTTGGTGGAAGCACCTAACCTGCCAAAGGGACTATTTAAAGGACAACAGTCATTGGATGTAGTGATTTTGAAATTTGGTTTTTAAATTCATATTCCCTCGATATACCATGTATGCTCATGTCTTCTATAAAAACCACTTTTCAGAAAATTAATCATTACATAGACATTTTAAGGACCACAATATTCACCTTAGCAAAGATACAAGGTGCCAAGTGTTACAAGTCTAAAGAATACAGTATCGCTGCTTCTAATTGGAGTTTTTATAGACTCCTATTTTGCTATGCTAATTCCCTGGTTGCTGCTGGATATATTGGAATGATATTCAAACTGAAAGAAGGCTGGCTTCATAGTCTTTTTCAAAAGTCCCCAAAATAAACTTATAAGCATAAATTTAAGTACACTAAACAATCTATTTTTTTTATGCTATTTTATAATCCCCAAAGCAGTGTTTTAAAAATCATAGCAACCTTTCACAATGATTACATCTGGTAAAGTGGGAATGGCAACAGTCAATAAAGAAAAGGGCAACTTTTTGTTTTTGCTTTTTTAAAACATACTTTTGTATTATTTAAATATTTTAGCTGTACTTTTTAATGAAAAACTGAATAAAGAAAAAGGGTACAATTACAAAATCAGGTATCTTCAAATTTATTTTATGCTACTCCCTGTCATCCCATCTCTAATCTTCTACTAGGATGTTGCAGTACTTTGACAGCAGGGACCTTGTATATCTTCTACAGTCAGGCCTGGAGCAGACGCCATGCATTTACCTATCTATAGATAGTAGAGGCAGAGGCAATGGGAGTAGGGGATTCAATAACCCTTGAAGTAGACATCCTATTTATTCAGAATAAAGAGCTCTATTATCTCCTCTCCTTGAAATGCTGGTTAATATCTACTCACAACTCTTAACTGCTCTGCTCCTGAAATAGCTAGACTCCTATTTGTATGGGATGGCCAGAGGTACCCTCTAGAGGGCTAAATAACTGGTTAGGCCACTGTTATTACAATTTTGAGAATATCATTTCATATATTACATTCAAAGTCCAATGCCAGAATCCTTCTGTTGTGCACCTTAAAATTACATAATATTGTACACTGACTACACTTCAATTAAAAAAAAACATCCAATGCCAAGAGCCCAACTCTTATTGACATCTTTTTTTTTGAACTACTAGCCAAAATGTTACTCATCCGTTAAAAGAATGATTACCACTTCATTCTTACTATTTCTAAAATCTAAATTTAATTTTATATCTTGTTATCCAATAAACTTGTTTCATATTTTGTTACTCTTCCTTATCATTAACCTATCACCTTCTGCACAAAGCTCAAATACCTAAGCTTTAACCCTTTTTTTAGGTCAAATATAGGTGTTTCCCCAAAGACCTGCCAAACAACATACATGTAGGGGTATGGTTTAAGAAATATCAGGGCAGGACTTCCCTAGTGGCCCAGGGGCTAACAATCTGCCTTGCAATGCAGGGGACGCAGGTTTGACCCTGGTCAGGGAACCAAGACCCCACGTGCCACAGAGCAACAAAGTCTCTGTGCTTCAGAGTCGACTCACCACAACTAAAGTCTGTTTGCTGCAACAAAGATCCTCATGCATGATGCAACTAAGACCCGACACAAGCAAATAAACAATTATTAAAAAAAAAAAAAAGAAAGACCAGGGAGGAACAATGATATAACAACCACTTATCAGCTCCAAACTCTAAGGAGTTCTGCAATCTTCTATCCTAAGCTGTAAAATACAATACTGGGCAAAGAGGCCATGGTTTAAATGAGGTTAAGGAGAACTAATGCATTAAAGCCGCTGGTGACAAACCTGTTCCAAATTTACTGAAGGGATGTTTGGGATTCCCTGTAGCTTTTTCCAGCTGAAAGAGTCTCCAGGCATCGTTCATCACATTCTTCTCATGTTCTGAATCAACTGCATTCACCTCTCTGTCTTTGCAGCTCTCATCAAACAAGGGGCACAGGAAAAACTGTGCAAATCTAAGGGTGTGAAACATAATTAACAATTTGAAAGTTGTTATTTTAAGAGTGGCCTCAGAAAAATGTTTTAAAAAAATGTTTGAAACTTAGGAAATAGGAATTCTACAGAATCAGAGAAAACTAAAACTGCTACAAAGAGAAAAGGAACATAAGTTCTAAGTAATATAAGAAAAAAATAATATTATACATATGTAAATTCAGAGAACTCTACCCCAGATATGTCACCTAATTAGTGAAAATATAAAAAGATTAACCTCTGATTTTGACAATTCCCATGTGTTGTTACTGTATCACCTAGCAATTCACCAGTTGGGTATCCTAAAATTCAACTCAATTGATATCATGAGATCTCACAGGTCCTACAAGACTCATCCCTCCCTCTCACCCCTTCCTCTCTGTCCCCAACTTCAAACACCAACCACAGGTCCAGGTTGTCACCTGGGCTTCTGACCAACCGCTACAGATCACAGATCAGAGGCTCCCACAACCACCTCCTTGGGTGCAATTAATATTCTAGATCAGCTACAGGACTCAGAGAAACATTTTACTTACTAGATTACTGAATTTATTATAAAAGGATATGATTCAAGAACAGCTAGATGAAAGAGATGTGTAAAGCAAAGTATGTGGGAAGGGTACGGAGCTTCTATGCCCTCTGGGTAGGCCACTCTCCCCACATCTTCACTTGTTCACCAATCTGTAGGCTCTCCAAACTTCAAAAGAATTGAGTAAATCACTGGGCATTGGTGTCTGAAATCAACCTCCAGCTTGTGGACTGAAAGTTCCAACCTTCTAAATACAGGGCTGGTTCCCCTGGCAACCAACACTTAGCCTCAAATTATCAAGGGACTTTCCTAAAGTCACTTCATTAAAATAACAAAATGCAACTTTATGGCTCTCAACACTAAGGAAATTCCAAGAGTTTCAGGAGCTATGGTCTAGGATAAGGGACAAAGGCCAAATATATATTTCCTAATATAAATCACAATACAACAATAAAAAGTCAGGGCAGACTTGCAAAACAGTGGGGCAGATTTGTAAGACAACAGCAATCTAATCTATCTATTTAAGATTTGCAATTTGGGATGTTTATAAAAATCTCTGTTGTACATGGCTAATTCTCCAAGAAAGGAAAACGCTGCTGATAGTTCTCAGGCAATAAATATTAAATTTAGTTTTAAGTGCAATTTCACTAAGACTCAGGCATTTTAGGACAAACTAAGTGACCTATTTAAAAGGCTCTATTCGAATATTTTTCCTTCTTAAGAACTTTATAATTAGTGAAAAAAATAATAGTGTAAAAAACATATGACAGTGGTTTGACTAAGATATAATCATGGACTTTTATGAAATATTAAGAGAATTTTTAAAATTTAAAAGCAGTGGTTTGACAAATAAAATGGCGTGTAACTTTAACATAAGTAACCTATATTTTTCTTGAGGTTGTTCTTTAATAGTACTACCAAAGCTGAACTAAGATTCCTTTAGTTAATAAATTAACTCTTTTACACCAGGTTGCAATTTAAATCATGATTTCATATAGTAATTCTTAAATTTAGACCCTATCTTATAAAAAAAAAAACATCCAGAATTCAGATAAAGCTGAGAGCAGAGACTGTCTGAACAGGACTGCTATTCAGTGGGCCCAGAGACTCCTGGGTTTACAAACGTCTCAGCAATTGCACCTCACAGGGCAGCCATCAAAGACACTGTTCCCACTACTTGGTATTATTTTAAGCACACAGTGAATACAGTCCTGTGCTAAGTACTGTACACATACCAGCCCGAAGGGAAACTCTATCTGGAGCCTATAATTAATGATATACGGAAACAGATAATTCTGGACATATAACCACTTTCACCTACCTCAATACACTCAGGCTGGGAAAAGTACCTAATAGCTACATACCATAGCTGGACAAAGCCACATAAAGGGTCATAATTATGACACAGTATAATCAGTACTTTTAAAAGATGCCCTATACAAGCTGCTTTTTTTTTTTTTCACTCTGATCCAAGTAACAGACATCCTCCATCATACAGAGATCTATTATATGAACATCTGCTGAGGCATTTGTAAAGCAGGAAATTAAATTCGGTGTATGATCCCAAGGAACTCATTAATGGAAGTCTTCTGGGGATACATACAAAAGATGATTACATCTCAAAGCTGCTGCCTAAAGACTGAAACATAAGCTAGAGTAAGTAAGAGACTACTCTGACCCAGTCCTGTATCCTGAACCCATGCCTTTGTTCTTCTGTTAATGTTCTTTGTGCTACAGAACAAATTCAAACTATTAGGTTTGGGGAAAAAAATGACTATTAATTTAAATAAGCAATTAAAGCTGAGAATTAAAAACTGTGAAATCAAACTTCATTATAGATCCATCAAAATCACTGCAGAATTACACCTTCTTGGTAACACAGAGAACTATAAAAATTCACCAAGGGAAAAATTACACTTTGAACAAACAATGAATCAAATCACTGATATAATGAAAAATTAAATACTGTTAGCCGCTTAGAAAATTGACCAAGAAATTTAATTAGCCTAATGGAGGCTGCTCCAGAAAATACTTTCACAAAATATCCCCAGGGTTGAAACAGCAGGTCAAAACATTCTGTATCCATTAAATATCCTTGAGGACTGAGGAAATAAAGGAGAACAGAATATTTAAGTTCTTGTATTCTGGAACAGAAATATGTTTGAAAAGA
>NW_011494744.1:2243965-2260346 GCF_000754665.1 Bison bison bison | reverse complement strand
TGTTTGAAAAGATATCCATGACACGAGTACAGTTTATTCTTCATCATATGCCTCATATGCAATACCAGTTAGAATGGGAAAGGCTGGTGAAAATTTTATAGGTCAAAAAAACATTTTGTAGTCCTGAAAGCTAATTTAAAGCCAAGTCATTATTTCTCCTCTACTACAAAGTAAA
The DNA here is from genome assembly GCF_000754665.1 of Bison bison bison. NCBI lineage: Eukaryota > Metazoa > Chordata > Mammalia > Artiodactyla > Bovidae > Bison > Bison bison. Next base: position 2,260,171 of record NW_011494744.1, on the reverse strand, counting down.
TATATAACATCACTCATTATTTTCTGTTTATAAAACCCAGGGGTCAAAAAGTACTGGTTAAAACAACAACAACAACAACAAAATACTGGTTAAAATATCTTGTTTAAGCTATAAAGCTGTGAAGACATTTTTGTAAAAATAGTAAGTACTGTTATTAACATGATAATTCAACAAAGTGAGATAATTCACAGGGTATTTTCAGCATTACCTGTCTAGCGCACCTTCTAGGTGTTCATGAGAAACATCAAAATAGTAATTGGTATGCTCTCCACTAGTGAAGGCGTTTGAACTTCCTGCATGCTCACTGAGAAACTGGCTGTATTCATTTTCTTTAGGGTATTTCTTTGTTCCCAAAAATAACATATGTTCACAAAAATGACTTAAGCCAGCAATATTTGGAGGATCTGACAATGAACCTGAAAGAGAAGGGAAAATATATATATAATAAATCATTTGTTTATATGTTGAAAGATACCAAGGACAGATGAATCACAGGTGATTTGGAACTTCTGTTAGCAATGGCAACTCCAACCATAATCACAGAAAGTTAGGTACAAGCTACTCTAAATGGTACAACTTACATTCTAGCCCTAGCTTTTGACATCAGTTTGCTGTCGCTGTTCAGCTGCTCAGTTGTGTCTGACTCTTTGCGACCCTATGGATTACGCATGCCAGGCTCCCCTCTCCCCTTCACTATCTCCTAGAGTTTGCTCAAATTCATGTCCATTGCATCGGTGATGCTATCTAACCATCTTATCCTCTGCTGCCCCCTCCTCCTTTTGCCTTCAATCTTTTCCAGCATCAGGGTCTTTTCTAATGAGCTGGCTCTTTGCATCACGTAACCAAAGTATTGGAGCTTCAGCAACAGTCCTTCCAACAAATATTCAGGGTTGATTTCCTTCAGGATTGATCTCCTTGCTGTCCAAGGGACTCTCACGAGTCTTCTCCAGCACCACAATTCGAAAGCATCAATTCTTCAGCACTCAGGCTTCTTTATGGTCCAACTCTAATATCCATACATGACTACTAGAAAAACCAAAGCTTTGACTATCTGGACTATATGGACCTTTGTCAGCAAAGTGATATCTCTGCTTTTTAATATGCTATCGAGGTTTGTCATTGCTTTCCTATCAAGAAGCAAGTGTCTTTCAATTTCATGGCTGCAGTCACCATCCACAGTGATTCTGGAGCCCAAGAAATTAAAATCTGTCATCATCAGATTGACATCAGTTACTTGGTGACTTTCAGCAGATACTTAGCCTCTCTGGACAGTAGTGTCCTCACACATCACACTGAGAGAAAGAGATGAATTCACTGTTTTTTAAGAGCTAGAAAATTCTAGCTTTTATATTTTATTGAAGGAGACAATATAAGGTGGTGCTAAGAGCGCAAGTTAGCAGGTCTACTAGCTGGGAAACATTGAGCAAAACATTTTGTTTCAGTCACTTTTTGTATATATACTTCACTTAAGAGAGTTCAGCAACTTCAAATTAGATGAGATTTGCAAGGCACACTGAATTGTGCGTGGCAATAATCATTTGTCCAACTTACGATGGTTATTATCTTATTTCCCCAATTCTAAAATGCCATTGAATTAAAAAAAAGTTTTTCAGAGAGGGAAAAAACTAAATGTACATATAGATTAGAAGTAACTCGATTAAAGCAGCATTAAATGTGGAAGAAAAGCGCACACAAGAATATAGGAAATATGTTACTCCTAGTGTATCAAGTGTATGTGAAAGTAAAGGCAGTGGAACTGTTACCATAAAGGATAGGAATGAATTTCCTTGCTGCTAAGTCACTTTTGCTGGAAACCTAATATGACACTCCTGGTAAAGGTGTGTGTGTGCTTAGTCACTTAGTAGAGTCCGACTCTTTGTGACCCTGTGGACTGTAGCCCATCAGGCTCTTCTGTCCATGGGGATTCTCCAGACAAGAATACTGAACTGGGTTGCCAAGCCTCCTCCAAGGGGATCTTCCCAGCCTGCGATCAAACCCAGGTCTTCCGCACTGTAGGTGGATTCTTTACCATGTGAGCCACCAAGGAAGCCTGGTAAAGGCAGGGTGATTTAACATAGACAACTGTAGAATACCAACAGCTGTACAGGGCTACTGCACACACACACATCAAACTCGGAACTGCCAGGCTTCCATTGCATAAATATGGAGAGTCCAAATAACTATAAACATGAGGTCAATGAAGCTGAACAAAGCTTAATTCACAATTTTAAATTGTACCTATGTGTACATCAAGTGCTGCTGATGATTTATCTGTTGTTGGATCACTGACAAGAAGTACTTTGATCCCATTGGCCAGCTCAAGTCCGCGGTATTCTCGCTTGTCTTCATGAGACTTGATGATATGATGTCCTATTCTCTTGATTGCTGGATTATTCATTTTGCTGTAAGTCTTTTTTTGGAAACTGAAAAGAAAAAAACTTATTGTTGGATTGTGGTTTCTTTTTGTTTTAATGATCAAGGAGTAACAAGCAAACACATATATTATCAGAGTAAAAAATGTGTACAACGAAGCACACCTGGCATACAATACTAGTGTCAGGTGCACAACAGTGATTCGTTACACACTGATCACACAGCAAGTCTAGTCACCGTCTGTCACAAGACGAGGTTCTTAAAATGTTACTGACTATGTTCCACACATTCCCATTGACTTATTTATGACTGGAAATTTATACCTCTTAATCACCTTCACCAATTTTGCCCAACTCCCTCTCCATTCTTTCTGCTAGAAACCAAGGATTTTCCCTCTGCATCTATGAGGCTGTTTTGTTGGTTCACTTGATTTGTTTTCAGATTCCACATATAAATGAAATCATATGGTGTCTGTCTTTCTCTGACTTATTTCACTTAGCATAATACACCTGTAGGTCCATCCATGCTGCACACACCTCACACACATACACACACAGGAATATTACTCAGCCATGAAAAATAATGAAACCTTGCCATTTGCCATTCATCCATCAAACACTTAGGTTACTTCCATATCTTAGTTACTAAAATAATGCCACAACGAACATAGGACTGCGAATATTTTTCAAATCAGTGTTCTCACACTCTTTAGATAAATACCCAGAATTTGCTAGACTGCATGGTAGTTCTACTTTTAATTTTTTTTGAGACACTTCCATGCTCTTCCTCGTAGTGCATGCTCCAATTTATAGCCCACCAAAGGATTCCCTTTTCTCCACATCTTCACCAACATTTGTTTGTTGTTGTTTTTTGCTCACATTTCTTTGTACCTGTCTTGTGATGACTGGCACTTCTTACATTGATTCATTAGTATTTCTTATTTCATGGTTTCACATCTCAAGATTCAGTTATAAATTCATATTCCAAAAGTTACACTAAGATCCAAATATAAAATGAACAATTCTAGCTTTCAATGCAGAAAAAAAAAGTTCGAATTGCTTTTTTAACTTACAGTAACAATGGTTCTTATTTTCTCTATACAGTACTATACAATGGGCTTCCCAGGTGGTGCTAGTGGTAGAGAACTTGCCTGCCAGTGCAGGAGACATGAGAGACTTGGGTTCCATCCCTGGGTCGGGAAGATCCCCTGGAGAAGGGAATGGCAACCCACTCCAGTATTCTTGCCTGGAGAATCCCATAGACAGAGGAGCCTAGAGGGCTACAGTCTACAGGGTTGCAAAGAGTTGGACACGACCAAAGCAGCTCAGCACGCACACTGTAAAGTACACAAAAGCAAAACCACTTGTAGAGGATACAAACATGTGTCAGTGTAAACCAGACCTGTGAACTAACTTACGTGATTGTATATGCGAATGCACGTTCACATCTTTGAAAGTTGGAAACTTAACTAAATGTTCGTATGTAGGGGACTTACTGTAATGTCTTTTTTTTTGTCTTTTGTAACAGTCTTTGTTTCAAAACCTATTTTGTCTACTGTAAGTTTTGCTAATCCAGCTTTCTTACATTTCTATTTGCATAAAATCTTTTTCCATCCCTTCACTTTCAGTCTGTGTATATAAATCTGAAGTGAGTCTCTTGCAGGCAGCATATAAATGGGGTCTTTTTTTATATCCACTTAGCCATCCTATGTCTTTTGATTAGAGCATTTAGTTCATTTACATTTAAAGCAATTATTTTTAGCAATATACTTATTGCCATTTTGTTAACTGTTTTCTGGTTGTTTTTGTAATTCTTCTCTGTTCCTTTCTTATTCTCATATTCCTTTCCCTTGTGATTTAATGACTTTCTTTAGGGTTATGTTTGTATTCCTTTCTCTTTATTTTTTGTGTATCTATTATACTATAGGTTTTTGTTTGTGGCTACCATGGGGTTCAGTTCAGTTCAGTCGTAGTATATAACAGATCTGAAAATCTGTCTTGCTAGTCCTTAGGTCATTCTCAAAGATAGTTGTTCCACATGTAGTTGCAGTTTTGGTGTGTCCATGGGAGGAGGTGTGCTCAAGATATACCTACTCTGCCATTTGATCCAGACTCTAGAGGAAACATTTTATAGCCATAGAGTATAATCATTCGTCTCCTCCATCTTAACCATCATTCTTTCAGATAAATGATAAAAGTATTGCTTTTGTTGAGCCGTATTTGTACCTAGAACACATCAATGGGGATTTGTGACAGGATTGGGCCATAAGTTGATTACTGTGCTGACCTAGAAGAGTTTTAAAATACCAATAACTGCTTTCCAACATACTTCAGGGGTATCTATGAGAGTAAGTGAGGTGATAAATTGAGAAAGTATTATTATTGGGTCAACCAAAACACTGCTCAAACTTATGATATTCAGAGACAGGGTAGATCTGGAACTCACGGGTCTGATACTCACTTGCTCAGAACCTAGGGAGCAACACTACTGAGGGAAAAACCCTCTGAAGGCCTAATAAAAAGAAGAGACCTGGGTTGTCTTATGAAGGCAGCAAAAGTAAACACACAAAAACAAACGAAAAGCTGGAAGGACCCCAAGAAATTTCTGTAATCTGGTGAAGAGTTGAATGCCACAGTAGGAACAGTTCAATGATCGTAACAGACATGTTAGATGATTTCTCTTACAAAGAACTTCCCTTTCGCTGCTAGTCCTCTCCTTTCTTCTAGACGAAGGCTGGAGTTACAGTGATGGGAAGGGACCCATCCCTTCTCTGCACCCACAAGTTCGTATGAGTGCAGTGAAGGGGTTTTCCAAATTTGCAATATGTACGTTTTTGAGACTAAGAATAAACACTATTTTTGTCTATGCTGGGGACTGCTTAAGAGACCAAAATTGAGCAGGTCAAAATACAAATCAGATGAAGCAAAAAAATTTTCCAAAACTACAGAGGAAAAAAATGATCCTGTGCTAACATATTTGCTTTTCACCTGGAACACAAAAGAAATGGATCTAACTGCCCCTTAACAACTGACAGACATCCAGATTTAAAGGTAAATCAGGCCTTCCCTGTTTGTCTAGTGGTTAAGGATCCACCTGCTAATGCAAGGGACTTGGGTTCCATCCCTGGTCCGGGAAGATCTCATGTGCCTTGGGGCAGCTAAGCCTGTGTGCCACAACTACTGCGCCCACGTTCTAGAGACTGTGCTCCACAACAAGGGAAGCCCAGCTAGAGAGTGGCCCCCACTCTCTGCAGCTAGAGAAATCCTGCTCGTGGCAACAAAGAACCTGTGAGCCACAACATGACCCAGCACAGCCAAAACTAAATTAAAAAAATAAAATTTCTAAAAAAATTATAAAGGTAAAGCAAAGGGGACATAAACAGGCATGCAACTAATTTTGGATAAAATTTCTTCTTTTTTTTTTTTTGGCATTAGAAATCTCTGGAGATTAAGGAAGGGAAAATCCAGTTTGCTTTTATCAGAATATCTTTTTCTATGAAATCATCAGTAACTAGTCTTCTGGGTAACAACTAATAAACCAAAGAGGTTCACTCTTATTAAGAATGTCCCCTAACCTATGGTATAGCACAGGGACTAAGTGCTTTGTAACAACCTATATGGGAAAAGGATCTGAAAAAGAATAGATATATGTATGTGTATAACTGAATCACGGCTGTATACCTGAAACTAACACAACACTGCAAATCAACTATGCTGCTGCTGCTAAGTCACTTCAGTCGTGTCCGACTCTGTGCGACCCCATAGACGGCAGCCCACCAGGCTCCCCCGTCCCTGGGATTCTCCAGAGAAGAACACTGGAGTGGGCTGCCATCTCCTTCTCCAATGCATGAAAGTGAAAAGTGAAAGTGAAGTTGCTCAGTCGTGTCCGACCCTTAGCATGGACTGCAGCCCACCAGGCTCCTTCGTCCATGGGATTTTCCATGCAAGAGTACTGGAGTGGGGTGCCATTGCCGTCTCCACAAATCAACTATACTCCAACATAAAAAATGTTTTAAAGTCCCCCAGATCTTCTATTTGGAATTCTGGAGCTCAATACTATACATCATCAGCTCAGTTCAGTTTAGTCACTCAGTCATGTCTGACTCTTTGCAACCCCATGGACTTCAGCACACCAGGCTTTCCTGTCTACCACCAATTCCCAGAGCCTACTCAAACTCATGTCCATCATGTGGTGATGCCATCTACCATCTCATTCTCTGTCGTCCCCTTCTCCTCCCACCTTCAATCTTTCCCAGCATCAGGGTCTTTTTCAATGGGTCAGTTCTTCGTGTGAGGTGGCCAAAGTATTGGAGTTTCAGCTTCAGCATCAATCTTTCCAATGAATATTCAGGACTGATTTCCTTTAGGATTGACAGGTTGGATCTCCTTGCAGTCCAAGGGACTTTCAAGAGTCTTCTCCAACACCACAGTTCAAAAGCATCAATTCTTTGTCACTCAGCTTTCTTTACATTCCAACTCTCACATCCATACATGACTACCGGAAAAACCATAGCTTTGACTAGACGAACCTTTGTTGGCAAAGTAATGTCTCTGCTTTTTCACATGCTGTCTAGGTTGGTCATAGCTTTTGTTCCAAGGAGAAAACGTCTTTTAATTTCATGGCTGCAGTCACCATCTACAGTGATTTTGTAGCCCCCCAAAATAAAGTCTCTCACTGTTTCCATTGTTTCCCCATCTACTTGCCATGAAGTGATGGGACTCGATGCATGATCTTAGTTTTCTGAATGTTGAGTTTTAAGCCAACTTTTTCACTCTCCTCTTTCACTTTATATATAAAAATATAATACTGATTAATACTCAGCCATTAAAAAGAATACATTTGAATCAATTCTAATGAGGTGGATGAAACTGGAGCCTATTATACAGAGTGAAGTAAGCCAGAAAGAAAAACACCAATACAGTATACTAATGCATATATATGGAATTTAGAAAGAAGGTAACTATAATCCTGTATGCGAGACAGCAAAAGAGACACAGATGTATTGAACAGTCTTTTGGACTCTGTGGGAGAGAGCGAGGGCAGGATGATATGGGAGAATGGCACTGAAATATGTAAATTATCATATGTGAAATGAATCACCAGTCCAGGTTTGATGCATGATACAGGGTGCTCAGGGCTGGTGCACTGGGATGACCCAGAGGGATGGGATGGGGAGGGAGGTGGGAAGGGGGTTCAGGATGGGGAACACATGTACACTCATGGTGGATTCAAGTCAATGTATGGCAAAACCAATACAATATTGTAAAGTAAAATTAATTAATTAAAAAATATATAATACTGATTTTTTTAAAAGTACTTTATAGTATTAATAATCTTGCCATATTTTACAGTAAAAAGTAGTTTCTTTAAAAACAAAACATAAAATATAATACGAACATTTTGGAGTCATAAAGCCACCATGAAAAATTCAAAAGCAACTTGGAAGTGAAAAGGTATAATATTATATATGTAATATATTATATTTATATTAGATTATCTATTACATATAGTATATCATATTATATATTATATTGTATATTTATATTATATATTATATTACATATATTATATAATAGTAACATATATATTGCATATATTATACAATATAAACATATTATATATTACATATATTATACAGTATTAACATATTATATATTACATATATTATATCATATTAACATATTATATACATAATAATATTAAATAACTCCTTTCTATTTCATTAGCCATAAGCTATTTAAATTCAATACCAAAGACAAATTAAAATGTCTAAATGTAAAGTCTTTAAAAATGGTTTTGTGTTGTTAAAAGAAATTCTCAGGGTAAAAAAAATGTTCTATCTAGAGCCTCCAAAGAGGGTCACAACAATAATAATCCTGGTTAAGGTATTTCCCAAAAGACAATCTGTTTGGACTGCAGCAAATACCTCTGGTTCACAGCTGGCTTCAAAAACTTCAATTTGGGTTCAACATACATTACAACCTCAAAAATGTGTTCCAACCTAGCAGCAACATTAAGATTAAATAAGCCATGAGGCAACCTCCATTAAGACCCCCAGCCAAAAGGACAGCATTAAAAGGCAACAGTAAAAAAAGCTCCACATGCACCACAGAGAAGGCCTAAGCTCCTTCCTATAAGGCCCCACCAGGAGGAGGAAGAGGGCTGGAATTCCAGGAGCAAAAACCAAAGCCTATTCATTTTGGTTTCACTGCCACCGCTTACACCCAAATCCCTCTACTGTGCTAGTCCCAGCTAGTTAGGTTTAGGGGAACCAAGGGTCACAAATGATTAAAATGCAATGATGAGGGTGACAAATAAGCTCTAAAACTTTGTCCAATCCGCAGCCATGGTTAGGAAATGAAATACAAGTTTCTTTGGTAGGAAAAATTGTCTTATTCTGTAGGAGGTGAAAATTTCATCATAATTGAGATACCCACCCTCAATTATATGCTACATTCTGTACTTTTCTCAGGGTTTCTCTTGTCCGGATTTTCATTTTGTTAGAGGGGGAAAAAAGTGATCAGAGTCCATCCCAGGCACATACATAACTCATTTGGACACTGAAACTATGCCTGTTTAATACTCCTGGTGTGGAAGAGGTGGGGTTTTTTCTGTAAATCAAAAATAAAAATTAATCCAACTACTTTTCAACATCTGTACATGAGATCAACAGAGCTTTCTAAGCTGGCAATGCTCCCAAGTCAAATATCTGACTTCTTGAGGAAGTTACACTCAAAAGAAACAGTAGCAATGTTTTCAAACGAGCCCCATCCCCAGCAATCCATATTCAATCGACACAATCTGCCTTTTACCTATAGCATTTCTATCAATATGTCTTACAATAATTTGATCCTCACCTTCTGGAGAACTAAAGGAAATGATCAGGAACTCCTCCTCTGATGATGAATTCCTCAACAGCTTGCCTGTCTCTGTATTTATACTCAGGAGGTCACATGTCTACCCATTTCAGCTCCCTCATTAGCATTTTATTTATTGCAAATGTTCTCCAATACGCATCAGAGAGCAAACAAGCAAGTATCGACATTTAGATAAGCTAGTGCTAACTCAAATGCTTTTCCAGACATCTATTTGATATTTTTAACCTGTCAAAGTCAAAATCTTGGGAGTAGTAAAATTACCTTCAATTTTAGAGACATTGTCTTACAACTTCATAATAAGGCACAGAATTGTCAGTGTTTTGCATTCTGATAAACTGGAGATGGACAGATGTTTAATAATTATAGCATATCTAGCAATTCTGTTTAGAATTTAAAACAATGACTAAAATTACAGATGGTAAAAGCTGGAAAAGCCATTAAATGGTGTCTAGTTTTCTGTAGTTCTTGAACTGGCAGCACTAGCTCTTCTTGGGCGCTTGTTAAAGTGCAAAATTTTGGAAACCACCAGAGACCTACTGAGCCAGAATCTGCATCTTAACAAGATAAAAAGATGAGCCACTTGTAAGGAAATTGAAGATCACTTGTCCAAGATCATAGGGCAAAAAGTTACAACTAGGACTTAGCTCTTAACTCCCAGTCCTCTCCCACCTCAGTGGCCTGACGTCCAAACAGTTAAGGTCCAGACATCACACCATATATGCTGGCTACAAAGATGATACCAGAGCCCTTGCTCTAAAGGAACCCAGATTTATGACAAAGATGAAAACAAGTCATTATTTTTTTAGTGTGGACTAAGTTATCCCCAGGCACTATGGGAATAATAAAAGGGGCATCTAACCCTTTCTAGGATGGAAGACAGGAAAGAGAGGAGGTGAGTAGAAGCATGCCAAATAAGAGGAACAGAATACCTGAGCAAGACAATGGTGCTGAAGAAAAAATGTGAGGCATTCAACAACTGTTGATGTTAACAGAACTATAATCAGGACTTCCACTGCAAGATCATGGACTATTATGTAGTCCTAAATTGCAGGTTTGCAAAAAATAAATTCCCAAATATAATAGATCAATTAAAAATCCCTATACCAAAAGAAAAACTTTTATGCAAATAATCTTTTATTCAAATGACCCTTTAAAGCCTTTTCTCTCATATCTCTATGTGTTTCACAGCCAATTTAATAGAAGATTGAGCAATTTTACTTTGCTGTTTGCTCCCTACCCAGTCCCATAGACCCAGACATATTTAAAATTAGACCTGATCCATTTCTAACTTCTACATGGATGACCTATAAACCTGAACAAGTAAATGATTGGGCTGATAGATTATAAATCAAAACCTCCCTTCTGTGGAATCCATCCACCCACTCCCAAAACCATAGGCGGAAATGAAGCTTACCTTTGGCTCTCCTGAATGTGGAGGAGGTGCCCAGAGAGAAGATGTCTGGAATCAGAAGCATCCCACAAACACCCTTTCTTCCCCATTCAAGGCAGAGGTTAGTAAGACAGAATTTCAAGCCAGTGATGGTATGAGTCTTTGATGTCTCACTATAAGACCACATATCCCCCCAACACTATTCATGCTACTTGATATAAAAAATAAAGTCTCAGGGAACCATCCATGGCTCTTCAGTTACAGGACCAGTGTATCTTACTTCATGCATCTGAGAGATCATAAACCTGGGTATAAACTAAAATCCTGTTAATGAATCTTCAGTTTTGTTCAGTTCAGTCGCTCAGTCACGTCTGACTCTGCAACCCCATGAACTCAACACTCAGGGCTTCCCTGTCCATCACCAGCTTCCAGAGCTTACTCAAACTCATGTCCATGGAGTTGGTGGTGCCATCCAACCATCTCATCCTCTGTCATCCCCTTCTCCCCCCGCCTTCAATCTTTCCCAGCATCCCAGTCTTTTCCAGTGAGTCAGCTCTTTGCATCAGGTGGCCAAAGTACTGTAGCTTCATTCAGCATGAGCATCAGTCCATCCAGTGAACATTCAGGGTTGATTTCCTTTAGGATTGACTGGTTTGATCTCCTTGCAGTCCAAGAGACTCTCAAGAGTCTTCTCCAGCACCACAATTTGAAAGTATCGATTCTTCAGTGCTCAGCCTTCTGTATGGTCCAACTCCCACATCTGTACATGACTACTAGAAAATGACTATATGGACCTTTGTGAGCAAAGTGATGTCTCTGCTTTTTAATACATGGTGTTTAGGTTTGTCATACCTTTCCTTACAAGGAGCAAGTTTTGATACATACATATCAATGGTTGTTCATTCCAAAAGTGACAAGCTAATAGAGAGTTTATGAAGGTTTAAGCAAATGAACAAAACCTCCATTTAATACCTCTTGCCACAGTGAACTACAGGTTTCTTACAGTTGTAGTTTGGGGACCTAGGGTGTTACAAGTATCCTTCTTTCAACAGGTAGCTTTCACGTTGTTAGAAAATGTGAGATAGATGCCACTGTACAAAACTAATCCTAAAAACCACTCACATTTTATAAGTGTTATATGCTTTATAAACTGCTCATTGAATCTTTCCTTTCTCCCTAAGTGGCAGATCACAGCAGCTGTGCACGGCCTTTCTCTTCGATCCCAGATGAGGAAACAAAAGCTCAGTGATTAAGTGACTTGCCCAAGGGGACTCACACAATTGATTTGTGGCAAAGTTGGAACTATAAAGAGGGAGCGTGGGAAGGGGAGGAGCAGACGGTGGTGCTTAAGGAAATCCTAAGGAGTTTTCTTGCCCAGCTCCCAGTTACCACCCACTCAGCCCCTCCCTGACCCTATTCTCCTCCCTTAAAATCCAAATAATAAAAACAAGGAAATAAAAATTAAAACAGATCAAAATAATGCTTTAAGGAAAATTTTCAGTTTTTCACTCATTCTTCCCTGTATAAAACAGAGATAGGTAGTGGTGGGAGCCTGAAAGAATGTTTCCAATCTGTCAAAGTGGTCTCTGGGCTGAGAACCATGTTATCTGCTTTGCTAATGAAAAATAAAATGGAAGATGTATGGTAGGCTTAAATGTACAGCAGGTTTAAAAAGAGCTGTCTCTCTGAATAGAATTGTCTCACGGATGAAAGGGAATATGAAGATAATATTACAGTAGATGTGGTAAGGTTATGGGTAACTTATTTTTCAGAAGCATACATTCAGCCATGGGAATAGGGGGAAAAAAGGAGAAAATCATGTAATCATCTCGGTAGAAGCAGAAAAAGTATTCAATAGCCATCATGTATTTTTTTTTAAATGTCAGCAAACTAGAAATAGAAGAGAATCCCTTCATCTTAAAAAAAAAAATCAAGAAAAACTACAGTAATTATCATACTCAATGGTAAAATAATGTATTCATTTTCCATCCCTACAATAAGACGCCACTATCACCTCATCTATTAAACACTGTACCAGTAATTATGACCAGTCTGATAATGCAAGGGGGGAAAAAAAGATGAGAAAGGAAGGGGCAAAAAAACTAACATTACAGGTGACATGGTTGAGCACACAGAAAATCCCAAGAACCTACTGACAGTTTCCATTTCTGGGTAGGATATTATAGGTCACGGCAAACTGATTCAGCTTCAGTAACTACAAAAAGCCACAAAAACTACAAAATCATATTTCCAAAGATGTTAGAGAGTTGTGGAAGCAGAGAGGATTGGCTGAACTGCAGTTCCAGAGGCGAGGGCCCTCTGAGGTAAGCAGAGCATCCTCACCTTTCTTCTCTGGAGGTATTTGCTAATTCTGAGGACAGTCTAAAGATCATGCTTGACTCAAGAAGGACTCTACTTGGGGAAGAGAAACAAACAAGGCTCTGGGATGTGCATGAGCTCGGTTTGATATATTAAAGCTTCAAGATGCCTCAAATTCACAAGCTGATTTTTGCCAGAGGAAATTTTCTAAGATAACACTACATACCAACCAGAATGGCTAAAATGAAAAGAGTTAAAAAATACCAGTGACAGAGAAGTCAGAGGGTAATCCAAACTCTTGTACGCTACCAGTGGGGATGCAAATTGGCACAGCCATTTTCAAAGAATGGTGTAGTATATACTGACAATATGACCTAACAATTCATGTATTCGATATATGCCCCCAAAGAAATGCATGTATATGTTCATGGCAATACTACCTATAAGAGCCAAAACTGGAAAAGATCAAATGTCCATCAGCGATGAACAGATAAACTGTGGTATGTTCACACAATAGCATACAACAGTGAAAACGAATAATCTAGAATGAAGAACAAAAATGTAAGAATAAATCTCACTAATGTAAGGTTGGGCTTCCCGGATGGCACAGTGGTTAAAATGTCCACCTGCCAATGCAGGAGACACAGGAGACATGGATTCTATTCCTGGGTCGGGAATATCCTCTGGAGAAGCAAATGGTAACCTACTCCAGTATTGTTGCCTGGAAAATCCCATGGACAGAGGAGCCTGGCAGGTTACATACAGTCCACAGGTTGTAAAGAGTCAGAAACAACTGAGCAACTAGCACACAATGCAAAGTTGAGTGAATTAAGTTAGATGCTAAAGAGTAAATACTTTTTTCTCCCACTTAAAGTGCAAGAAGTAAAATCAAGCTATGCCTTTATGTCAGGATGATGGCTGCCCTTGAAGGTAAGGGGTAGTGAATAGAAGAAAAAATGAGTGGGGCTTCAGAGATGCTGATCATGTTGGTTATACAGGTATATTCAGTTTTTTAAAATTCATCAAGCTGAACACTTATGATATATTTCTATTAAAAGCTAAAATAGAATTTTTTAAAATATCATAAAACAGTAAAATAAAAGAGAACGGAGATACGTGAATCACTCAAGGCTGGAAAGATCATCAAAAGTCCTCTTGGAAATAGTACCACTTGAGACTGAGAAGTAGCTATCCATATCGAACAGGTGCTAAACTAAGAAGGCCCATAAGAAATAATAGTTCAATTAACATAATAATTACCTAAACCTTCTCAGGTGTGTCCTGAGACAATTATTTCTGTTGATGTCATCTAGGCCACAACAACTAGGAGATCCAGGTAAAGCACAACATCAGTTAACAGAGTCAACAATAAAATATATTAAATTTTTTAACGAATGCTTACTCACTATGTCTGCTTTGAAAGCTAGCTTTTGGTAATTACTTTAGACCCCAGAGAAGATTTAAAAATAAAATTTGACACTCTCAATAATGAGTAGTGACAAACAGTAAGTGCAATCCAAATAAAAGCAAAATGATTAAACTTTGAATAAATAAATTTTATTATCAATAATTTTCAACATTTATACTGAATAACAACTTCAAATGCTGGGTTTGAAGTAGATGGGTTCTTTAATTTAAAACAAACAGAAAAGGATACTGTATAAAGCGAACATTTCTTCAAACTCAGAATTAATCTTACGTATGGATCATCCTCCTCAGAAAAGGACGGACAGCTCAGAGATTCCTACATCTTCTCTAAAGATGAATTCAAATCAGTCAGGAAGAGTTATAACCTGTAACTAACTAATTCTCTCAAGACAGCCCTCCGAGGAAAGCAAACTACAAACACTCACATTCTACAGAGTGGTGTATCTCATGGGGACTCAATTCCACCAAGATGTACACCCTGAATCTGACAGAAAGACAGTCCTGCCTTCTTCAGATAATGCTGGTTCAGAAAGCTCCACCTGTCCTCTGCCTCTGTATGATTCTCTATGCTTATACTGACTCAGTGACCACTTCCAGACAGTGTTCAATAATTATATACCCTCACCTTTACCAAATGACCCCTTTGCTGCTCAGATCCTGGATCTGACTGCACTTTATTGGTCAAACAGGTCTTCCGGGCCTCATCTGGTACTGCCAGTCAAGGGGCATGTGAAATGTTCATGTGGGTGCACTAACTTGACAGAGGCCCCTAAAGCTGCATCAGCCTTGGACAGCCTTTAGAGCTTTTCTCCTGTACAACAGATATAAACAAACGACTCTCAGGCAGTGTCTGGTACACAGTAGACACCCAAAACGGTAACCTTATAATCACCATTATTGTGTTCCTAGGGTGGTAAGAAGCTAATAGACCACCATGTTATTATTAACATTCTTAACAGATGTTCATGCAAATTCCAGTTGTATATTGTCATCTCCCTGACAGCCTGGTAAGAGGATGTCACCTTATAAGACCACCAGAAAAACAGGTAAATAATTATCCCTTTATAATCACTATAGGCGAGCCACTGTTTATAATCAATGGTTCTCAACAGAACCACTTGCTCACCAAGGAGACATCCAGCAATGTGTCATAACTGAACTGTCACAGTGGAAGGGTGCAACTGGCAACTAGTGAACAGAGGCCAGGGATGCTGCCGAGTATTCCACAATGTACAGGACAATGCTCACGTCCAAACTACCCCACCCAAATGTCAACAGTGCTAAGGATGAAAGACCCGAGTTCATAGTTCTGACCTGATCATCCAAAAACAATGTGTAACTGCAACCAATTTAATCCAGGAGACAACCTCATCAAAACACAAAAAACTCTATGCATTAAACTCTCACATACTTATTTTTAAAGGTCTAAATCAGAAAGGGCTTAAATGAAGAGAGGGGGGAAACTGATTATGAAGGAGAAAGAGAGAAGTCTGTAGAAACCTTGTCTTTGAGTGAGCAATCCAGTGTACAAGTAATTCAGTTCAGTCACTCAGTTGTGTCTGACTCTTTGTGAACCCATGGACTGCAGCACGCCAGGCTTCCCTGTCCATCACCAACTCCCAGGGCTTACTCAAACTCATGTCCATCGAGTCGGTGATGCCATCCAGCCATCTCATCCTCTATTATCCCTTTTTCCTCCCACCTTCAATCTTTCCCAGCATCAGGGTCTTTTCCAGTGAGTCAGTTCTTCACATCAGGTGACCAAAGTATTGGAGTTTCAGCTTCAACATCAGTCCTTCCAATGAATATTCAGGACCG
>NW_011494744.1:2233621-2243865 GCF_000754665.1 Bison bison bison | reverse complement strand
ATGAATATTCAGGACCGATCTCCTTTAGGATGGACTGGTTGGATCTCCTTGCAGTCCAAGGGACTCTCAAGAGTCTTCTCCAACACCACAGTTCAAAAGCATCAATTCTTTGGCGCTCAGCTTTCTTTATAGTCCAACTCTCACATCCATACATGACCACTGGAAAAACCATAGCCTTGACTAGACGGACCTTTGTTGGCAAAGTAATGTCTCTGCTTTTTCATATTCTGTCTAGGTTGGTCATAGCTTTTCTTCCAAGGAGTAAGTGTCTTTTAATTTCATGGCTGCAGTCATCATCTGCAGTGATTTTGGAGCCCCCCAAATAAAGTCTCTCACTGTTCCCATTGTTTCCCCATCTATTTGCTATGAAGTGATGGGACGGGATGCCATGGTCTAGTTTTCTGAATGTTGAGCTTTAAGCCAACTTTTTCACTCTCCTCTTTCACCTTCATCAAGAGGCTTTTTAGTTCTTTGCTTTCTGCCATAAGGGTGGTGTCATCTGCATATCTGATGTTACTGATATCTCTCCCGGCAATCTTGATTCCAGCTTGTGCTTCATCCAGCCCAGCATTTCGCATGATGTACTCTGCACAGAAGTTAAATAAGCAGGGTGACAACATACAGCCTTGACGTACTCCTTTCCCGATTTGAACCCAATGAACACTATGAAAAGGCACAAGTAATAGGATCTGCCTTAAAAGGAGCACAGCCAGGGCACTGGGACAGTCTCTTCCTGATGCTCAGTCAATATTTTACACAGTACAAATTCTTTATGGGAATTATACCTTTAACAAACCCCTTAGATAGACCCCATTATTCACATTATTTGGCTAGGGCCACACAGTTTTTGCCTGGAGAATCCCAGGGATGGGAGAGCCAGGTGGGCTGCCGTCTATGGGGTCGCACAGAGTCAGACACGACTGAAGCGACTTAGCAGCAGCAGTAGCAGCAACACAGTCATTAAATAAAAAAACCAAGATTCAAACCCAAGTCTTTAGACATCAAAACACCATGCTCTTCTCAACCACTCCATTAAGTTAGAACGCTTATGTACAGTGACTAAATCCCTGGAATGATACCCACAGAAATGTTCAGTAAGGTTATCTATGGATGTGCTTAGTCTCAGTCGTGTCCGACTCTGCGACCCCACGGACTGCAGCCTGCCAGGCTCCTCTATCCATGGGGATTCTCCAGGCAAGAATACTGGATTGGATGCCATGCCCTCCTCCAGGGCATCTTCCCAAACCCAGAGATTGAACCATCTCCTGCATTGCAGGTGGATTCTTTACCATCTGAGCTACCAGGGAAGTCCTATCTCTGGATAGTAGACTATTAAGTCGTCTTTATTCTTTGTATTGAATACTTTTCAGCTCAGTAAAGAAAGAATCTTTGAAGAGATAAAACTCAGTGGACTTGAATGGGTTTGCTGTTGATGCTCAGTCGCTAAGTCATGTCTGACCCTTTGTGACCCCATGGACTATAGCCCGGCAGGCTCCCCTGTCCTTCACTATCTCCTTAAGTCTGATCAAATTCATGTCCATTGAATCAGTGATGCTATCTAATCTTATCCTCTGCTGCTCCTTCTCATTTTGCCTTCAATCTTTTCCAGCATCAAGGCCTTTCCCAGTGAGTCGCCTCTTCACATCAGGTAGCCAAAGTATTGGAGCTTCAGCATCAGTCCTTTCAATGAATATTCAGGGTTGACGTCCTGTAGGATTGACTGGTTTGATCCTGCAGCCCAAAGGACTCTCAAGAGTCTTCTCTGGCACCACAACTTGAAAGCATCAATTCTTCAGTTCTCAGCCTTTTATATGGCCCAGCCCTCACATCCACACACGACTACTGGGAAAACCATAGCTTTGACAATATGGACTTTTGTGTGCAAAGTGATGTCTCTGTTTTTTAATACACTGATTCTATTTAGATACAGACTTAAAAAAAGACTTCTCCGTCAAGCCCCATCTAGGTGGCTGCCTACAACTTTGAAATTATAGCCCTGCTGTTGCATTCAAAAATAAAATAAATACATAACACTTGTGCTCTTCATAGCACTGGTTGCATTGTTATTGTCATTAGTTTGTGTGCACTGAACACTTAACTATATGATGAAGACATACACACTACATGCATTTCCTCATCTCACTCTCACCACAAACTTGTGAGATAAATATTATTATTGTCCTCATTCTGCTGCTGAGGAAAAGTGCTTGAATAGGGCAATAATGATTACCAGGTCACACAGAGGTAAATGGCAGAGTCCAGGTCTTGTGGCTCCAGAATCCCAAAAGCAACGCAAGCCAAAGAATAATTATCTGCATTCTCGCCCAGTCCCCAAAGGATCTGTATCAGAATGGACTCTTTCACAATACCATCACCAGTCCATAAAAGCAATGTTCAAATATTCAAGGCTGTTAGGAAAACGAGTGAACCCACATTGTGTTGCCTCAGCAGGCAAAACTAAGTCTAATGGTGGAAGGCCTAAGGACAGTTACCAACGCTTATGTAACTAATGAACAGTTAGAACATGTTCACTCACTGACTAGGTCCTGTTAGAAGTACCTGATCACCAAGTATTAAAATAGAGGCTTGAAAAAATAAATAAATAAGTAAAATAAAATAGAGGCTTGAATACTATTCATAATGTGATTCTTAAACTATTTTTAAAAAAATACGCTTTCCTCTACTGAAATATTATAGATACAGAATTCATAAAACAAAATTATTCTGGTTCAAGAGGAGCAGAGAAGTCAAGAGTCCCCGTCTCAGGGACCCTTAGTGGCAGTGATAATATCAAGAATTTCCTCTTGATATTATCAAGAGGGACTTGTCAGAGTACAGTTTACACAATCTCAACATGAATGAATCTTAAAGACGTTATGTTAAGTGAAGCAAACTAGTCACAAAAAGACAAAGACTGTCTGATTCCACTTACATGTGATATAGTTAGAGGCAGAGACAGAAGTCAGAATCATGGTCACCAGGGGCTGAAGGGAAGGGGGAATTGTGAGTTTGTCGGATAGAGTTTCAGTTTGGGAAAATGAAAAAGTTCTGGAGATGGAGGGTTGTGATGATTGCAAACAAAGTAATTACACTGATGTGATACAGTTAGTGCCACTGAACTGCACACTTAAAAATGGTTAAAATGGTAAGTCATAATATATATATTTTGCAATAAAAACAATAAAAACAAGCCATTAAATCAATGTGAATGTGCAAAATAGTAATACTAAATAAAATAAAAATACTAACGAGAGAAACTAGCTGTATAAGAAATTAACATAATTATACTGAAAAGGGTGGGAAAGAAATAAACTAACAACTAATTGGGAAATAGTATTTTGATTGGATACAAATAGAAAGAACTGTATGTAAATGTTATGATATAGTTATCAAAAGTGTTTCCTACAGAGGTATGGGTTAGCAATTATGAAAGTACCTTGTATGTATACCAGAACTGATCAAATAAGTAAACAAATTGTAGATAATGAAATTCAGTATACTTAATGTCAGAGGAAGAAATTCTAAATAAGGAAAAAGAAAAGACTAAAATAAGCTTTGTAATACTAAATCAGAATCAGAGATATCAACACAAACTCATGACTTGGGATACTAACAGCTTTAGAAATATAAATACGTGTATGTATGGGGGTAGCTAGACTATCCACTAAAAGCAATAACACCTCAGTGACTGTGACTACATCTAATGCCCAGATCGTGATCCTTAAACATCATTTTCCAACAAAAGGAAACAAGCGGTTGACCTCAGGACTAGGGCAAAGAAAATACAAGATGAGCCTGAAACATCTTGTGGAGCCAGAAGTAAAGAAGTTCTCTAAAAAAGATGGGAGCTTATTGAAAGTACACAGTAGCCAACCCAAAGATGCTCCTAATGGCCAAAGCTAGAACAATTTGTGTAACAAATAATGGGAGCAGTGAATGTTAACCACTAGAACAAATATCTGTGAATCTGTACTGATAAAAATGAATAAATAAGTGAACAAAGGAGGGAGAAAGTTATTTCTCACACAATTTTAATTAATAAATAAAGAGGGAAATAATTACCATTAACTACAGTAATACGTGTTGCAAAGATCCCCTGGTGGATGCTAAAAGTGGCTACACCAATTTCATTTCCGCCAACCGTGTACGAGGGGTCTTTTCTCCACATCCTAACATTTTTTATTGTCTTTCTGATAACAGTCATCTTGACAGATCTGAGGTGATATCTTGCTGTGGTTCTGATTTGCATTCCTGATGATTAGTGACAATGAGCATCTTTTCATGTGCCTCTTGGCCATCTTTGTGTCTTCTTTGGAAAAGTATCTATTAGATTCTCTGCCCATTTTTTGATCAGGTTGTATATTTTGATGTTGAGTTGTATGAGTTCTTTCTACATTTTGGATAGTAATCCCTTACTGAATGTATCATTTCATTATAAAACAATTTACAATAGCCAAGTTATGAAGTAATCTAAGTACACATCAATAGATGAATAAAGAAGATATGAGAAATAAATGTATATGTGTGTGTATATCCCACACAATGGAATATCACTCAACTATATAAAAAAGAATAAAATCGTGTCATTTGCAACAACATGGGTGGACCTAGACAGTATTACATTAAGCAAAATAAGTCAGAGAGAAAGACAAATACTATATGATCTCACTTGGATGTGGAATCTTAAAAACAAAACAAATGAACAATCAGAAACAGAATCACAGATATAGAGAACAAACAGGTCGGTGGGGAAAAGAGAGATAAGTGAGGGAGATTTAAGAGGCACATATTCCCAGTTGTAAAATAAATGAGTCATGGGTATGTAATGTACAGTGTGGGGAATATACTCAATAATTATATACTATCTTTGTATAATGAGAGATGGTAACTACACTTACTGTGATGATCATTTAAAATGTATAGAAATATCAATTTATAATGTTGAGAAACAGCAACTAACACTGTTGGTGATCAATTACATTTCAAAAACAAACAAACTTATAGATAAGGAGATCAGATTTGTGGTAACTAGAGGCAGAAGGATGGGGGAAGGGGGAATTGTATGAAGATAGTCAAAAGGTACACATTCCAGTTATGAGATAAATGGGTACTAGGAGTATAATTTACAGCATGATAAATATAATTAACACTGTTCTATGCTACACATGAACATCACCAGATGGTCAACACTGAAATCAGACTGATTATATCCTTTGCAGCCAAAGATGGAGAAGCTCTACACAGTCAGCAAAAATAAGACCAGGAGCGAACTATGGCTCAGAGCATAAACTCCTTATTGCCAAATTCAGACTTAAATTTAAGAAAGTGGGGAAAACCACATTCAGGTAGGACCTAAATCAAATCCCTTATGACTATACAGTGGAAGTGAGAAATAGATTTAAGGGACTAGATCTAATAGACAGAGTGCCTGATGAACTATGGATGGAGGTTTGTGACATTGTACAGGAGACAGGGAGCAAGACCACCCCCAAGAAAAAGAAACAAAAAAGCAAAATGGCTGTCTGAAGAGGCCCTACCAACAGCTGTGAAAAGAAGAGAAGCAAAAAGCAAAGGAGAAAAGGAAAGATATACCCATTTGAATGCAGAGTTTTAAAGAATAGCAAGGAGAAATAAGAAAGCCTTCCTCAGCAATCAATGCAAAGAAATAGAGGAAAACAATAGAATGGGAAAGACTAGAGATCTCTTAAAGAAAATTAGAGATACCAAGGGAACATTTCATGCAAACATGGGCTCAATAAAGGACAGAAATGGTATGGACCTAACAGAAGCAGAAGATATTAAGAAGAGGTGGCAAGAATACACAAAACAACTTTACAAAAAAGATCTTCACGACCCAGATAATCACGATGGTGTGATCACTCACTCACACTCACCTAGAGCCGGACATCCTGGAATGTAAAGTTGGGTGGGCCTTAGGAAGCATATCACTACAAACAAAGCTAGTGGAGGTGATGGAATTCCAGTTCAGCTATTTCAAATCCTGAAAGATGATGCTATGAAAGTGCTGCACTCAATATGCCAGCAAATTTGGAAAACTCAGCAGTGGCCACAGGACTGGAAAAGGTCAGTTTTCATTCCAATCCCAAAGAAAGGTAATGCCAAAGAATCCTCAAACTACCGCACAATTGCACTCATCTCACACGCTAATAAGGTAATGCTCAAAATTCTCCAAGCCACGCTTCAGCAATATGTGAACCGTGAACTTCCAGATGCTCAAGCTGGTTTTAGAAAAGGCAAGGAACCAGAGATCAAATTGCCAACTTCCGCTGGATCATCGAAAAAGCAAGAGAGTTCCAGAAAACTGGACATGGAACAACAGACTGGTTCCAAATAGGAAAAGGAGTACGTTAGGACTGTATATTGTCATCCTGCTTATTTAACGTATACGCAGAGTACATCAGGAGAAACGCTGGGCTGGAGGAAGCACAAGCTGTAATCAAGACTGCTGGGAGAAATATCAATAACGTCAGATATGCAGATGACACCACCCTTATGGCAGAAAGTGAAGAGGAACTAAAGAGCCTCTTGACGAAAGTGAAGGAGAATGAAAAAGTTGGCTTAAAGCTCAACATTCAGAAAACTAAGATCGTGGCATCTGATCCCATCACTTTATGGCAAATAGATGGGAAAACAGTGGCTGACTTTATATTTCTGGGCTCCAAAATCACTGCGGATGGTGATTGCAGCCATGAAATTAACAGACGCTTGCTCCTTGGAAGGAAAGTTATGACCAACCTAGACAGCATATTAAAAGGCAGAGACATTACTTTGCCAACAAAGGTCCGTCTAGTCAAGGCTATAGTTTTTCCAGTAGTCATGTATGGATGTGAGAGTTGGACTATAAAGAAACCTGAGCACCAAAGAATTGATGCTTTTGAACTGTGGTGTTGGAGAAGACTCTTGAGAGTCCCTTGGATTGCAAGGAGATCCAACCAGTCCATCCTAAAGGAGATCAGGCCTGGGTGTTCATTGGAGGGACTGATGTTGAAGATGAAACTCCAATACTTGGGCCACCTGATGTGGAGAGCTGACTCATTGGAAAAGACCCTGATGCTGGGAAAGATTGAGGGCAGGAGGAGAAGGGGACAACAGAGGATGAGATGGTTGGATGGCATCACCAACACAATGGACATGGGTTTCGGCAGACTCTGGGAGTTGGTGATGGACAGGCAGGCCTGGCAAGCTGCGGTTCATGGGGTTGCAAAGAGTCGGACACAACTGAGCGACTGAACTTAACTGAATGCTATATGTGAAAGTTTTAAGAGTAAACCCTAAGCATTCACATCACAAGGAAAAATATTCTTTCCTATTTCTTTAATTTTGTATTTATATGAAATGATGGATGTTCAGTAAACTTACTGTAGTAATCATTTAAAGATATATGTAAGTCAAATCATTATGCTGTATACCTAAGACTTATACCATTCTGTATATTAATTATATCTCAAAAAGCTGAAAAAAAATAAATATAGTGGGAGTCTGCAAAGAACAATTGAAAGAACAGAGCAAAAAAGAACTTTCACGTCTTTTCTTGTCAAAGTTCCACAAAGGGTCGCTTCAAAAATTTTTTGCTTTAATCATTTGCTAAATAATCTGTAAAATCATTTAATTCTCAAGTATTCAGAATTCTACAACTCTAGAGCCAGATGGAAGAGTGAAAGCCATTCACATCCTCTCTCTCATCTCTGTAGATTTATTCTAAGATATGTAGATTCATACTAAAACTCAGATCAATGCTTTTCAGTTTAGGAAATCATTAGATCTTTTAAAATGTTATCTTGTACATGCTCTCTCTCTCAAGTAGTTACTAGAATACATGTTTCAAATACTCCAGGTATCTTTTGAATGAAGGAGCAAACCAAGATAGAACAAATTATGAGATTCAGGAAATAGATACCGTACAGGAGAGAAACAAAGGTAAATTCCAGGCAACCACTTTGCTAAAGGCCTGGAGCAAAACTAGTCCAGACTGCCACTGAAGGGAAAGTGTCTGGAAGGAAAGCCTCCAAAGGAAAAACATGGACTCAATAGATCATTTAATAAGTTTGGTCATGTAGGAAATTGTACCAAGTGGCTGTGGGAGCAACTGGGAAGCAGGAATATTATAGGTAAACAAAAAATGACAAAAGGTAAAGACAAAAAATATGAACAAGAAGAAGAATTTAACACTATTTAGCCTGGTAGTGAATAATATTTGCAAAGTCATAATAATGTAAATACAGAAGGCTACTATATCCAAAATTTGTGATATAACTTGTCAGAAGGATGGATAAGGGAAGAGAGTTAAATCTTGATCTAGGGAATTCCCTGGCAGTCCAGTGGTTAGGACTCTGCGCTTTCACTGACAAGGGCCCAAGTTCAATCTCTGGTTGGGGAACTAAGATCCTACAAGCTTCAGGGTGAGGCCAAAAGAAAAAAAATTAAATCTCCATCTATTGTAAAACAAATCAATAGATAATTTCTAAAATTAAGAAATCAAAGAATAACAGTATTAGCATTATTTGAAAATATTAAAATAAATTAAAAAAAAATAAATTTCAAAATAAAAAGCTTAAAGAGTTGAATGTGGTTGCCTATGGGGAGCAGAAATTAAGGGCCAGGGTAAGAGAAGGGAACTGCTAATTTTTGCTGTAAATGTTTTAGTACTATCGAACTCTTAAAAACTGCCTGTATTACTTCGATAAATATAAAATTTTTTAAACTAGCTATGTATTAAATAGATTCGTTATGTTTGTCCTTAAAAGCCAGGATGTTTGATGTTTAACATGCATGTAGTATGTCATGTGCTCCTCAAAAAGAAAAAGAAATCAACAGTTCAAGTACTGAATCCAGAAGCTCATTCCTTAAGAAAGTCAGTTATACGCTAGGCTTGCCCCACAAGTCATTTTCTTTTGTAGACAGAAAAAAAAAAAAGAGTTGCAGGGCCCATTATGCTGGCCACTGAATTGCTGGACATTTTTTATCCAGTTACTATTGCAAGTGAACTCGGATTTCTGTGACAGAAATCTCCAAAATAAGAAGTATTATCTGTAAAGCAACTACACTTCAATAAAAATTTTAAAAATAAAATAAATTACATACAAAAAAAGGCATTATTACCTTCCTCATAAACTGATCTTGAGACTTTACTGTTATACTACAAAGGAAACTAGAGATACTTTTAAAACAATTAAGAGCACCAATTGATTACAAATGCTGATACATATGAGTTGTCAAAGGAATATTATTTATTATATATCACTTCATAAAACAATACAATTTCTACTGCCAGCAATTCAATTATACCAGCATCATGATTTCAAATGATTATGAGAACCTGCTTATTCTCAGATCCAAGGCACAGCTAGCTGCTGCTGCTGCTAAGTCGCTTCAGTCGTTTCCGACTCTGTGCGACCCCATAGACGGCAGCCCACCAGGCTCCTCCGTCCCTAGGATTCTCCAGGCAAGAACACTGGAGTGGGTTGCCATTGCCTTCTCCAAGGCACGGCTAGAGAGCAAGGCAAAATTCCTTCTGAGGTTCTAACAGAGATTAGAGCTTTTATCAACATGAGGTCTCAGATTCATGGAGTTAGCAGGAACTTTAAAGATGATCAGGTCCAACCCACAATCACACAGCCAAGCTCATGGCAAACCGAGACTAGAATCCAGTTGAATTAAGCCTTTGTAGGTAGAGCTCTTTTCTACCACACTGTGCTGTCTCATGGAGAAGGCAATGGCACCCCACTCCAGTACTCCTGCCTGGAAAATCCCATGGACAGAGGAGCCAGGTAGGCTGCAGTCCATGGGGTCTCGAAGAGTCGGACACAACTGAGCAACTTCACTTTCACGCATTGGAGAAGGAAATGGCAACCCACTCCAGTGTTCTTGCCTGGAGAATCCCAGGGACAGGGGAGCCTGGTAGGCTGCCGTCTATGGGGTCGCACAGAGTTGGACATGACTGAAGTGACTTAGCAGCAGCAGCAGCAGTGCTGTCTCCTGTCCTATATCTTTTGAAGCCAACTTTGTCCCTTTGAGTAACTCAGACCAGGAAGAAATCTTGGAAATACACTACAGCCTCTAATTTCTTAATAATAAGAAACACACACACACACAAATACTAGTTACTGGCTACACTGACATTTAGAGTACAGAAATGGCGAATTGTAAGCAAAAGCTGAATTACATTTATCACTGCTGCTGCTGCTGCTGCTAAGTCTCTTCAGTCGTGTCTGACTCCTTGCTAT
>NW_011494744.1:2226912-2233521 GCF_000754665.1 Bison bison bison | reverse complement strand
CCCCTGTCCCTGGGATTCTCCAGGCAAGAACACTGGAGTGGGTTGCCATTTCCTTCTCCAATGCGTGAAAGTGAAAAGTGAAAGTGAAGTTGCTCAGTCGTGTCTGACTCTTAGCGACCCCATGGACTGCAGCCTACCAGGCTCCTCTGCCCATGGGATTTTCCAGGCAAGAGTACTGGAGTAGGGTGCCATTGCCTTCTCCAACATTTATCACTAGGGCTTCCTATTTCCAGAAGCCCAGGTCCCTGTCAAATTCATCCAACAAATAAATGGTTGTTTAGTTGCTAAGTCACGTCCGACTCTTTGGGACCCCATGGACTGTAGCCCATCAGGTTCCTCCGTCCATGGGATTCTCTAGGCAAGAATACTGGAGTGGGTTGTCATTTCCTTTTCCAGGGGATCTTCCTGACACAACGATCAAACCTGCATCTTCTAGTTGGCAGGCAGATTCTTTACCGCTGAGCCACCTGGGAAGCCCCACTCAGGTGGTGCTAGTGGTAAAGAACCTGCTGCCAGTGCAGGAGACATAACAGACACGGGTTCGATCCCTGGGACGGGAAGATCCCTTGGAGGAGGGTGTAGCAATCCACTCCAGTATTCTTGCCTGGAGAATTCCATGAGCAGAGGAGCCTGGTGGGCTACAGTTGGAGTTGCAAAGAGCTGGACACAACTGAAGTGACTTAGCATGTATGGTGCTCCCTCCTAGCTAATTTCAAAGTTACTCAGGCCTAAGTTCTTAGGCCTCTTTGATTTCTCCATCTCCTCCCATACCCAATCAAAGTTGCTGCATCTTCTTTCACATGTATCTTCTGCAGACACTCTCCTTTCCTTGTTATTTGCACTACTTCTTTATCCTTTGTCGATCTCTGCCTGCATTTCAACTGTGCTTCCCAAAACAGCCAGATTAATCATCCAAAAACACAGCTTACATATGTCACTCTACTATTCAAAAGGATCTGAAGCTCTCTATTTAGGATAAAATCTCATCGTCCCTTGATTATACCGTGAAATGGACAATATACTTCTGAGCCTCTGCTAATACCATTCCTTCTATCTAAAATATTCTCTCTCTTTCCCTTCTCTGTTCATCCAAATTTTATATTTCCTTCCAAGACATTTGCTCAAATACCTATTTCTCTGTGAAGCCCACTGTCATCTCACTGGTACACGAGCATTCTGGGCAGGACAACAGTGCAAATAATCTGAGCAAGATGGAGTGAAGCAAGGAGGCTGGTGTGACTGGATGAGGTGAGAGCATTTTGGGAAAAAGATCAGAGAGGTATCGAAAGACCAGACCCCACAGGACTTTCTTGACCATTAAAAGGATTTTAAATCTGAACAAAATGGGGATCAACTACACACTTTCCTATTTTCCCTAGCAAAGATATATGACTTGGCAGAAAGATCATGCTGCCAGTGGTGACAAGAGCAGGCTACATGTAGAATGGCAAGTGCAGAAGCAAGGAAACTAGTTAAGAGGCTATTATAGTAATTTGGGTAAAAGGGTGCAGGCAGTGAGAAGAGTCTGAATATGGATATACAGGCTGACTGGATGAGGGACATGGGAACAAAGAAGTAGTTAAGGATGATTCCAAGTTGCTGGTCCTAAACAAGTGGAAGAGCAGAGATGTCTTTAACTGAGATAAGGGAGAGGACTGTGGCAGGAGCAGGTTTTGAGGTAGAAGATTTGGAGACAGGTTTGGGGTATGATCAGTTTAGGATGTATATCAGACATCCAAAGGAAAATGTCAAGCGGGAAATTTATTACCTCAATCTGAAATTCAGGGGAGAGGTTCTGGCTAGAGATATATATTTGACAATTGTCCAAATACACATCAGGCCAGTTTCATCAAACTTCTGTGATGATGGGTATGTTCCGTATCTGCACTGCTCCATATGACACCCACAAGACATTTATGACTTGAAATGTGGACAGGGTGATTAAGGAACAGAATTGTTAATTTTAGTTAATTTACATTTAAATAAGCACATGTGGTTAGCGGCCACAAATGGGAATAAAGCATGTACATGTGACTGGATGAGCATCCTAGTGAATGTAGGTAGAGAGGACTAGGCACTGGGTTAAGCCTACCACATACTGTGATAGGAAATGTAAAAAAAAGAAACAACCCAAATCTCCATCAACAACAGAATAGAAAAATAATTAGTGACATATTCACATAAGATTGTCTTTCAACACTGAACACGTAAATCTCAGAAACAAGGTTAAATGAAAAGAAGTAACTCAGAGAAGAAAATTTTCCATAAAGGTCAAAAGCAGACAAAATGAAACAATGCACTGTTTAGGGATATATTAAAATTACTAAAACAATAAAGAAAAATCAAGGAATGATTATCCAATATAGGACAACATCATCCCTTCATGGGAGGTGAGCACAGAGGGCTTCAAAGTTACTGAAATCTCCTTAACTGGATGGTGAGTACACAGGTATTCATTTTGTTGTTCTTTTTCATCCTATATACTCTGACATGTATAATATTAAATAATTAAAAGAGTATATAAATGAGGCAGTATATGGTTAAATGTCAAATGAATATTTCAAAACATCTTAAAATCATTAAGTTCAGAAAAAGGAAAGATAACTATGTGACCTCTATAGTGTCTAAAAAGGAGGAGAGATTTAGTCATATAAAGAAAAGAGGGAAGGGCATTCTAGAATAGTTATGAACATGTCACGTCCAAGAATCAGTGAATTAGTGAGTCTGACTGGAGACGAGTGAAGTTAGGTGGAAAAGCTGGGCTAAAGCCAGCTTATGAGATGCCTGAATGCTGGGTCAGGAAGTTTGGATTTAAAGCAAAAAAAAGAAGTTTGGACTTCATCTTGAAATAGGGCAGAACCACTGGTGGTGTCTAAACAAGTCAATAGCATGGGAAAAGTGGTATATTAGTAGGACTAATATGATGATAAGGATCAACTAATAGACAGGAGGCTGGGAAAAAAGTCAGTTATAAAACCTGTAGCTGTGAGACGTCACAGAAGATTTAGTATGGCCTGAACTATGATTCTGATGGATAATAAAGTTTACTCCAAGATACTTTAGGATGAAAGATTCGAGAGTCTGATCTTGGAACAGGCAGTGAAGGGGAAAGAGATTCAAAGATTACTCCAATTTTCAAGCTAAACTAGGGAAATGATGACACCAACATATGCAAAACTAGGAAAATCAATAGAGAAAACCAGTTTTGAAGGACGACCACTGATTCATTCATGGAATAAAAGTCAGGCAGTGTGATAGCTTCCCCTCAGGGAACAGCTTGTTGAGTCACACTTCTTTTTAAGTAACATATTCTTAATAGGCAAAGAGAAAATATTTAATACATAGTTCTTTGGGAGGAATAAAAGCTGTTATAGCTTTTAACTCTACAAGAATTTTACAAGCACCATTTTAAAAGAATACTGTTATAGTAATACTGAGTTGCTTTTCAAAATAAACTGAAAGAAGGAACAGAATACAAAAGTAGAGATGTTCTGTAAAATGTCAGAGGTGAAGGAGTGAAACTACTCAATCCAATTTGACCGAACGCTCCTTGAGGACAGAATTTATCAGCTGTCCCTGATCCCCACAGCACTGAGCACAATGAATGATCACTACAGAATATTGATACTTAAGTAAGGCTGAATGAACAGACAGAAAAGAGTGAGGGCAAAAACAAGCTAATTAGGAATACCCTACCCAAGCCTCCAGAACCCAGCACACCTTAAAGGAGCTAACGTTATGGAAGGAGAGTGCTTTAGCCTTATCATCCTGGCTGAAAGGTAGGCTGAGCCTGTGGTACCTGGTTTAGGAGACTAAAATACCAAACAAAAAATGGAAAGGATGCCAATTCTCAAGGAAACATATACTGAGTTTCTGCTCCCCACATTACTACCTAATGAGACCGTCCCCAACTCTAACCTTTAAGGCAGACAGTAGAATGTAACTTTTTAAGAGTGTGGCTAAAGATATTCAAGGGCATCCTGTCCTTTTAAACTGTTAAAAAGCCATTGTTTTGGTTGAAAGTGGTTTAAAAGTCTGTTTCTTAAGCCTGTAGAACAAAGAAATGCAAATAGAGCTACAGGTAAAGTGAGATGATTGATGCCCAGGTGTTTCAAGAGGTTGCCAGTGACTGGGCTAAGACCTGCAGGTTCTCCCAGGTTAAGATGATTTGGCAGAGTCCCAACTTATCCAATATGGCTACAAAAGGAACAATGAGGCTGCTTTCTAAATGAATTGATCTTATACAAATGCCTTAAGACCACCTCTTTCTAAAGAGGTTAGAACAGAAAAGAAATGGCCAAACATTGGCAACTGTTGTTCAGTCGCTAAGTAGTGTCCGACTCTGAGACCACAAGGACTGCAGCACACCAGGCTTCCCTGTCCTTCACTATCTCCTGGAGTTTGGTCAAACTCATGTCCATTAAGTCAATGCTGCCATCCAACCATCTCCTCCTCTGTCGCCCCCTTCTCCACCTGCCTTCAATCTTTCCCAGCATCAGGGTCTTTTCCAATGAGTCAGTTCTTCGCATCAGGTGGCCAAAGTATTGGAGCTTCAGCTTCAGCATCAATCCTTCCAAGGAATATTCAGGGTTGATTTCCTTTAGGATTGACTGGTTTGATCTGCCTGCTGTCCAAGGGACTCTCAAGAGTCTTCTCCAATACTACAGTTCAGAGGCAGAATAAAATAACAGTTCAGAGCTCATGCTCTGGCACCATACAGACATGGGTTAAATCCCAGTTCTTCCAGAAAACAGCTACATAACCATATCTTTTAACACATTATTATGCAAAGTAGGATTGATTACCTTCCTTAAGATTTAAATATATGATAACTTCAGATGCTAGTATGTTCCTTCCTAAAACTACACCATGACCCCTTTGATTGGACCTGCATTTTCCTTACTAGCCTCAGCCAGTAATTTTTAGTGAAGAGCTTTCTAGATGGATGATCTCAATTATTGTGCTTTGAATCTCCAATTTCCCTCTCTGAAAAACCACTTCATTTTGAAGTTCTGGTTCTTCAACCCATGCCCTGGGCTTCATCAGTGAAAGTGAAGAACAGGAGGAGAAAAAACAAAGAAAATCGAATTATAAGTAGAACTTACAAACTTTGTAGTTGTGTAAACTTAAAATTGATGCTTTCTTTAAAAATCACAAATTCTGTAGAACCTATTAGCAATAATTTTAAGAAGTGTTCTTACACATAGGAGGCCCAGGGAGGTACCCTGCCTATGTTCAGCACCCCCACTTCCCTCTCTCAACTCAGGGATCTTTCTGTTTGTTCTACTGGAATCTGTGGTGTAGTGGGAAACAGAAGAGGGAAAAGTTCCACAGATTCTTCATTTGCATTTGGCCTCCTTTAGAACCATTATAGCTCTCCTAGTTCAGGCAGTAAAGACTAAGTCCCAACCAGTTTCAACTCCCTTACGATCCTGCACACAGCCACCAAATTAAATCCTAAACTAGCAGTCTTCATGAAAATCCCTTCCCACCTCAAAAACTCTTAAGGGCTCCCTACCTTTTATTCGCTAGAAAGAGCCCAACTCAAATCCAAAGGCCAGGCTAACATCATTCTACTTTTATAGCACAGTACTTGTTTCCTCCTAATTCCCCGAAGGAAATTCTTTAAGGCTCTGACTAATCTGCTCATTGCGCTCCCAACACAGACAAACCTGCACGCCCAGGAAAGATTACACCCATCCCCACGCACCTTTCCTTCAAAGGCCAGCCCAGACCGCCCCATCTTTGCCCCGCAACCGTGCTCCTCAAACACACTGCCCAGTCTTCTGACCCTCTCAAGTACACCCCTTTTTACTGGCTATACTCTCGTGGCATCTCAATCCTTTCCAACCACTTTGAAGGCAGGCCACGTTCATTACACAGAGGATCATCAATGTGCCCTGCACTTAGTAGATTCAGGGTATTTTTTAAACCAGAGGAGGAGTTCAAATAGTGTATCTAAACAGAGCAAGACAATAATGCCCATCTTTGGCAATTCCCCTTTAGTCACAGTAAAGGGTATTATTCAGCGTTCGCTACAACGCTGAAAATTTCTAGTATACACAGAACAGTCATGTGGAGAGAGCACGCCACCGGATGGCAGAAACCTGCGTCCCAGTCCTGGTTTTTGCCACATGCTCTGCATCTGTGGGGAAATCACACAATCTCTCTGGGCCTCGGTGGTCTCAGGTGTAAAGCGGGGGAGCCACTGTAAAGGCTTCCAGGGTGTCTCTCGGCTCCCACAGTCCCCCCACAGGAAAGCCAACACTCGGCTGCTCGCTAAGGCGGAGGCAGGCAAACTTTTACACTTGCCAGGGCTGGCATTTCCAAACGGGAGTGGAAACTCAGTCCGCACAGGAAAAAGCGGCGGTGAGAGGAAGGTGAGAAGCGGTGTCTCCGGACTCGGATCCTTTACCCCATGGCCAGGAACAGTCCGCCTGGGGTTCCTGTCCCCTCACAGGCAGACTTCCCCCGAGAGTGGCCCGGCCCGGTGCGGCTCCCGGGAGCGGGCCGAGGTGACTGTCCGCGCCCGTGCCCCGCGCCCCCCGCACTTGTGACACACGCGGGGTGACCCGGGTCACAGCCTCCGTCCGTCCTCACCGCCTGAGG
>NW_011494744.1:2226448-2226812 GCF_000754665.1 Bison bison bison | reverse complement strand
GCAGCAGCGGCTTTAAGTGCTGAATCACCACTTTGCAACCCGAGCTCCAAACCACCGTGACCTGCGGGCCCCGAGGGCCCGGGCGCTCCGCTCGGCTTACCCACAGAGGCGCTCCGAGGGCGGCAGGCGGGCGTCCGAGGACCGAGCGGAAGGTGCTGGGCAGCGCGGGGTGCAGCAGCCACGCTAGCCGGTACCGCATACCCCAGCGAAGCCGCCGGGATCACAGCGAACGCTTCCTTCTTGCGCCGAGCCGGCCTCGCTCACTGCGCATGCTCAGCCTGCCGCGCCGCGCCGCCTCCCGAGAGCCTCGGAGCGGCCGCCTCTCCGGGTTTTCTCTGGAGCCCGATAAGGCGTGGAACGGCGG
>NW_011494744.1:2223336-2226348 GCF_000754665.1 Bison bison bison | reverse complement strand
GGCCAAGACACCGGCTGACCGGAATGTAGCCGGGGAGCTGCGGGAGCCGGGCCACCAGGCCTCCCCGGGCGAGGAGGGACCCTCCTGGGTCACGCCGGATTCACGCGTGAGGGCGGCTGTGTATCTGGTCTGTGTTAGCCGGGGGCAGGGGACGCACGAATACTGTGAGGGCACAAGGGGCCATGTTTGCGAAGGCGCCCCCATTGGCTGTCGGTCCCGGCGGTGCAGGTGTTGGTACAAGGTCCGCCGGCGAGGCGACCTCCCACAAAATGAATCGGCGACTGGCGCGCGGCCCTCGGGCTCCCTCTAGAGCGCGATGGGGACGTGGACGGTGGGGTAGGGGACTGGGGAGAAATTAAACGCGAGAGTCCCCGAGAGAGGCCGGGACCTGGGGGGAGTTTCCACCCTGGGAAACTAGCAACCTTTCCAAGACCTAGGTGGACGTGGGACCGGCCACGGCAAAACAAGGCCTTCCTGGATTTACAAATCCAGAATAAAAACTACCACTCTGTACTACTACTACATTAAAAAAAAAAAAGTATGGGTAGTACTACTAGTATTCAGTGTATTTCAGGCACTATTTGTAAGACTTTTTTCTCCATGGCTTTATGATGTTTTGCATCCAAGAACAAGGTAATTGTTGTTATGAATTTAACTTTCCTTTACGTTATTTTACAGGGTTTTTGTTTGTTTGTTTGTTTTTAAGAAAAGCGCAATTAGGGTTAGCAATTCCCTAACTTGGGGCTTCCCAGGTGTCCCAGTGGCAAAGAATCGCCTGCCAATGCAGGAGAAATGGGTTCGATCGCTGATGGGAGAAGATCACGAATATTGGGGCGCAACTAATCCCTAGTGTCACAACTATTGAGCCTGTGCTCTAGAGCCGGGGAATGGCAACTCCTGAGCCCACGGTGCCCTAGACCCCTTGCTCTGCATCAAGAGAAGCCAGTGCAGTAAGACCGCAGAATGCAGCTAGAGAGTAGCGCCTCCCCCTACCCCACCCAGAGAAAAGCTGGCTCAGCTGTGAAGACCCAGCACAGAGCACCCCCCTGACTCCCCCCACCCCCGCCCCACCCCTGGCAAAAGAAAGAATCCTGACAGTTCAGGAGCTGTAGGAGAGGTGGGGAGGATCTTGGGGAAGATCCCCTGGAGGAGGTAAGGATAGCCTGCTCCAGAATTCTTGCCTGGAAAAATTCCATGGACATAGGAGCCTAGTGGGGTAGAGTCCTTGGGATCACAAAGAGTTGGAAGCGACTGAGAGACTGAAACACAAACACAGACACTTCCCTAACTTAAGTGCTTTTAGGTTCCTGATGTGGCAGACCTGAGACTGCAGCCAAAAACAGTGTTCTGAATCCTATTATTGCTTCTAAGGGGAATCGGGAGAAGGATCCCTTAAGTGGATAGTTCATCAGTGAGGTTCTTGGGGATCTTTTTTTACCATATAGTTTCAGCTAAAGGTAAACCCGGGAGGGATGAAAACAGGTAGCAGAAGGGAGGAAGCCCTCCTAGTGCTGTAAGGTACAATTTCACAATGTTACATTCTCCTTCCAGCCCATCTGTTTTAGTTTCTGGTGGGTGCCATAACAAATTACCACCAATTTAGTGGCTTAAAACAACAGAAATTTATTCTTTCACAGTCTGGAGGCCAGAAGGCCAAAATTAAGATGTTGGCAGGGTGGCACTCCCTACAGACAGTCTTAGGGGAGAATCTGTTCTTTGCTTCTTTCAACCTCCTTGGCTTCAGGCCCTGTTACTCCAATAAGCATCTTTACATTGCCTTCTCCTCTGTGTGTCTTTTCTTTGGTCTCTTAATAGGACATTGGATTTAGGGCACAGCAAGGTAATCCAGGATGATCCTATCTCATCCTTAACTTAATTACATCTGCAAAGACACTTTTTTACAAATAATGTTAACATTTACAGGCTACTGGGTTTAGGACACAGCCATGTCTTTTGGCCTCAAAATAAAGAGAGGAAGGAGAACCCCTGCCTGTTCACCAACTCCAAATCACACAACTGTCACAGGTAACTGATGCTTTGTTGTTGTTTAGTTGCTCAGTTGTGTCCGACTGTTTTGCAGCCACATGGACTGTAGCCCAGCAGGCTCCTCTGTCCATGGGATTTCTCAGGCAAGAATGCTGGAGTGGGTTGTTGCCATTTCCTTCTCCAGGGGATCTTCCCAACCCAAGGATCGAACTCCCATCTCCTGCATTGGCAGGCAGATTCTTTACCACTGAGTCACCTGGGAGACCCCCAGCTGATGCTTACAACAATATGAACTTGTCAGTGCTCTTTCAACCCCTGCTGAAAAGGCATTGCCTTTACAAAACTTTCCTTCAGTTCTATTCTTCACGTACCCTACTGGAAATAACCACTCCCCAAGGGCACTTACTTGAATCTTAATCTTCCGCATGTGTAAGAAGCAAAAGATTGGGAATGATTTCTTAGTCATTTTTGTATCTCGCCTGGCAGCAAGCACATCCTTACACAATGTTTGTCAAATGCATGTTTGCTGAATCTTATTAAGCCTCTAGGTGTAACTACAATTTATAGGAAATACAGGGGACAAATCTGTTAAATCACACCATAAAGATACAATTGGCAAACTTTAGAATGTTTGTAACATCACAAAGTGTCAGACTTTATTTTTGGGGGCTCCAAAATCACAGCAGATGGTGACTGCAGCCATGAAATTAAAAGACACTTACTCCTTGGAAGGAAAGTTATGACCAACCTAGATAGCATATTCAAAAGCAGAGACATTACTTTGCCAACAAAGGTCCGTCTAGTCAAGGCTATGGTTTTTCTAGTGGTCATGTATGGATGTAAGAGTTGGACTGTGAAGAAAGCTGAGCGCTGGAGAATTGATGCTTTTGAACTGTGGTGTTGGAGAAGACTCTTGAGAGTCCCTTGGACTGCAAGGAGATCCAGCCAGTCCATTCTGAAGGAGATCAGCCCTGGGATTTCTTTGGAAGGAAAGATGCTAAAGCTGAAACTCCAGTACTCTGGCCA
>NW_011494744.1:2221834-2223236 GCF_000754665.1 Bison bison bison | reverse complement strand
TGGCCACCTCATGTGAAGAGTTGACTCATTGGAAAAGACTCTGATGCTGGGAGGGATTGGGGGCAGGAGGAGAAGGGGACGACAGAGGATGAGATGGCTGGATGGCATCACTGACTCGATGGCTGTGAGTCTGAGTGAACTCCAGGAGTTGGTGATGGGCATGGAGGCCTGGCATGCTGCAATTCATGGGGTTGCAAAGAGTCAGACACAACTGAGCAACTGAACTGAACTGAACATCACACAACAAATGATTTATTTCTTCTACAAATAAATTGCAAAATAAAGAGAGGAAGGAGAAGCCTGTGAATTAAAAGGGAGTTGGAATTGGTGAGCTATGACAAGCTGTTATAAAATTTAAATGAAAATGCAAAGGGCCAGGAAGACCCAAGCCAATCTTAAAACAGAATCTGGAACATTTACACTACCAAATTTTTTATTTTCTTCTTCTTGTTTTTTTTTTTTTCCTGCTGTACCACAAGGCTTGTGGAATCTTAGTTCTTTGACCAGGGATTTAACCCAGGCCCTCAGCAGTGAGAGTACAGAGTCCTAATGTCTGGACTGTCAGGAAATTCCCACTACCAAATATTAAAAGTTACTATTAAGCTTTAGTAATTGAGATAATATGTTAATGGTATGAGGGCAGACAAATAGGCATGGAAAACCATTTACTAGTATCTACAAAAGCTACACATATGTGTATGTTATGACCCAGCAATTCCAGCTTTAGCTGTATACTCATCAGAAATGTGAACGTATATCCATGAAGATGCATGTGCTAGAATATTCATAGTAGCATAAATATTAGCAGTCCCCAACTGGGAGCAATCCAAGTGCCATCAACAGTAAAATGCATAGTAAAAATAAACTGCAGAATAGTCACACTTTGGAATACTGGATGATATGAATGAATTTCACAAACCTGATGAAAGAAGTAAGACCCAAAAGAGTATAAACTATATGAGTCCATGCTTTTTCAAGCCCTGTTGAAAACCAGACAAAACTAATCTATAATATTAGAAATCAGGTTAGTGGTTGCTCTGCGGTCTGCAGTGACTGAAAGAGAATGCTAGGAACTTGTGGGGTGTGTTTTACATGAGTGTGTTCAGTTTTTAAAAATTAATTTAGCTTATGATTTATATACTTCAATAATTCAATAAAATCTTCAAAAATGGAAAGCAAAAATAAATAAATTTTTTAAAAAATGAAAAGCAAGAAGAGGCATATTAACCAAATGAAATACTTGGTTCTTGTTTAAATCCTGATTTGAACAAACCCACTGTGAAAAATAAGTGCTTATGAGATAATCAGAAAATTAAGAACACTGACTAGATTGTTCATGATATTAAATAATTTACTTTGGGGCTATGTTAGTGGCTGGTCACAGCAGCTTTTTTTTTTTAAT
>NW_011494744.1:2220291-2221510 GCF_000754665.1 Bison bison bison | reverse complement strand
GTCTTTTGA
This sequence comes from Bison bison bison, assembly GCF_000754665.1. NCBI lineage: Eukaryota > Metazoa > Chordata > Mammalia > Artiodactyla > Bovidae > Bison > Bison bison. The sequence goes on along the minus strand of NW_011494744.1, from coordinate 2,221,501 downwards.
GATTCATACTGAAATAATATATGCCTAGGATTTGGTTCAGAATAATTCCATCTTCAGTGAAGGATGAGGGAAGTGGGGAAATATCTGTCAGGAACTGATAATTATGGAAACAAGATAATAGTGAAAGGTTGTTGCTGAACCATGCAAAGATGCCAGGATTCTTGGCCTCCGGAGGAGAAGAATTCAATCCGGGGCTAGAGATGAGGCTTGATCGCTCAGAGCTTTTGTATAATAAAGTTCTATTAAAGTACAAAGGAGATAGAGAAAGCTTCTGACATAGGCATCAGAAGGGGGCAGAAGGAGTACCCCCTTGCTAGTGTTAGTGCTGGAGTTACGTACTCTCCAATGAATCCAAAGAATGTCTGGAGGTTGTAAAGACCTCACCAGACCTACTCCCATAATTTACATTTTAAGATAACAGAGTTAGCCAGAATGTTTAATCCAGAGACTGTCCTCAGGCAGGATACATTCAGTTCAGTTCAGTTCTGTCGCTCAGTCATGTCCGACTCTTTGCAACTCCGTGAATTGCAGCACTCCAGGCATCCCTGTCCATCACCAACTCCCGGAGTTCACTCAAACTCATGTCCATCGAGTCGGTGATGCCATCTAGCCATCTCATCCTCTATCGTCCCCTTCTCCTCCTGCCCCCAATCCCTCCCAGCATCAGAGTCTTTTCCAATGAGTCAACTCTTCGCATGAGGTGGCCAAAGTACTGGAGCTTCAGCTTCAGCATCATTCCCTCCAAGGAAATCCCAGGACTGATCTCCTTCAGAATGGACTGGTTGGATCTCCTTGCAGTCCAAGGGACTCTCAAGAGTCTTCTCCAACACCACAGTTCAAAAGCATCAGTTCTTCAGCGCTCAGCTTTCTTCACAGTTCAACTCTCACATCCATACATGACCACTGGAAAAACCATAGCTTTGACTAGACGGACCTTTGTCGGCAAAGTAATGTCTCTGTTTTTGAATATGCTATCTAGGTTGGTCATAACTTTCCTTCCAAGGAGTAAGCGTCTTTTAATTTCATGGCTGCAGTCACTATCTACAGTGATTTTGGAGCCCCCCAAAATAAAGTCTGACAGTTCAGTCTGAGCGACTGAACTGAATGAACTGACTGGGAGCCCCCCAAAATAAAGTCAGCCACTGTTTCCACTGTTTCCCCATCTATTTCCCATGAAGTGATGGGACCGGATGCCCTGATCTTAGTTTTC
>NW_011494744.1:2215172-2220093 GCF_000754665.1 Bison bison bison | reverse complement strand
ATCCCTGGTTCCTCTGCCTTTTCTAAAACCAGCTTGAACATCTGGAAGTTCACGGTTCATGTATTGCTGAAGCCTGGCTTGGAGAATTTTGAGCATTACTTTACTAGCGTGTGAGATGAGTGCTATTGTGCAGTAGTTTGAGCATTCTTTGGCATTGCCTTTCTTTGGGATTGGAATGAAAACTGACCTTTTCCAGTCCTGTGGCCACTGCTGAGTTTTCCAAACGTGCTGGCATATTGAGTGCAGCACTTTGACAGCATCATCTTTCAGGATTTGGAATAGCTCAACTGGAATTCCATCACCTCCACTAGCTTTGTTCGTAGTGATGCTTTCTAAGGCCCACTTGACTTCACGTTCCAGGATGTCTGGCTCTAGGTCAGTGATCACACCATCGTGATCATCTGGGTCATGAAGATCTTTTTTGTAGTTCTGTGTATTCTTGCCATCTCTTCTTAATATCTTCTGCTTCTGTTAGGTCCATACCATTTCTGTCCTTTATCGAGCCCATGTTTGCATGAAATGTTCCCTTGGGATCTTTAATTTTCTTGAAGAGATCTCTAGTCTTTCCCATTCGGTTGTTTTCCTCTATTTCTTTGCATTGATCGCTGAGGAAGTCTTTCTTATCTCTTCTTGCTATTCTTTGGAACTCTGCATTCAGATAGAAGACCTCATTATACTGTTACAAACATAAGGCAAAATAGTCATTAAACCAGTTAAAAATGAAATGTCACATTATGTCCATAGTTACATCAATCCATCTTAAGATTGTTAGATGTCATCAGTTTAAGAAGACGCATCACAAGATTGTTGTTGAAGGTATTCGCAGACTTGGAGAAAGTCTTTTCCTCAAAGTGGAGATGTCCACCATGGGAAGCCTTCCACTGATGAAGAGGGGAGCGCTCTGCAGACCCAGCAGTTACCTGATTGTGGAATTCAGCGTAGGAGTGAGCCCAGGACAGGAGGACATTGTGTTGAGGATCAAAGGGCAAACTCAGGATTTTTGGAGTCAGCAGAAGTAGGCTCACAAAGATTATCAGGCCTGTCTTTTGGCTCGTCCAGACAGTCCCATTATGGAAGCGGATCAGGAAGAAAGTGGGCCAGGGGCTTCAGTAAGCACGGAATAAGTTGCCCCAGTATCTAAAAGGAAATCGACAGATTGCCCCCTCCCCCCCAGTCATTAATACCCAGAGTTCCTCAGGTGTAATTAGGACGGGAGCTTGTGTGGGGACCCCCGGGCACCTTCAGTCCTGATTATCTTGAGAGTCCGACCCCTAAAACCTATGCCTCTGGAGGCAGTCTCTCTTCCAGTGTGGTCTTTTGCAGACATGGAGCTGGGGGCGCTTAGATGCCTGAGGGCAATTCCGCTTGAAGTGTCCCTCCTTTCCACAGTAATAGCAAGCCCATCCCTTTTCACCTGGGTCCCTCTGGGCATTTTTCTCAGGCTGTTTAAGAACATTTCTCATAGCCATTGAGAGGGCTTCCGCCTGTTCCTTTGTCTTTTTTCTGCCTTTCTTTCTTTTCCTCATATTCCCTACCATAATAAACTGTCTGAGCCAGTTGTAACAGATTATCTAAAGACTGATTTGGTCCATACGCCCATTTTAATAGCTTTTGGTGGAATCCCATGGACGGAGGAGCCTGGTGGGCTACAGTCCACGTGGTCGCAAAGAGTCGGACACGACTGAGCAACTTCACTTCACTTCACTCACTTCACAGCGGATATCTGGAGCTGACTAAGTGAGAAATCTATCCTTTAAGATCACTTTTCCCTCTTCACATTCAGTCGGGATCAATCTCAGTGAATCTGCAAAGGGCTTCTCTCAGTCTATCTAGGAATTTACCAGGAGCTTCCTTCTCCTCCTGTTCTATGTTTGCCAATTTGCCATAGTTTAAAGGACAAAATGACTCTGATCCCATCTTCCTTTAGCTGTGTTGTAGTCCCAGTCTGGTTCTATAGTTGGCACCGCCTGATTCCCAGTGGGGAGGGCAGTTATCTCATCCTCCCTCTTCCCTACTGATTCATTACCAAACCATTCATCTCCATAAGCAACCACTTTTCCCAAAACTCGAGTTTTTGAGTCGGGAGTCAGCATTTGTCCCAAGATACATATCACATCCTTCCAAGTAAGGTCATAAAGCAGAGTAACACCTTTAAAAGCTCTAATACATTTTTCTGGGTCCTTTAAATAGACTCCCAGATCCTCCTTGATTTTTTGTATTTCTTGATAAGAAAAAGGCTTATTAACTCTCATAGACTCTCATAGCACCCGGTGGATGCTTCATGAAGAGGCAACAGCTTGTGTGGCTGTTCCTCAGTCTCTCTGGCTGCTCTGCATGTATGATCCCAGGGATAGATTGGAGAAACCTGATTTTCTCTATCTCTTTGTCTCCTGTCCTCCATCTCATCTCATTGGCAAAGTAGGACAGGAGGGAGCTGAGGGACTCACACCCAAATCTATACCCTTAGGACACAAGTCTGGCATATTTCGCAGAGAGAAAAAGGGCAACACATAGGCTACTTCTACCCATTTCCCTTGTTTTCTACAGAACCGGTCTAATTGTAAAACAGTATTATACTTAAGAGACCCTCCAACTGGCCACCAACGCCATCCTCCAATGGATACCGTGACCATGCAGTATCACATAGGAAGACCAGGTGTGTCTTCTTTAAGCCCTGGGGATCAAATCTATCTGTTTTTCAGGATACAGTTCAAAGGAGTGAGGCTGGAATTGTTAGCTCCCATCTGTAAGAGAGAAGAAAAAAAGCGACCAGCACCATCTTTCTACTGGAGGCGTCCCTCCCTGCTCTAGATGGGGGTGTAGACAGACTTTACACCAAAGGTTTCCTTCCCTGGTTGGACTTCGTCTGTCCCTTACCAATGCAGGCCACCTACTCGTCCCTCCCAGTTCTACCACCGAGATGGGGTGGAGATGCACCAGGGGTAGACCTGACGGCATCTCTTTCTGACATCCAGCTCCTCACCATCAAAACCTTGCTTGCCTCTGATGCCGCCCAGGGTGTGATTAGAGTAACCTTCCGGAATGCCTCCCAGGCTAAGACTGTTGGGGGAAACATTTGTCACCTGAGTGCCTGTGCACGACCCTGAGTATATACCTGACCACAATAAGACTGATAAGAACATAAAGCTGAGATGTTCCTTCCAAGCGTCACCACACCAGTATAAGAACCTCTTCTGGTCCACTAAGAGCCAGCTTTACCAAAGGAAAAAAACCCATTGTAGTTCCAATCTGAGTAACCTTTAACCTCAAAAATGCTCTTGTAGCTAAAGCTCCATCTAACTTCCAAACTTTTGATTCTTAGCAAGGCTAGGTGCTTCCTGACTACCAGTCCAAGTTTGGGACCTAAGTCACAGTACACAGTAACAGCACAGACCACAAGTCCCTTGAAAGTCTATGATATGACAGATTAGGTTTGTACTTCTAATTTTCAAAGAGTTATGAAATCGTCAAAGAGACCAAAAAGTTTGACCAAGAAAGGAAAGTTCAGTCCACAGGCTTTGCCCATTTCTGGTCGGTCCCCAAAGGAGATGTTGAATGCCTCTTGGCATTGGCAGGTTGGTATAAACCCCCGACAAGTTTCTGCCATAAGCCGTATGAGGTCACTGCGGAACCACAGAGCAGGACTCCTCACTTGCTTCAAGCAGGGTGTTTCATTCATTCACACAAGCACACTGTAAAGTTAGTAAAGTACAGCAGAAAATGTGTTTGCTAGGAAAACAAAGAACTAGAGCTCCAAGCATCCTTACCTTGTCCTGAAGAATCTGGACAAGCCCCCAAGATGAAAGGCTGTTGCTGAACCACGCAAAGACGCCGGGATTCTTGGCCTCCAGAGGAGAAGAATTCAATCTGGAGCTAGAGACAAGGCTTGATTGCTCAGAACTTTTGTATAGTAAAGTTCTATTAAAGTATAAAGGAGATAGAGAAAGCTTTTGACATAGGCATTAGAAGGGGGCAGAAAGAGTACCCCCTTGCTAGTGTTAGCAATAGAGTTATATACTCTCCAGTGAATCCAAAGAATGTCTGGAGGTTGTAAAGACCTCACCAGGACCTACTCCCATAATTTATATTTTAAGATAACAATTAGCCAGAAGGTTTAATCCAGAGACTGTCCTCAGGCAGGATACATTATTGTTATATAATCCTAAGGAATGTAGAGGGAAAAAAAGGTTTGTCTTTTCTTCCTCCTTGAGAATTCCAGACCCCTCTCTCCTTGGGGACCCTTAGACTTCTTATCAACCTGCCTAGGAAATGATTCTCTTACTAGATGTCTGGAGGATATAATAATGCTATTCTCTTTGATTTTGTATATGTTTAAAATTTTCCATCATAAAGAGTTTCATAATGTATATTAGTTTCATAATGTATATATTAAGTGCAGTAGTATGGTAATAAAATACCTAAATGCAATATGAATTTTTAAAAATGTTTATAGATCAGTGATTTATTAATTAAAAGTTTGTTAAAAGTTTTCCTAAATGACTCCTACTTGCTAGTCCTTAATGGTAAGTTTAAGTTACTTTATGTGCAGTACTCAAAATATTAACGTAAAAATCTATGTCATATTTTCTATAGTTAAGAGTACTCTTGATTTATCCATTCAACAAATATAGGCCCAGGCTTTGCTTTAGATGTTGAGGATACCTCAGAGAAAAGAGCAGCCAGGTTTCAATTCTTTTTTTTTTTTAATTTTATTTTTAAACTTTACAATATTGTATTAGTTTTGCCAAATATCGAAATGAATCCACCACAGGTATACCTGTGTTCCCCATCCTGATCCCTCCTCCCTCCTCCCTCCCCATACCCTCCCTCTGGGTCGTCCCAGTGCACCAGCCCCAAGCATCCAGTATCGTGCATCGAACCTGGACTGGCGACTCGTTTCATACATGATATTATACATGTT
>NW_011494744.1:2208016-2215072 GCF_000754665.1 Bison bison bison | reverse complement strand
TATATGTGTTAGTATACTGTATTGGTGTTTTTCTTTCTGGCTTACTTCACTCTGTATAATAGGTTCCAGTTTCATCCATCTCATTAGAACTGATTCAAATGTATTCTTTTTAATGGCTGAGTAATACTCCATTGTGTATATGTACCACAGCTTTCTTATCCATTCATCTGCTGATGGACATCTAGGTTGCTTCCATGTCCTGGCTATTATAAACAGTGCTGCGATGAACATTGGGGTACACGTGTCTCTTCCAGAAAAATAAATGACCCAATCAAAAAATGGGCCAAAGAACTAAATAGACATTTCTCCAAAGAAGACATACAGATGGCTAACAAACACATGAAAAGATGCTCAACATCACTCATTATCAGAGAAATGCAAATCAAAACCACTATGAGGTACCATTTCACACCAGTCAGAATGGCTGTGATCCAAAAGTCTACAAGCAATAAATGCTGGAGAGGTTGTGGAGAAAAGGGAACCCTCTTACACTGTTGGTGGGAATGCAAACTAGTACAGCCACTATGGAGAACAGTGTGGAGATTCCTTAAAAAACTGGAAATAGAACTGCCTTATGATCCAGCAATCCCACTGCTGGGCATACACACTGAGGTTTCAATTCTTTGGGGGTTGATACAATGAAGAGAGATAAACAAGTCAACTAATACTTTATATAACTATATAATGTGATTAAAATAATGTTAGAGTAACTATGGTGGATCTTCATGCTGTCAGTGCCACCCAGATAACAGTTTTGGGACTTTCCCTCCATCATCACTACTGCCTCTCTGGGTGGAGGAAAGTAACAAACAGCTCACCATTTATATTAAGGGGGTTATGCATGTCCTGGGCTGTTGAGTGTGCACATGGGACAGTTTAGGTGGATGCTCAACAAAAGCCCAGAGCATGGGGTTCAGGGTTTGGACTACATAGGCAGCTCCATTGGAGAGCCAGCTTCTGTGGCCCTTTTCTTGGGCTAACTCTCCACCAGATTTTCTCTTGGGATTTGTGTGTGTGCATGTGTGCATGTTTTAACAGTTCCTGTCCTCCATTAGCTTCTTCCTTCTACATCCCTTTCTGTCCATCCAGTGTACCACCCAGGAATTGAAAGTTGTGGAGGGGCAGTCACCTGTTTCTCTGTTACTGCCTTTCTTCTGTTTCTTCTCGGGGCCTCCCCTTAAGAGCCTAGCTTGAAAATTACACATACTGAATAATGTTTTTTCTCTTTGCATTTCCTAATTCTCTGGGACACCTTCTATCTCCAGGAAAAAAGTCCTGAGGTACAGCTGATAAACCCGGAGAAGGCAATGGCACCCCACTCCGGTACTCTTGCCTGGAAAATTCCATGGACAGAGGAGCCTGGTGGGTTGCAGTCCATGGGGTTGCTAAAAGTCGGACACGACTAAGCAACTTCACTTTCACTTTTCACTTTCATGCATTGGAGAAGGAAATGGCAACCCACTCCAGTGTTCTTGCCTGGAGAATCCCAGGGATGGGGGAGCCTGGTGGGCTATCGTCTATGGGGTCACACAGAGTCGGACACAACTGAAGTGACTTAGACTTACACTTAGACAGAATAGTTTGGGGAAAGACTCTCTGAGAAAGTGGTATTCAAGTTAAGACTTGAAAGGTAAGAGGGAGCCAATTATAGGAACAGATGAGGGAAAAGACTCTAAACAGTATAAACATCAACCACAAAGGTTCAGGACAAGAGGGGTCTGTAATATTCTGGAATTTGACAGAAAGAGTACTGGAAACTTCTTTCTCTTTCTCTTCCATCTAGTCTTTGCTATTGAGATGCTACTATTAGAACACACTATAAATAGTAACCAAAATTTGGTTTGGAGACACTCAATACTTAAGCATTTCAAGACTTTTTTGTTGTTGTTCTCTTTGGCATTCATACCCCATAGACATACAATAATTAAACCTAACATGGGGGCTTTTCTGGTGATCCAGTTGTTAAGACTCCGTAATTCCACTGCAGGGGCTCAGGTAAGATCTAGTCTGCTACCAAAAAAAAAAAAAAATCCTAACATGATTCTGGCAACCATTGAAAATAATAGCTAAAGTCAATTACTCCCAAAATTATTCAGTAAAGAATAGCATAGATGTTGCTCAAGAGCCTTAAAAAGTCATACAAATAAAAATATTTATGAAGACTTTTTTAGAGCTTGGAAGAACAAGGTATGTTAAATAAAAATTCAGGATGTGAAATTACATATTTAACTATGATTTTGATTATTAAAAATATAAGTATAGATATTGGAAAAAATATATCAAAATATTAGTAGGACTTCCCTGGTGGCTCAGTGGTAAAGAATCTGCCTGCCAATGGAGGAGACAGAGGTTTGATCCCTGGTCCAGGAAGATCCCACATGCCTCAGGGCAACTAAGGCCATGCTCCACAACTACTGAAGGCCATGCATTCTAGAGCCTGTGCTCTGCTGCAAGAGAAGCCTCCGCAATGAGAAGCCCGAGCCCCATAGCTAGAGAGGCTCACCCGCTCACCACAACTAGAGAAAAGCCCTTGCAGCAACGAAGACCCAGCACATGACAGCCAAAAGTAAATAAATATTAAAAAGGAAAGAAAATCATCATTAAAAAATACTAATAGTTATCACTAGGTAATGAGAATCTATTATATGCATATAGGAATTTAAGAAAGAACAGGGAAAAAAAAAGAACAGGATTCATGTTGATGTATGGCAAAACCAATACAATATTGTAAAGTAATTAGCCTCCAATTAGAATTAAAAAATAATAAATTTAAAAAAAGAACAGGAAAAAAAAAACACACATAGTAAAAATGTTCAATGAATATGTCAAAATTATTTTCCAGAACTGAAGGAAATGAGTTGCCAGACTGAAAGGATCCACCAAATGCTCAGTTTGGTGGGTGAAAATAGACACATACCAAGTCAGATTATTGCAGAATTTCAGCACGTTGAAGCGAGAGAGCTGATTATTAAGGTTCCAGAGAGAGAGAGAAAAAAGAAGCCACCAACAAATGTTCGGGAGTCAGAATGACTTTGGACTTCCCAGCAGTAGCAGAACCTAGAAAACACTGTCTTCAAAGTTCTGGAGCAACAAAGCACTTGTCCTAATGGTGGTCCCAAAGCAGCAGAGTTCCCAGTCTTAAGAGGCAAGTTGCACAATAGACATATCAGAAGTAACTCATAAACCAAAATGTGGAGGGCTCTCCCCACGTGTTTTTCTCTGTGTGAACCCCTGGGCCTTTGCACATCCCAGAGTGTGAGTTGTGTGGTGGAACTTGCAAGAGTAATCAAGGTTGAAGTTTCCAGGTGGAAGCAGAACTCACATTTAATGTCATTTAAATAAAAATAATGTGATATTTCTTATACCACTCAAAATCATGGTTGCAAAATCTTATCTGCTATCATAGTTATTAGAGTAAAATTTAAGGACATAAAAATTATAGTAATAATCATAGGTATAAACTAATTACTATGGAAAACCAGATGTTCGTGAGCTGGTGGTTTATATAAAACTCTGTAAGTTCTCCAGATTACTAATAACTTCCAACAGGTGTCACATAGAAAGTCCAAGATAGTAGCAAACACTTGCCATCCTTAAATTATTCTTCAAAAAGGCCTAGCTCCCTGCTTGGAAGAAAATACAGTGAGAACAAAACACAGACTTATATTTCAATAAAATATAATTCTGCACTAGGACAATAGGATGCCTATTTAATATGCTTTTTTTTATTTTAACGATAAAAGTAAAGCTCTGTGAAATGACCAAAGATACTTTTTTTTAAAGGTTTTGAAAACTATTCTTTGAGAGCAGTTTTAGGTTCACAAGAAAATTGAAAGGTTCTGAGTTATCCTAAACACACCCCACCTGTACATGTACATGGTCTGCCCTATTATCAACATCCCCCACAAGAAAAGTACATTTATTACAATTGATAAACCCACGTTGAAACATCACTACTACCCAAAGTCCATAGTTTACATTAGAATTCACTTTTGGTGTTGGACACCCTATGGATTTGGACAAATATAATGACATGTATCCATCATTATAGAATAATACAAAGTAGTTTCATGGCCCTAAAAGTCCTCTGTGCTCTGCCTATTCATCCTTATCTCCCCCAAACCCTGGCCAACACTGATCTTTTTACTGGCTCCATAGTTTTGCCTTTCCAGAATGTCATACAGTTGGAATTATTCAGTGTCAAGCTTTTTCAAATTGGTTTCTTTCTTTTAGAAACACATATTTAAATTTCCTCCACATCTTCTCATGGCTTGATAGCTCATTTTTTTTTACCACTGAACGGTATTAACTTCTTTGGATATAGCAGTTACGAAAAGGACATCTTGTCAGCTTCTAAGTTCTGACAGTTTTGAATAAAGCTGGTATAAACATCCACTTGCAGGTTTCTGTGCAGATGTAAGTTTTCAATGTTTTTGGGTATATACAGTCATCCATCAGTTCTCACAGGCGTTGGTCCCAGGACTCTCATGGATATAAAAGTCTGTAGATGTTCACATTCCTTATACAAAGTGGTATGATATAGGTGGTCCTCCATATCAACGGGTTTCACATCCTTGGATTCAACAAACCATGGATCAAAAATCAATCTATAAGGAATTCCCTGGTGGTCCAGTGGTTAGGACTCCACACTTTCACTGCCAGGGGGCCGGGTTCAATCCTGGTTTGGGAACTAGAATCCCACAAGCTGTGTAGTGCAGCCAAAAAGACAAAACAAAACAAAAATCGATCTACATCTGTGATCCACAACAAATTCTTTCTTTGTGAAGTATGTAAGTCTATGTCTAGAGTCATATTTTTGCCAAAAGCACATCTTGTGTTTAAAAATTAATCACTGCAGAGAAGATGCAGAAGTACTTCTGTTGCAAATACCAAAAATCATGCTGAGGAATTTTTTTACTGAGATAAAATTCACATACCATACCATTTGCCATTTAAAAGTATATAATTTAGTGGTTTCAAGTATATTAACAAGGTTGTGCAAACATCACCACTATCTAACTCCAGAATATTTTAATCACCCCCAAAAGAAACCCAATCAGCAATCAGCACTCCACTATGTCCTCCTCCCTCAGACCCTGGTAACCACTAATATACCTTCTGTCCTTATGGATTTTCTTATTCTGAATATTTTGTATAAATGGAATCATACAAAATGTGGTCTTTTGTGTCCAGCTTCTTTCACTTAGCATAATCTTTTCAAGGTTTATCTGTATTGAAACATCTATCAGTACTTTAATCCTGTTTATTGTAGAATAGTAAATATTCCATTGTTTAGATGTACTGTATTTTTTAAAAATCCATTCATCAATGGATGGACATGTGGGTTATTTCCACTTTTTTTTTTTTACTATTTTGAATAACACTGCAATTGAACATTTGTGTACAGTTTTACATGGACATTTGTTTTCAAATCTACTGAGTGTATACCTAGAAGTGGAATTCCTGGGTCATATAGTAACTCTGTGTGTAAACTTTTGAGGAACTGCAAGACTGTTTTGCAAAGTGGCCACACCATTTTGCATTTCTGCCAGCAGTGTATGAGGATTCCTATTTATCCACATTCTTACAGTTGTTATTATTCATTTCTAAAAAAATATAGCCATCCTAGTATATGTGAGGTAATAGCTCCACACTGAGATTTTAAATGTATTTGTGGAACAATTACTGATTGTGGACAAAATACTGATTGTGGACAAAATACTGATTGTAGAACAAATATTGATTATTTTAATCAGTGAAAGAGCTTTTCAAAGCCCAACATTGTTATTTCTGAAGTGATTAGTGAGAATGTAATTAATGAATAATCATTATCTCCTACTCTACCCATGTTTTATGACTTCTCACAAGTATAACTCAAGTTATACAACCCAGACAATTACACAAATATTAGATGATTATGTTTGTGATGAATATAAATGGGTTATACAATAAAACCACTGACAGCTAGAGAGTCCCATATGGCAGCTCACAGAAAGAGAAATCTACTTTTGATAGAAAACAGACTATAACTACATTTAATCTTATCTGGGATCTTTGTATTGGCTAACCAAAGCTCTTTAAAAAATCCATTAGAATATAAATTCAGATTCCTCATCAGCACTAAGACATTTAACAGAACAACATCAGAATAAATAAGGGACTTTTATTATATCCTTCCTGTGGTAGGTTGAATAACTATATCCCCAAAGATATTCACATCCTAATTCTTTTGAATGTCACCTTATGAAACAAAAAAGGACTTTGCAGATGTGATTAAATTCAGGAACTTGAGATGAGGGGATCTTGGACTATTACTCAAGTAGTCCCTAAACGTAATCACATGTATCCTTATAAGAGAGAGACAGAAGGAGATTTGACATAGAGGAGAAAACATGGAAGTACTGGAGTGATGTACCATAAGCAACAGAAAGCTAGCAGCCACCAGAAGGCTGGAAGACACAAGAAACAGATTCTCCCTGGAGAGTCTCCAGCAAGAGTCTGGCCCTACTGACATCTTGATTTTGACCCAGTGAAACTCTGTTCGACTTCTGGCCTCCAGAACTGTGAAAGAATGTTTCTGTTCTAAAACCAACAAGTTTGCTGTGAATTGTTACAGCAGCTATAGGAAGCTAATACACCCCCTCAAAAAACAAAAAAACTTGACATAAAAGTACTTAGAATCTGGAATTCTATGCATCAGTTCAGTTGAGTCGCTCAGTCCTGTCCGACTCTTTGCGACCCCATGAATTGCAGCACACCAGGCCTCCCTGTCCATCCCGAACTCCCGGAGTTCACTCAAACTCATGTCCATCGAGTCGGTGATGCCATCCAGCTATCTCATCCTCTGTCATTCCCCTTTTCCTCCTGCCCCCAATCCCTCCCAGCATCAGAGTCTTTTCCAATGAGTCAACTCTTCACGTGAGGTGGCCAAAGTACTGGAGTTTCAGCTTTAGCATCAGTCCTTCCAAAGAACACCCAGGACTGATCTCCTTTAGAATGGACTGGTTGGATCTCCTTGCAGTCCAAGGGACCTCAAGAGTCTTTTCCAACACCACA
>NW_011494744.1:2205670-2207890 GCF_000754665.1 Bison bison bison | reverse complement strand
CTTTTATTCCAAGGAGTAAGCATCTTTTAATTTCATGGCTGCAGTCACCATCTGCAGTGATTTTGGAGCCCAAAAAGATAAAGTCTGACACTGTTTCCACTGTTTCCCCATCTATTTCCCATGAAGCGATGGGACCAGATGCCATGATCTTGGTTTTCTGAATGTTGAGCTTTAAGCCAACTTTTTCACCCCCCTCTTTCACTTTCATCAAGAGGCTTTTGAGTTCCTCTTCACTTTCTGCCATAAGGGTGGTGTCATCTGCATATCTGAGGTTATTGATATTTCTCCCAGCAATCTTGATTCCAGCTTGTGCTTCCTCCAGCCCAGCGTTTCTCATGATGTACTCTGCATATAAGTTAAATAAGCAGGGTGACAAAATACAGCCTTGATGTACTCCTTTTCCTATTTGGAACCAGTCTGTTGTTCCGTGTCCAGTTCCAACTGTTGCTTCCTGACCTGCATACAAATTTCTCAAGAGGCAGGTCAGGTGGTCTGGTATTCCCATCTCTTTCAGAATTTTCCACAGAAAATAATAAGTCAGAGTAGAATAAAAACATTTTCAGACAAGCAAGTTCTCAAGAAATTTATCTCCTCTATACTGTTTCTCAGAAGTTACAGGAGTAAATAAGAGAGTAAACCAAGAAAGTGTACACAGATCAGATCCAGAAACATGATCTCCAATATTTTGGTCAGCATGGCCAAAACAACAGCAACAACAAAAATAACCAAGGGAAACCCTGGCAGCCAGTACAGGCATAGACAATAATCAGCTCAGTTTGAAACTGATAGATTTCTAATGTGACTGAACTGGTGGAAAGTTTTACTGAGAGGATATAGGAAGAATTAAGAAAGCAAGGAAAGCTAATCAAACAAAATTGGGCAACGATTAACTTTAGGATAGGCAAAAAGCAATGGAAACATAATCTCACTAGATTGAAATGCTCACCTATGAATAGGCACATAAGCTAAATATGCTAACAGGTCTTTGATTTAAGAAAAATTGTAATATTGAATGTATGGCAAAGGGAAAGCAGAGGGGATGGTAAGATTCTACCTTTGTTAAGAGGAAGTCAATAAATAAAGTTGAAAATCGATTAATCAAAAGATAATAGTATATACAAATTCTTTACAGAAATGAAACACATGTAAATGCTAGAAAAGTAGTCAAGTTGAAAGTAGTTATTTCTGACATGGAGGTCTGGAGAGACTGGGGGTGAGATAAGGCAGGAAAATAGCTTTTTTATTGTCGTTGTTATAAGCCTATTAGAAAGTATTTAACTTTTAAAATAATGTCCATGTTTTACTTTTAGAAAAATAAAATTCAATTAAAAATAATTTTTACAGGATGTATACAGACTTTTGAAAGAGAAAATATCAGGATAAGCACAAGGCCAATGATATTGCATTGGTAGAATTTATGTTAACTATTCTTGAGATCAGATCAGACCAGATCAGTCGCTCAGTCGTGTCCGACTCTGCAACCCCATGAATCGCAGCACTCCAGGCCTCCCTGTCCATCACAAACTCCCGAAGTTCACTCAGACTCATGTCCATCGAGTCAGTGATGCCATCCAGCCATCTCATCCTCTGTTGTCCCCTTCTCCTCCTGCCCCTAATCCCTCCCAGCATCAGAGTCTTTTCCAATGAGTCAACTCTTCACATGAGGTGGCCAAAGGACTGGAGTTTCAGCTTTAGCATCATTCCTTACAAAGAAATCCCAGGGCTGATCTCTTTCAGAATGGACTGGTTGGATCTCCTTGCAGTCCAAGGGACTCTCAAGAGTCTTCTCCAACACCACAGTTCAAAAGCATCAATTCTTTGGCGCTCAGCCTTCTTCACAGTCCAACTTTCACATTCATACGTGACCACTGGAAAAACCATAGCCTTGACTAGACAAACCTTTGTTGGCAAAGTAATGTCTCTGCTTTTGAATATGCTATCTAGGTTGGTCATAACTTTCCTTCCAAGGAATAAGCGTCTTTTAATTTCATGGCTGCAGTCACCATCTACAGTGATTTTGGAGCCCCCAAAAATAAAGTCTGACACTGTTTCCACTGTTTCCCCATCTATTTCCCATGAAGTGGTGGGACCGGATGCCATGATCTTGGTTTTCTGAATGTTGAGCTTTAAGCCAACTTTTTCACTCTCCACTTTCACTTTCATCAAGAGGCTTTTGAGTTCGTCTTCACTTTCTGCCATAAGGGTGGTGTCATCTGCATA
>NW_011494744.1:2204215-2205570 GCF_000754665.1 Bison bison bison | reverse complement strand
TCTTGGTTTTCTGAATGTTGAGCTTTAAGCCAACTTTTTCACTCTCCACTTTCACTTTCATCAAGAGGCTTTTGAGTTCGTCTTCACTTTCTGCCATAAGGGTGGTGTCATCTGCATATCTGAGGTTATTGATATTTCTCCTGGCAATCTTGATTCCAGTTTGTGTTTCTTCCAGCCCAGCGTTTCTCATGATGTACTCTGCATATAGGTTAAATAAACAGGGTGACAAAATACAGCCTTGACGTACTCCTTTTCCTATTTGGAACCAGTCTGTTGTTCCATGTCCAGTTCTAACTGTCGCTTCCTGACCTGCATACAGATTTCTTAAGAGGCAGATCAGGTGGTCTGGTATTCCCATCTCTTTCAGAACTTTCCACAGTTTATTGTGATCCACACAGTCAAAGGCTTTGGCATAGTCAATAAAGCAGAAATAGATGTTTTTCTGGAACTCTCTTGCTTTTTCCATGATCCAGCGGATGTTGGCAATTTGATCTCTGGTTCCTCTGCCTTTTCTAAAACCAGCTTGAACATCAGGAAGTTCATGGTTTACATATTGCTGAAGCCTGGCTTGGAGAATTTTGAGCATTACTGTACTAGCGTGTGAGATGAGTACAATTGTGTGGTAGTTTAAGCATTGCCTTTCTTTGGGATTGGAATGAAAACTGACCTTTTCCAGTCCTGTGGCCACTCCTGAGTTTTCCAAACGTGCTGGCATATTGAGTGCAGCACTTTCACAGCATCATCTTTCAGGATTTGGAATAGCTCAACTGGAATTCCATCACCTCCACTAGCTTTGTTCGTAGTGATGCTTTCTAAGGCCCACTTGACTTCACGTTCCAGGATGTCTGGCTCTAGGTCAGTGATCACACCATTGTGATTATCTGGGTCGTGAAGATCCTTTTTGTACAGTTCTTCTGTGTATTCTTGCCATCTCTTCTTAATATCTTCTGCTTCTGTTAGGTCCATATCATTTTTGTCCTTTATCGAGCTCATCTTTGCATGAAATGTTCCTTTGGTATCTCTGATTTTCTTGAAGAGATCCCTAGTCTTTCCCATTCTGTTGTTTTCCTCTATTTCTTTGCATTGATCGCTGAAGAAGGCTTTCTTATCTCTTCTTGCTATTCTTTGGAACTCTGCATTCAGATGTTTATATCTTTCCTTTTCTCCTTTGCTTTTTGCTTCTCTTCTTTTCACAGCTATTTGTAAGGCCTCCCCAGACAGCCATTTTGCTTTTTTGCATTTCTTTTCTATGGAATGGTCTTGATCCCTGTCTCCTGTACAATGTCACGGACCTCATTCCATAGTTCATCAGGCACTCTATCTATCAGATCTAGTCCCTTAAATCTATTTCTCAC
>NW_011494744.1:2203559-2203970 GCF_000754665.1 Bison bison bison | reverse complement strand
AGGGTGTTTGTTATGACCAGTGCATTTTCTTGGCAAAACTCTATTAGTCTTTGCCCTGCTTCATTCCATATTCCAAGGCCAAATTTGCCTGTTACTCCAGGTGTTTCTTGACTTCCTACTTTTGCATTCCAGTCCCCTATAATGAAAAGGACATCTTTTTTGGGTGTTAGTTCTAAAAGGTCTTGTAGGTCTTCATAGAACCGTTCAACTTCAGCTTCTTCAGTGTTACTGGTTGGGGCATAGACTTGGATTACTGTGATATTGAATGGTTTGCCTTGGAGACGAACAGAGATCATTCTGTCGTTTTTGAGATTGCATCCAAGTACTGCATTTTGGACTCTTTTGTTGACCATGATGGCCACTCCATTTCATCTGAGGGATTCCTGCCCGCAGTAGTAGATATAATGGTCA
>NW_011494744.1:2199816-2203393 GCF_000754665.1 Bison bison bison | reverse complement strand
TTCATGGACCTGACATTCCAGATTCCTATGCAATATTGCTCTTTACAGCATCGGACCTTGCTTCCATCACCAGTCACATCCACCGCTGGGTATTGTTTTTGCTTTGGCTCCATCCCTTCATTCTTTCTGGAGTTATTTCTCCACTGATGTCCAGTAGCATATTGGGTACCTACTGACCTGGGGAGTTTCTCTTTCAGTATCCTATCATTTTGCCTTTCATACTGTTCATGGGGTTCTCAAGGCAAGAATGCTGAAGTGGTTTGCCATTCCCTTCTCCAGTGGGCCAGATTCTGTCAAATCTCTCCACCATGACCCACCCTTCTTGGGTCGCCCCACGGGCATGGCTTAGTTTCATTGAGTTAGACAAGGCTGTGGTCCTAGTGTGATTAGATTGACTAGTTTTCTGTGAGTATGGTTTCAGTGTGTTTGCCCTCTGATGCCCTCTTGCAACACCTACCATCTTACTTGGGTTTCTCTTACCTTGGGCGTGGGGTATCTCTTCACGGCTGCTCCAGCAAAGCGCAGCCATTGCTCCTTACCTTGGACGAGGGGTATCTCCTCACCGCTGCCCTTCCTGACCTTCAACGTGGGATAGCTCCTCTAGGCCCTCCTGCACCCGCGCAGCCACGGTTCCTTGGATGTGGGGTTGGTCCTCTCCGCCGCCGCCCTTGGCCTCGGGCTTAGGGGCGTGGGGTAGCTCCTCCCACCTGTTGCCCCTGGCCTCAAAAGCATTAAAAATAATTTCTTAACATGGGCAAATTTTCAACAGAAAGGCGTTGATTAGTTTGAGTAGGTTGAGCTCTACAGAGACAGTGTAAAATAACCTGCCTAGTGTAACAAAATTCTCACAAATGTCTGTAAGACCCCAGCCATCTCCATTAGGTTTAGTCTTGAGGGCAGGAACTACAATTCAACCTATTTCTACAATGCCCAGCTCAAAACAAGCAACTCAATAAGCATATAGTGAAAATGGGGTGCAGGGACAGTAACCACACTGACCACATGGAAAACCTAGGTGAATTAGGTGAGGGAGATAGCAGTTAACAATCTGGGATTTGGGCTCAGAATGAATTCTGAAGTCCTTCTCTGTTACTTATTAGATGTAGACTATAGAAAATATGCTAACTTGGCTTCTTTTTCATAAAATAGTGAGAAATACTAGTTTCTGCTTCAAAAAGTTGTCCTGAAGATTAAATAAGATGGTGCATACAAAGTATTTCATAGTCTGACGCATGAGAACCCTAGATAAATGTCAGCTATAACTATTACCAAATGGAGACTCTTTAATTTCTTGAATCAACTCAAATGACTGCTAGTATAAACACTGTTTTTGTTTTTGGCCATGCAGGGCAGCTTGTGAGAACTTAGTTCTGGGACCAGGTATCTAACCAGGCCTCAGCAGTAAAAATGTCCAGTCCCAACCATTGGACCACCAAGAATTCCCTAAATATTGTTTAGATGTCTACCTTTTGAACTGTGGTGTTGGAGAAGACACTTGAGAGTCCCTTGGACTGCAAGGAGATCCAACCAGTCCATCCTAAAGGAGATCAGTCCTGGGATTTCTTTGGAGGGAATGACGCTGAAGCTGAAACTCCAGTACTTTGGCCACCTCATGCGAAGAGCTGACTCACTGGAAAAGACCCTGATGCTGGGAGGGATTGGGGGCAAGAGGAGAAAGGGACAACAGAGGATGAGATGGCTGGATGGCATCACCGACTTGATGGACATGAGTTTGGGTAAACTCTGGGAGCTGGTGATGGACAGGGAGGCCTGGTGTGCTGCGATTCATGGGATCGCAAAGAGTTAGATATGACTGAGTGACTGAAATGAACTGAACTGACTGAATGAGAAAGAAAAGGAAAAGAAATGAACAGTTTTGGCCTATCATGTGCCACGTAGTTTATATATGTTATTATTCTAATTCTTATAATAATGGTAATCATTATTATCTCCATCTTGCAGATAAGGCAACCAAGGTTGGGAGAAGTTAGGCAATTTCCTTCAGGTACCCATTGGACAGAGGAGCCTGGTGGGCTACAGTCCATAGGGTCACATGGAGTCGGATATGACTGAAGTTGCATGCACACACTCATTTATTTAGTGACCACTTTGTGTAAGACTCCATTCAAGATACTGGGAAAACAATATTGAACAAAACAATCACAGAACTTACATTCTAGAAAAGTAGATAGACAATATACTGTAATGTAATTATAGATTGTAGTAAGAGTTATGAAGGAAATAAAGAGGATCTTGAGAGAGAAAATTATAGGAGAAATGTTTATATATTTAGATAGGAAAGATATATATTTAAATATAGATATATATTTAGATATATATTTAGTCAAGAAAGGCCTTTTTAAA
The DNA here is from genome assembly GCF_000754665.1 of Bison bison bison. Lineage (NCBI taxonomy): Eukaryota > Metazoa > Chordata > Mammalia > Artiodactyla > Bovidae > Bison > Bison bison. The sequence goes on along the minus strand of NW_011494744.1, from coordinate 2,201,029 downwards.
GAGAAAGTTGACCTGAGATTTGAAAGATAAGAATGGATAAGGAATCCAAGGAGCCCAACTGGACGGCTGTAGGGAGATGGTACAGGCCTGGATGTATAGGTATACACATACAAAGGTATGGCTGCAGGAAAGAACTTAGAAACTCTGGAACATGGTAGTGGCTGGAGCTGTTTGTGCAGGCCAAGGTCAGATCATGAGGGTGTGGGGGCCCATGGTAGGCTGCCCCAAAATGTATCTTGGTGCCATATTTTTAATCAATCAATTAATTAATTTTGGGGGTTGCACTGAGTCTTTGTTGGGCTTCCCAGGTGGTGCTAGTGGTAAAGAACCTGCCTGTCAAAAGAGGTGGCATAAGAGACTTGGGTTCCATCTCTGGGTTGGAAAGATCCCCTGGAGGAGGGCAGGGCAACCCACTCCAGTATTCTTGCCTGGAGAATCCCATGGACAGAGGAAGCTGGCAGGCTATAGTCCTTGGGATTGCAAAGAGTCAGACATGACTGAAGCAACTTAGCAGGCACGCGTGCACACACGGGTGTGTGCAGGGTGAAGGCTTTCTCTAGTTTCCTGGAGTGAGGGCTACTCTCTAGCATGTGGGCTTCTCATTGAGATAGTTTCTCTTGTGTAGCATAGGCTCTAGGCACATGGGCTTCAGTAGTTGTGGCCTACAGACTTATCTGCTTTGAGGCATGCGGGATCTTCCTTGACCAGGGATTGAACTTGTGTCCCCTCACTGGCAGACAGATTCTTAATCACTGTACCACCAAGTTCAGTTTAGTCCAGTCGCTCAGTCCTGTCCGACTCTTTTGTGACCCCAAGGACTACAGCACATCAGGCTTCCCTGTTCTTCACCATCTCCCAGAACTTACTCAAACTCATGTCCATTGAGTGACTGATGCCATCCAATCATCTCATCCTCTGTTGTTCCCTTCTCCTCCTGCCTTCAATCTTTCCCAGGATCAGGGCCTTTTCTAATGAGTCATTTCTTTGCATCAGATGGCCAAAGTATTGGAGTTTTGCTTCAGCATGAGTCCTTCCAACGAATAGTCAGGACTGATTTCCTTTACAATTGACTGGTTTGATCTCCTTGTAGTCCAAGGGATTCTCAAGGGTCTTCTCCAACACCACAGTTCAAAAGCATCAATTCTTTGGTGCTCAGCTTTCTTTATAGTCCAACTCTCACATCCATATATGACTACTGGAAAAACCATAGCTT
>NW_011494744.1:2181042-2199716 GCF_000754665.1 Bison bison bison | reverse complement strand
GCAGTGATTTTGGGGCCCCCCCCCCCAAAAAAAAATAAAGTCTGTTGCTGTTTCCATTGTTTCCCCATCTATTTGCCATGAAGTGATGGGACCGATGCCATGATTTTAGTTTTTCGAATGCTGAGTTTTAAGCCAACTCTTACACTCTCCTCTTTCACTTTCATTAAGAAGCTCTTTAGTTCTTGCTTTCTGCCTAAGGGTGGTCTCATTTGTGTATCTGAGGTTATTGATATTTCTCCTGGCGATCTTGATTCTAGCTTGTGCTTCATCCAACCTGGCATTTCTTATGATGTACTCTGCATATAAGTTAAATAAGCAGGGTGACAATATACAGCCTTGACGTACTCCTTTCCCAGTTTGGAACCAGTCTGTTACATGTCCGGTTCTAACTGTTGCTTCTTGACCTGCATACAGATTTCTCAGGAGCCAGTCCCTTAATGTTATTTTGATAATTTGGAATTAACGTTACTCAAGAAATGGCCAATGCTAGAGGGACTCTTTGACTCTCTGTATCCCTAGGAGCAGGAAATAATCTCTCACAGGAAAGGTGCACTCCCTGCATCTGGAGGTAAAAGGACACCCTCTGGCCAGAGACAGGGAATTCAGGCAAGAAGCCTAGTTAAACAGATCTTGTTACTTTAATTTGCTACCCCAAACCTAAACTGTTTAGATTCTTCACTAATTGAGCACCCAAAACTGAGTTTCTCTGTCTTGTCAATTTTTCACAAATTTATTGCTTCTTTGTCTAAAATTATAAACTGCCTGCTTTGCCACTTCCTAGGTCCCATTTCTATGAGACCTCCCTCTGTTTCAATTAAAATTTAGGTTGTTTTTTTTTCTCCTGTTATGGCACCCCACTCCAGTACTCTTGCCTGGAAAATCCCATGGACAGAGGAGCCTGGTAGGCTGCAGTCCATGGGGTCCTTAAGAGTCAGATAGGACTGAGCGAATTCACTTTCACTTTCACTTTCATGCATTGGAGAAGGAAATGGCAACCCACTCCAGTGTTCTTGCCTGGAGAATCCCAGGGACTCGGGAGCCTGGTGGGCTGCCGTCTATGGGGTCGCACAGAGTTGGACACGACTAAGTGATTAGCAGCAGTAACCTGTATTGTGTCAATTTCATCATTAGTCCACCAGTAAGAACTCAAAATAGTTTACCTGTCCTAAAAATTCCCCCCTTCTTGACAAGGGCTGTACAGGGCATGGTAAGAAGTTTGGATTCTATCCCAAGTACAATGAAAAGCTAATATAAGGTTTAAAAGTACACGAAGAGCATGATCTGTTCTGTTCTTAGAAAGTGCCTTCCCTCTGCTAAGCAAAAGAGATAGGAATGGAAAAGAACAGAAGTAGAGAAACCTGTTAAGGAGGTTATTAAGGACAGTTATTCAGGGTGGAGATAAAAGACACTTGGACTAGAGTGGTAGGCAGAAGTGATAAAACCAACAGGTCTGCATTGGTCAAGGAGAACAAAGGAATCAAAGGTCTGGTTAGAACCACGTGTCTAAACCAGAAAGATCAGGGTGGAGGTAAGGGGGGTTAGGGTGAAGAGTTTCATTTTGGATAGGTTCATTTAGGTGCTGGTGAGCCATCTAAGAGGAGATATCAGTAGACAACTGGCTATGCAGGATAAGATGACCATTCATCTAAGCTGTGAAAGTGAAAGTGAAGTCGCTAAGTCGTTCCCGACTCTTTGCGACCCCATGGATAGTAGCCTGCACCCAAGCTCCTCCGTCCATGGGATTTTCAAGGCAAGAGTACTGGAGTGGGTTGCCATTTCCTTCTCCAGGTAATCTTCCTAACCCAGGGATCGAACCTAGGTCTCTCACATTGTAGACAGACGCTTTACCGTCTGAGCCACCAGGAAAGGCTAAGCTGTAGATGTGTTGATTCCTTGGGGGAAGAAGGTAGGTTAATAAGCAGAGGAACACTTTAGGAGGCCTGCGAAATTTCCACCCCATCTGGCTATCATCACATCATCACTTCGGAAACTACAAAGATATCTAGGTTCCTGTGGGCTAAGGACGGTCCGAAACCGAAGTTCCCAGAGCCGAGTATAGCACAGGCCCATGATTCTTATTTCCTGGGTCTGCGACCCACATCTAATCTGGTCGAGTAACCGTAAACACTGCCAAAACGCTCCAAATACTCCTACGGAAGCCTGCGGTCACTGAGCTGCTGAGGAGCCGGGTAGCGTTGCCTGCCGGGAGTTGTAGGCTGACGGCCGTGGGCGTTTGCGCAACCTCCTTGAGATGCCTGCGGGATGCTGCGCCACGTAGATTGAGCCTGCAACAGCTACTGCAGGACAGTGGTTGGAAAACGCAAATCTGACCTTGCTTTCTTGCTTGGAATCATTTGAGTTCTCATCAATCAAAGAATAAATTCATAGTCCTAAAGTAACATTCAGTGTCTTTTCGAACCCGGGTCTCCTGCATTGTAGGCAGACGCTTTACCATCTGAGCTACCAGGGAAGCCCTTTTTAGTCTTAACATTTCCTAATTATTCTTCAAGACGATTCTGGACGCTTCCTCCGAGAAAGGGGCTTGCTTTGGACCTCTCTTTTCTGTGCTTCCACAGCACTGTCTTACAATTCTCTAATTTCATTTACAATAACCGCTAGGTTTCCCCAGCGCTTACAGGGTCTTTCTAGTCTGAACTATTTACCCTCACCAGTGAGACAGTTGCTATCAGTCCCATTCTGCAGATGAGGAAACTCTGGCCTAGAGACGTTTTGTAATTTGAGCAAGACCACGTCGACGTGTGACATTACTCACGGGGAGTCTCCCACAAGACTACACGTTCCAGGGTGGCACCTTCGGACCAGCTATTTACTTTCCCGCGGGCCACGCCCCAGGGGCGGGGGTCTGGTGACGACACCGCGTCCCATGGTGCTTTGCGCCCCAGCGCTGCCATTGGCCCGGCCGGTCGGCTCCTTTTTCAAATTGAGGCGCCGAGTCGTTGCTCGGTTTCCTGGGCTTCGGGCGGAGACTAGGTTTGTGATTCCAAGGCTCGGACTGGTGCGGGGCAGACGGCGCGGCCAGTCACGGTGGCCGTGACTGGTGGGTAGCAGTTTCCGCGGGCACGCCAGCACCCGGCAGGGGAGGAGGGCACCTAGGTCCGCGCCGGCCGCCGAGCCGCTCCACGCCCCACGGCGAGTCCGTGACCCGGCCTTCTTAGGGGACAGTCATGGCGTCTCAGCCGAATTCATCTGCGAAGAAGAAAGATGAAAAGGGGAAGAACATCCAGGTGGTGGTGCGATGCAGGTAGGGCGAGCTTGCAGGGTTTCGAGCCCTGGGCTTTGCTGCCGGGCTCCTTCCTGCGCGGGCCGAGAAGAGGGATTTTGTTGGCTATTTTCTGAAGGAACCAGACCTTCCTGTTTCTTAGTTTCCTGCGTTCTGTTCGAGAAAATGACACCAGGTTACTGTGAGGAGTAAATTAGTATTTTGTTTTGTTTTTTTCCAGAAGAAAGGATATTTGTATCTGAGTTTATAGTTTAAACTGCTATTGAGGAGAAGTTCGTCGCTGTTCTTCAGTGAAATGTGTTTTTTTAAAAAATACTGTCGACAAAGATTTAGGTGTCATTCTGTATGCCACTCCTTGCAGTTGATCAGTTTGGAAACGACTGCACACCTACTAAACAGATGTTTTAGCATTTAAGTTGTTATTATCATCCTGTCCATCATCTCTAAAAAAGTAATCATTTACCTCTTCACTTTGTTCTAGAAGTAATATTTTCTTAATCCTTAGTAAAAAAATAAACATCTTTGTTTTTAAAATTGAAGTTGTAGAATGAGTTTATGTTTTAAAAAATCAAGGAGACAACTAAAGTTGTGCTACATTTTCCAGTGGGTGGGTGAAGGTGTTCAGCTCTCTCCTGATTAGTTTATGCATCATTTCCCAGAAGGAAATGGCAACGCACTCCAGTATTCTTGGCTGGAGAATCCCATGGACGGAGGAGCCTGGTAGGCTACAGTCCATGGGGTCGCAAAGAGTCGGACATGACTGAGCGACTTCACTTCACTTCAGGAGAGGAAGAACATACTTGTACAATCTATTGCTTAACCAAATATTGGATTGATTTGGCTTTTTAGACACCCTACACAGTTTGCTGGTATATGTGTATTTTGTGTGTCTATTTTTGTTGCTGTGATATTAAAAACTCTACCAACTCTCAGAAACTATTTTGTAAATCCAAACGTATTCTAAAATTAAAAGGTTATTTTAAAAGTGTATTAACAGACTTTCTTAGGTTATTGCCCACACAGCTTTGGTGGCTTGAGTTGTATGTATCAAAGGTAATAGCTAACTCTAAAGTAGGTGCCTGACAAGACACTTGGTGGTAACCCAAAGTCTAGCCAATTACCAATTGCATTCTCGGGCCTCTGTTAATAGTTACTTGTCTTGAAGATTAAAAAAACCAGCCCATATTCCAATACAAATTTTTATATGATTTTGATCATTTAATTAAGTCAGGCAGTATTACCTTTTCTATGTGGCTTTATTTTCTTTAATTTCATTTTTATTGTGAGTTAAAAAATAGGTCAGACCTATAAAAAAATATAACGAATATAACAAGCATCTTTGTTTAGAAACAGAAGAATCATTACAGCTAGAATCCCACTGTATCCCTCCACATCCCTTTCTTCTACCTTAAGAGTTGAACATTATCCTGAATTTCATGTTTATTACCTCCATACATTTAAAGCCTTAACTTAAAAGAGATTTATTTTATTGTTAATGAAAAGTGCTTAGTGTCCAATGTTTACAATAACTTCAGTATAAAGAGATGTTTTTCTCTTCAAATTAGCCTTTTCTTTTTCAAATAGCCCTCCTACTGCAAAGATTTCTGTTCTTGGTGTGGTGGTGGTGTGTGTGTGTGTGCTCAATTGTGTCCGAATCTTTGTGACCCCATTGTCTGTAGCCCACCAGGCTCCGCTTTTCATGGGATTTCCAAGGCTAGAATACTGGAGTGGGTTGCCATTTCCTTCTCCAGGGGATCTTCCTGACCCAGAGATTGAACCTGTGTCTCTGCCGTCTTTTACCACTGCTCCACCTAGGAAGCCCAATGTGTCCTTCAGTTCAGTTCAGTTCAGTCGCTCAGTCGTGTCTGACTTTGCCACCCCATGAATTGCAGCACGCCAGGTCTCCCTGTCCATCACCAACTCCCGGAGTTCACTCAAACTCACGTCCATCGAGTCAGTGATGCCATCCAGCCATCTCATCCTCTGTCATCCCCTTTTCCTCCTGCCCCCAATCCCTCCCAGCATCAGAGTCTTTTCCAATGAGTCAACTCTTCGCATGAGGTGGCCAAAGGACTGGAGTTTCAGCTTTAGCATCATTCCTTCCAAAGAAATCCCAGGGCTGATCTCTTTCAGAATGGACTGGTTGGATCTCCTTGCAATCCAAGGGACTCTCAAGAGTCTTCTCCAACACCACAGTTCAAAAGCATCAATTTTTTGGTGCTCAGCTGTCTTCACAGTCCAACTCTCACATCCATACATGACTACTGGAAAAACCATAGCCTTGACTAGACGGACCTTTGTTGGCAAAGTAATGTCTCTGCTTTTGAATATGCTATCTAGGTTGGTCATAACTTTCCTTCCAAGGAGCAAGCGTCTTTTAATTTCATGGCTGCAGTCACCATCTACAGTGGTTTTGGAGCCCCCAAAAATAAAGTCTGACACTGTTTCCACTGTTTCCCCATCTATTTCCCATGAAGTGGTGGGACCAGATGCCATGATCCTCGTTTTCTGAATGTTGAGCTTGAAGCCAACTTTTTCACTCTCCTCTTTCACCTTCATCAAGAGGCTTTTTAGTTCGTCTTCACTTTCTGCCATAAGGGTGGTGTCATCTGCGTATCTGACGTTATTGATATTTCTCCCAGCAATCTTGATTCCAGCTTGTGCTTCTTCCAGCCCAGCGTTTCTCATGATGTACTCTGAATATAAGTTAAATAAGCAGGGTGACAATATACAGCCTTGACGTACTCCTTTTCCTATTTGGAACCAGTCTGTTGTTCCATGTCCAGTTCTAACTGTCGCTTCCTGACCTGCATACAGGTTTCTCAAGAGGCAGATCAGGTGGTCTGGTATGCTCATCTCTTTTAGAATTTTCCACAGTTTATTGTGATCCACACAGTCAAAGGCTTTGGCATAGTCAATAAAGCAGAAATAGATGTTTTTCTGGAACTCTCTTGCTTTTTCTATGATCCAGCGGATGTTGGCAATTTGATCTCTGGTTCCTCTGCCTTTTCTAAAACCAGCTTGAACATCTGGAAGTTCACGGTTCACGTATTGCTGAAGCCTGGCTTGGAGAATTTTGAGCATTACTTTACTAGCGTGTGAGATGAGTGCAATTGTGCAGTTGGTAGTTTGAGCATTCTTTGGCATTGCCTTTCTTTGGGATTGGAATGAAAACTGACCTTTTCCAGTCCTGTGGCTACTGCTGAATTTTCCAAACGTGCTGGCATATTGAGTGCAGCACTTTCACAGCATCATCTTTCAGGATTTGAAATAGCTCAACTGGAATTCCATCACCTCCACTAGCTTTGTTCATAATGATGCTTCCTAAGGCCCACTTGACTTCACATTCCAGGATATCTGGCTCTAGGTGAGTGATCACACCATCGGGATTATCTGGGTCATGAAGATCTTTTTTGTACAGTTGTTCTGTGTATTCTTGCCACCTCTTCTTAATCTCTTCTTCTGTTAGATCCATACCATTTCTGTCCTTTATCGAGCCCATGTTTGCATGAAATGTTCCCTTGGGATCTCTAATTCTCTTGAAGAGATCTCTAGTCTTTCCCATTCTGTTGTTTTACTCTGTTTCTTTGCATGTGTCCTTAAACTTTACTAAATAAACAACTTATGCCCTTGAAGGTTATTAAATCTTTTCTCAAAGGGCCCACATAGTAAATATTTTAGGCTTTTCAGATTACATGTGGTTTCTGTCACGTAATCTTGTCTGATTTTTTTTTTCTCCCCAGTTTTAAACTTTTAATGGCAACAGTTTGTAATAACCTAAGAGATCAGCCTAAGGGGTTCCCTAGTAGCTCAGTTGGTAAAAAATCTGCCTACAATGCAGGAGACCTGGGTTTGATCCCTGGGTCTGGAAGATCCTCTGGAGAAGGAAATGGCAACCCATTCCAGTATTCTTGCCTGGAGAATCTCATGGACAGAGCAGCCTGGCAGGCTATAGTCTATGGGGTCACAAGGGTTGGACACAACTTAGCAACTAAACCACCAAGGGATCAGCAAATTTTTAAGAGAGATGACTTCAGTTTTTGATTACAATGAATGCAATCTTTGTGATAACCTAAGAAATCAGCAAAATTTTGAGAGATGACTTCATTTTTTGATTATAATGAATACAATCTTTATGATGTTCTTTACTTGTACAGTAGCTATATGAATATTTATGGAGTGAATGAATGAATTTAGTGGACAGGACTTTTTTTTTAATCTTCAGTCTGTCTTACCATTTTAGTTGTTTGAATTTTAATATGACTGTAGTGAAAGCATTAGTGTTAGTCGCTTAGTTGTGTATGACTCTTTGCGACTGCATAGACTATAGCCCGCCAGGCTCCTCTGTTCATGGAAATCTCCAGGCAAGAATACTCGAGTGAGTAGCCATTCCCTTCTTCAGGGTATCTTCCCCACCCAGAAATTGAACCCGGGTCTCCTGCATTGCAGGCAGATTCTTTACTGTCTGGACCACCAGGGAAGGCCAAGTACAATTGATGGTTTTGCTAGTGTCATCAGCAGCAACCTTGCAATTTCTAATTAAAGAAGTCTGGATAGGAAAATAGTTGGTTGACAGTACTCTTTATTGCAGCTATAAACAGTCCCTAAAGCTCCTTTGTGGGAGCTTTGATAACTTTTAGGAATGTGTGATTTGTGGGAATTTCTACTACTTTGCCCAAATAACTTGAATGGTATTCATTTGGTAACTTAATCACACATCCTGACGAGAGATTAGACCAATTGGAAAAGCTTTAACCACAGGAGAGCAGTTATGGATACTGTGACTTTTGTGCATTGTTAGGTTTCAGTACATTTAACAAATGATAATATGACAAGATATTACTTGGAAGTTACTGAGTTAGATTTCTCAGGATCACAAATGTGGTTTTCAAACATGGGGGTGGGGCATGACAGGGACATTGAGGTATCCTTAACATAAACAGCAGTTTGGTTAGTCTAGTGATGAGGGGAAAGATAACTTCCTATTTGGCATTTCCTGTCACAGTATGTGATAATGAATGGGAAAAGTGAACTCAGGGCAAGAGTACCTCTCCCTTTGGCTCAGATTTGTGCTCAGTATCTTACGGATGCTACTCTGTGGACTGTGGTTCTTTTTAGCTTTCCTTTTCTTTCCCCTAGGGATGACATTTATTAAGCAGTGTAGTATAACAGATATTATTAATATTTGAGTGTCTGCTAAGCAGAGTAGTAGATGCTGGGGAAACAGTAAATTACATAGGACTTGTTTCCCTACATTTTGAGGTTGGTACTATTACCAACCTTTTAATTTTCAAATGAGGAGACAGGCACAAAGGGCTCCATTGCCCAGGCAGACTGGATGAAGAGTCCTCATTCTACTGAAATGCCTAAGGAGGCATTTATCTTATTTTACTTCACATGGAGTCTTTCCCATCACACCTCCTCTATCCTGCTCTGCCCTAATCAAGGCCCCATTAGGTTTCTGCTGTAAGTTCCTACAGCACCTTTTACTTCCCCTTACTAAACATCGTCTCTCTTATAATCACTTGTTTTATGTTCCCCACTAGACCTCAGTGTCTTGAGGACAGATTGAATTAACACATGTGAAATACTTGGAACAGTGAGTACCTGGCACGTAGTAAGCGCTCTATGTATTAGTCATTATTTTAATATATTTTTAATTTTGTGCCACTTATCCCTTGGCAGGTTAATATTTTGGATGCAAATTTGGCATGTTCTTTCTAATACATCATAACCTAACTTGGCCGGATTCTAGGAACATTGGAAATAGAATTCTGAAAAATAAGTTTCACCTTTTTTACAAATTAATTCTCTTAGCATCTACTCCAAGAAACTGTCAGAATTGTATATATCTTTCAAAACTTTTTAAACTAATTTTATTTCTGGCAATTGAAACCCTTAAAATTCTGCTGTCTGCTTTAGCAGTGTCATTTAGGCCCCATTTAATCTCTGTCACCAACAGTGTGGTTAAAACTTCCCATTGTTCTTGTCTGAGATATTAACAAAAATGTCATCAGTAACCTGATAACTAAGAGTTCTTAATTCTTAAGTGAACTTAACTTACAAAACAGACTCACAGACTTAGAGAACAAACTTAGGGTTGCTGGGGAGAAGGGATAGTTCGGGAGTTGGGGATTGACATGGACTCACTGCTATATTTAAAATGGATAAGCACAAGAACATAGAACTCTGCTTACTGTTAAGTGGCAGCCTGGATAGGAGAGGAGTTTGGGGGAGAATGGATACATTTATATGTATGGCTGCGGAGAAGGCGATGGCACCCCACTCCAGTACTCTTGCCTGGAAAATCCCATGGATGGAGGAGCCTGGTGGGCTGCCGTCTATAGGGTCACATAGAGTCGGACACGACTGAAGCGACTTAGCAGCATACGTATGGCTGAGTCCCTTAGCTGTTGACCTGAAACTATAACAACAGTTTTTAAAAAAAGAGTTCTTGAATAACCTTGTATGTTTCATTTTACAGACCATTTAATTTGGCAGAGCGGAAAGCTAATGCCCATTCGGTAGTAGAATGTGATCATGTGCGGAAAGAAGTTAGTGTTCGAACTGGAGGACTGGCGGACAAAAGCTCAAGGAAAACATACACTTTTGATATGGTACTTACTTCCTAAAGTGCTGCTACTTCTTATTATCCACTAATGTAAAATTATCCTAGTACGTATATTTTCTGTAGGTTCTGGTGTAGTTAGAAATTGCAGTTGATCCTTTGAGTTGTCAAATGGTTTCTAGTGGGCTGGATAAGTTAATATATTAAATTAAGGTAATTTTGAAGTTTTTTTTTTTTAAGAAATGCCTTTTGTTTTTTGGCTAGGTTTTTGGAGCAAATACTAAACAAATTGATGTTTACCGAAGTGTTGTTTGTCCAATTCTGGATGAAGTTATTATGGGCTATAATTGCACTATTTTTGCGTGAGTTAAACACTTTTCAAATTGATGAAAAGTTTTAGATGCATGTAATCATTTTTTTTTGTTTAACACTTCTGTTAATTTTGACAGATATGGCCAAACCGGCACTGGAAAAACCTTTACAATGGAAGGTGAAAGGTCCCCTAATGAAGAGTATACTTGGGAGGAGGTATTTATTGTTTATATCAGACTTTTGTCTCTAAAGTGGCTCAAGTGCAGCAGAATAAAACTTGGTTGGACGCCTCTGTCTGAAATAGATCAGAGTACCATGTCAAACATGAATTTAGGATAAACTACTAGTATAATGATATTAAAGTATATGTAATGGCTTCTGTTTAAGAAACATAAAGTCTTACTGGGAGAGAGGAGCAATACATATGGTACAGTTAGATGATGAGAGAAGTGTCTCTTTGGGACAGAGAGTTGGAGCAGACTATTGTGGGAAAGTGGAATGTGAGTAGGACTTGAAGAGGAAGGCTTTGCAGTGAGGGAGTGAGTCTTGTAAAGTTAGCACAACCATGGGAGCAGTATGGTACTTTATTAATGATGACTTTGAGTATAAAATTAAGATCACTGTATTGCTGAAGATTATAGAAAGCACATAGTACATTTCACAAACAAATGTGTTTAAACCTAAATGAGTTTAATGACTAATATTTTCCAAATTACCAACATTTAGGTAGATCCTTTCTTCTAGTGGTTGGGGCATTAACTTACTTTATGCATGGGTAATAGTGTTATGGAATTGTAATCATAGAAAATATGGACTAGGCTTAAAGCACAGTTTCAAAATTTAGAGTCATAAGTTTTATTAAGGATAATTAGACATTTGAGAAACAACTTTGTTTCATGTCGGAATTAGGGAATACTGTTAGATGAGCCACTTTTCTGATTAAAAGAATGGTTCTATGTTCTCATGAGAAAAATTGGAGAGGATGATTGAACTTGGCTTTATAAGGAACTTGATTCAGTTGGTTTCTGTATAATGCTCAGGCATGAAATAGCTGACTGGAATGACAGATTTGTGGAAGGTGTAAGGAAGAATAATTGGTATTGAACAGATTGTTGTAAATGGCTTGTAAATGATTTGGCTTCTCTAACATTAGGTTAGTTTTTTGATTTTTTTTTTTAAACCTGTTTTGACATATTTATGTTTAAATATGCTATAAAGGAGGCCCTTGTTATATGTGTGTTTTAACTATTGCAGTAAATGGTATTCTTTAAGTCTTTATTAATATTATAATTTCAGGATCCTTTAGCTGGTATAATTCCACGTACTCTTCATCAAATTTTTGAGAAACTTACTGATAACGGTACTGAATTTTCAGTGAAAGTGTCGCTGTTGGAAATCTATAATGAAGAGCTCTTTGATCTCCTTAATCCATCTTCTGATGTTTCTGAGAGACTGCAGATGTTTGATGATCCCCGTAACAAGGTAACTTGAGTCTTTGACAATGAAATGTCTCCAAATGTTAATGTGTGATATTTTGAGAAATACATATATATATATATATGTTTTTTTTCTTTTTAACCAATTTAATGGGTGCTCTTCTGATATTTGGTCAGAGGGGAGTGATAATCAAAGGTTTAGAGGAAATCACAGTACACAACAAGGATGAAGTCTATCAAATTTTGGAGAAGGGGGCAGCAAAAAGGACAACCGCAGCAACTCTGATGAACGCCTACTCTAGGTAAGAAAGCCCTTGTTTCCCCCGCTGCTCCATTTTGTTTTCAAGAAGAATATCCAAACTTGGGAAATCACATTGGGGCATGTCAAGTATGTGAGCCACACAGCTAGATCGTGTGCTGGATTGCTTGCCTTAGCGATTGGCTTGAGGTTTATAAGGAGAGCACCAGTGTTGGGAGAATGTTGAAAGGAGGACAAAGACAAGTTAAACTTGCGCAGAATTATTGTTTTTTTAAGTAGAAGATTTCTTTTCCCAAATGAAATTATACATGGGAGCCCTGATTAAAATGTGGCTGGGGTAGTTGATTTGGCAGTGGGATACTCAGGGGCTTACTTCTTCAGCCTTCAGGAGATTTGCCCTGAGTACTTTTCTGGAGCCCCTAAGGATACTTAGAATACAGTTTGAAAATCCCTTTTTTGAGTAAAGATTAGAAGAAAACCAAATGGCCTGTTTTTTTTCCCCCAGCTTAATCAAGGTATAAATGACAAAATTTTATATATTTAGGTTGTACAACATGACTTCTTTCTTCTCAAATGGCTTCACTTTAATGTAGGAAGACATATAATCACTAATAGAATACACATGATCACTAATACAGGTTTTCAAGGGGAGAAAGAGGCATATTTGATAGTATCCCTTATGAGATGAATCCCAGACTCTACAAATGCACTTTACCAAATCAGAGGTGATTTTTTTTTTTTCCCTCATCTTTGAAGGAAATATCAGAATGTAATTGAAAGAGTTGTAGATTAGGAGTTAGGTATTTGTGCTTAGTTCCAGTTCTGCAGTTAACTAAATATGTTACTTTAGGTAGTTAAACTTACTTGAATATCATTTTCCCTGAACTGCAAAATGACTTTGAGGTCTTGCTCTCTTATAGTTGCTCTCTTATAGTCGGACATTTCTACAATATGCTATAACAATTATAATATAGCTCTATATAAATATGTGTGTATTTAAAGAAAGAAGAAAAATAGCATAACATGAAAGTAATCAGTATCATGGAATTATGGGTTGTTTTATAATTTAAATTAAATTTCCTGTAATAGCTTTCCATTAAAAATGGAATTATAAACAAATCATAGAATGAAGTTTCCACTTGAATTAAATGTTTGCTTTATAACTTCATTTGATTTAGACTTTGGAAGAAGGAATTTAAGAAATTTTCTTTCTCTAAATACTTTTCTCTGAAATATAAAATTCCCATTATTCTGTAAATTTGAATAATTTAAAATTTCCTAATTTTCACTGAAGACTGCAGTAAAGATATCTTCTTATCAATGTATGTGATAAAGAAAAGAAACATGATTCAGTTTTCCAAAATCAGAATTGACTTTTATGCTTAATAGCATTAGTCCTATTATCTTAAATTCAGTTCAGTTCAGTTCAGTTGCTCAGTCGTGTCCAACTCTTTGCGACCCCATGAATCGCAGCACTCCAGGCCTCCCTGTCCATCACCAACTCCCAGAGCTTACTCAAACTCATGTCCACTGAGTTGGTGATGCCATCCAGCCATCTCATCCTCTGTCGTCCCCTTCTCCTCCTGCCCCCAATCCCTCCCAGCATCAGGGTCTTTTCCAATGAGTCAACTCTTCACATGAGGTGGCCAAAGTATTGGAATTTCAGCTTCAGCATCAGTCCCTCCAGTGAACACCCAGGACTGATCTCCTGGGCAAATAATGGTAGGAAAACATGAGATTAATTTTATAATTCAAATCTATAGTTTATATTTTTCCCTCTGTCCCTCCCTTTTTCTGTTATTTAAAATAACTTAAATAATTTTTTAAAAATGATACTTATAAAATTTTCCAAGTCACATGAAAAGTACAAATGAGAAAATTAGAAATTACCATATTCCAACCATCAATGACATTAACAAACATAATGTTCTTCATCAGATATTGATACAGAAAGGAATGCTGTCTTTGGTTGTCTGTATTGTTTTTTATATCACTAAGATAAAAGTTGAGTGTCAGTATACAGCTTAAGAAGGACTTTGGAAAACCTTGTAGTCTAGCAGTGATTACTTGTGGTGTTTCAGTGAACACTGCTATTTACTGTTTGTGCTGTTCAGAGGAAGGACCTACCTGTCTCTGGTGACCTTCTTAAGGCAGAGCAATGTACTTTTAGGACAGTTGACACTGAGGGGGAGTGATCTGGTGGCTTGCCTGATGCTGTTTGAGTTTAAGGTAATGATATTTCAAGTGGTTCTTAGATCAGTTGCAAGCCATCTCTTCTGACACACCAGGCAGCTGTTCAAACATTATTCCACATCCAGCTTTCAGAAGTGCCTGAGGATTCTAAGTCATTTAAGCTGTTTTCAGGTAGCTTATTATTGGTTTCCTCTATGCAGGCAGCAGGAGGAAGAAAGCCAAAACCTAGCATCATTTTATCTATCCACTGTCTTCCAAAATCTTACTGATATCCTGTCTGATACTATCTTTCTCTACCCTGGTGGATTTAGATCTTTCTTTGCTGTTTTCATTATGTTACAGAAAGAAATAATGTTTTGCATTATAATGATTGGGCAACTTGGTCTTGTTTTCTAGTCGATCTCACTCAGTTTTCTCTGTTACAATACATATGAAAGAAACTACAGTTGATGGAGAGGAGCTTGTTAAAATTGGAAAGTTGAACTTGGTAAGCATCAACTGTAATACCACTGTTCATTCTGTCAGGTTTTCTTTTTTTTGTAGTTTTATTGAGGTATAACTGACAAATAAAATTATGTATTTAAAATGTACAATGTAGCAAGATATCCTTTCTCATGCTGAATAATATTCGAGTGTGTGTGTCTGTGTGTGTGTGCGTGTGCATGCACATCATGTCACATCTTTATTCATTCGTCAGTGGGTACCTAGGCTGTTTCCATACCTTGTTATCATTAACAGTGCAGTGAACGTGGGAGTACAGACATTTCTTTGAGAGAATGATTTTCATTTTCTTTGCATACATACCCAGAAGTGGGATTGCTAGGTCAAATGGTAGTTCTATTCCACTGTTTCTTCTTTATCACCTCATAGAGCAGTTTGAAAATTGTGTATTTAGAGACAGTACTTTTGTAGTCACTGGGTTATTGGTTTTGTAGTGGGTTGTTACTTATAGAAAATTATTTTACTGGCTATTTAATATCTTTATGTACAATATGAGAATGAAAGTCTTCTATTCCAAATCCATAGACTGAGGACTTATTTTTATTTTTAAAATTCAAGGTTGATCTTGCAGGCAGTGAGAACATTGGCCGTTCTGGAGCAGTTGACAAGAGAGCTCGGGAAGCTGGAAATATCAATCAGTCCCTGTTGACTCTGGGAAGGGTTATTACTGCTCTTGTAGAAAGAACACCTCATGTTCCTTATCGAGAATCTAAACTGACTAGAATCCTCCAGGACTCTCTTGGGGGACGTACAAGAACATCTATCATTGCAACAGTTTCTCCTGCATCTCTCAATCTGGAGGTAAGGTCTTAACTATCACTTTTTTTGGCTGTGCTGCGTGGTTTGTGGGATCTTCGTTTTCAACAAGGGATTGAACCTGGGCCCTCAGCAGTGAAAATTTGGAGTCCTAAACACTAGACTGCCAGAGAATTCCCTAACTATCATGTGTAATATTTTTAAGAGTTCACTAATTAGCTTCATTCATTCTATACTACAGTAAAAATAATCTAGACATTGTATGTGGTGGACACATAGAGGAGAACACCGCTGAAAAATTGTCTTTCTCCTTCCTGGCAGTTTTCAATCTTAAAAAGCTAGTTACTTAGTTGTATTTTTCCCGTCTTCAAAGATAATTGCTGTGGTCATTAACAGTGGATGGTTTAATTGAGGCCTTAGAAGTGGGTTAAGCGAATACTAGTGCTTTAGAGGCTGCTTAGAGATCACTAAAGATGGGGCTGGATGTGGGGGTACAGGTAGGAAAACCAAAAGAAAGAACAAAGATGGTAAAATCTACTTTAATTTTACTGGATTATCCTCTTTAAATGGAATTAGAAAAGCTTTTATAAAGTCTCTTAATTCCTCTTTCATTTTAAAAACTATTTTTGTTGAGAAATGATTTGTATACTATAAAATCCATCCATTGAAAGTATATAATTAGGTGATTGTACTATATTCATTGAGCTATGCAACTGTCACCAAAATCTAAACATTTTTATCCTAGAAGGAAACTCTGTAACCTATTAGCAGTCACTCCCCATCAGTTTCCATTTCTAGCCCTAGGTCACTATTAATCTACTTTCTTTCATCTATGCCTTTGCGTATTCTGAATATTTTATATAAATGGAATCACACCATAAGTGTTCTTTTGTGACTGGCTTCTTTCACTTAGCATAATGTTTTCAATGTTCATGTTGCAGCATCAGAACTCATTCCTTTTTGTGGGTGAATAATATGGATATAGGACATTTTGTTTATTCATCAGTTGATGAAATTCATTGAGGTTTTTTTTTTAATAGAGCTTAAGACTAAAGCAAAAAATTATTAGATTAAATTATAGTAAAGTTAAAGACCCTGAACCTTGAGGAGTAAAAAATAAGGATGTTTTAAACAGTCCTCTGTCTTATTTATTTACTTAATTGGAGTATAGTTGCTTCAAGAACATTCCTTGTTTTTAAAGGTTGGGTATAGTAGTATTACTGGGTAAATGTTTATATTAGATATAACCAAAAGTTATTATGTTATTGTATAGTACATTTTAGGTAACAGAACTACTTTATTCTCATATCTTCAGTAATTGGCCTTTTCTTTTCATCACAGGAAACTCTGAGTACACTGGAATATGCTCATAGAGCAAAGAACATACTCAATAAGCCTGAGGTTAACCAGAAACTCACCAAGAAAGCTCTGATAAAGGTAATTGTGAATTTTAATGGAGTAATATAAATTTGTTTGACAAATGTGAAAATGAGGAACTGAAATAGATAATTGTTTTTAAAAATTTATTAAATTGCCTTTGATAAGGCTTTTCATTTAATGGGTTGAATTAAATGCCCTGTGTGTTAAAATGCTTTTTCTAATACTAATAGATGACCTTACAAGCTCTATCCAGTCAGTAAAATTTAAGTGTATAATGGTACTTCAGTGCAGTTTTAATTAGCATTTCCTTAATAGTGATAGTCAGCATCTTTTCACATGCTTATTATCCATATGTATATCTTCGTTTGTGAAATATCTATTTAAATTGCCAGTTTTTAATTGGGTTGTCTTTTTATGAAGTTGTAAAGGATTGTTCATATTTTATACATACTATCCTTTATGAAATAATTTGTAAATATTTCCTCCCAATCTGGCTTGTCTTTTCCTTTTATTGGTAGTGGTTTTTTTTTTTGTTTCTATTGAGACAACTATAGATTCACATGCAGTTGAAAGAAGTAATACAGAGAGATCCTTTATACATTTTATCAAACTATACAGTAATCACTGTAGGGACACCGTTAATAGCAATTCATTGGTCTTATTCCTCAATTTTCCTGGTAATCATGTGTGTGTGTTTAGTTAGTTCTATACAGTTTTGTTATGTGTAGGTTCATGGAGCCACTACCACAGTCAAGGTCCTGAACAGTCCCATCTCAGCAAGGATTCCTCATTGCCCTTTTATAATCACTTCCTTCCCACTCTGACCTCACACCCTGATCTTTGTTATCCAATGATCTGTTCTCTTTCTAAACCTTTGTCATTTTAAGAGTGTTATTGAATGGAATCATGCAGTATGTAAACTTTGGGGATTGCTTTTATCACTCAGCATAATTCTCTGGAGGTTAACCTGAGTGGTGCATATCAATAGATCTTTACTTTTTAATGCTGAGGAATATTCCTTGGTATGTATATACCACCCACCTGCAGTGCAGAAGACCCCAGTTCAATTCATGGGTCAGGAAAGTCCCCTGGAGAAGGAATAGGCTACCTACTCCAGTATTCTTGGGCTTCCCTGGTGGCTCAGACTAAAGAATTCACCTGAAATGTGGGAGACCTGGGTTCGATACCTGGGTTGGGAAGATCCCCTGGAGGAGGGCATGGCAACCTACTCCAGTATTCTTGCCTGGAGAATCCCCAAGGACAGAGGAGCCTGGTGGGCTACAGTCCATGGGGTAGCAAAGAGTCAGACACAACTGAGCGACTAAGCACAGCACAGCACGGCACATGTATACACCACACATAGTTTGTTGTCAGATTCACATGTGAGAGACATAGGGGCTGATTTCAGTTTTTCACGGTTGAAAATAAAACTGCTTTGATCATATTTGTTAATAGTAATTTGTGTACATGTAAATTTTCATTTTTCTGAGAAAATTGCCCAAGAGTATAATTGTTGTGTTGTATGGTAATTGAATATAAGTTTTCTTTTTTTTTTTTTTAAGGAACTGCCAAGTTGTTTTCCAAAATAGCTGGGCTTTCTATTCTGTTGCATTGATTTATGTCTGTCCCTCACTAATAACACA
This sequence comes from Bison bison bison, assembly GCF_000754665.1. Lineage (NCBI taxonomy): Eukaryota > Metazoa > Chordata > Mammalia > Artiodactyla > Bovidae > Bison > Bison bison. Next base: position 2,181,427 of record NW_011494744.1, on the reverse strand, counting down.
GCTTTAATTACTGTAGCTTTATAATAACTCTTGGAATCAGACTGTTTAAAAGGAAGCTTATATGAGCAAACCTTTCTTGATAAAGGGTGTCAAAATTTTCAGGATCTGAGAAACACTACAGTGATTTTTATATTCATTATTTTTTAAAGGGATTTGATTTAGGTCATACCTGAATGGTCTAGTGGTTTTCCCTACTTTCGTCAATTGAAGTCTGAATTTGGCAATAAGGAGTTCATGGTCTGAGCCACAGTCAGCTCCTGGTCTTGTTTTTGCTGACTGTATAGAACTTCTTCATCTTTGGCTGCAAAGAATATAATCAATCTGATGTCGGTGTTGACCATCTGGTGATGTCCATGTATAGAGTCTTCTCTTGTGTTGTTGGAAG
>NW_011494744.1:2180486-2180942 GCF_000754665.1 Bison bison bison | reverse complement strand
TAGTTCTAAAAGGTCTTGTAGGTCTTCATAGAACCGTTTAACTTCAGCTTCTTCAGTGTTACTGGTTGGGGCATAGACTTGGATTACTGTGATATTGAATGGTTTGCCTTGGAGACGAACAGAGATCATTCTGTCGTTTTTGAGATTGCATCCAAGTACTGCATTTTGGACTCTTGTTGACCATGATGGCCACTCCATTTCATCTGAGGGATTCCTGCCCGCAGTAGTAGATATAATGGTCATCTGAGTTAAATTCTCCCATTCTAGTCCATTTCAGTTTGCTGATTCCTAGAATGTTGACATTCACTCTTGGCATCTCCTGTTTGACCACTTGCAATTTGCCTTGATTCATGGACCTGACATTCCAGGTTCCTATGCAATATTGCTCTTTACAGCATCGGACCTTGCTTCTATCACCAGTCACATCCACAGCTGGGTATTGTTTTTGCTTTGGCT
>NW_011494744.1:2179505-2180386 GCF_000754665.1 Bison bison bison | reverse complement strand
GTTTTTGCTTTGGCTCCATCCCTTCATTCTTTCTGGAGTTATTTCTCCACTGATCTCCAGTAGCATATTGGGTACCTACTGACCTGGGGAGTTTCTCTTTCAGTATCCTATCATTTTGCCTTTTCATACTGTTCATGGGGTTCTCAAGGCAAGAATACTGAAGTGGTTTGCCATTCCCTTCTCCAGTGGACCACATTCTGTCAGATCTCTCCACCATGACCTGCCCATCTTGGGTTGCCCCACAGGCATGGCTTAGTTTCATTGAGTTAGACAAGGCTGTGGTCCTAGTGTGATTAGATTGACTACTTTTCTGTGAGTATGGTTTAAGGGCCTAGATCTAGATAGATCTGATAGAGTGCCTGATGAGCTATTGAATGAGGTTCATGACAGACAGGGATCAAGACCATTCCCATGGAAAAGAAATGCAAAAAAGCTAAATGGCTGTCTGGGGAGGCCTTACAAATAGCTGTGAAAAGAAGAGAAGTGAAAAGCAAAGGAGAAAAGGAAAGATATAAACATCTGAATGCAGAGTTCCAAAGAACAGCAAGAAGAGATAAGAAAGCCTTCTTCAGCGATCAATGCAAAGAAATAGAAGAAAACAACAGAATGGGAAAGACTAGAGATCTCTTCAAGAAAATCAGAGATACCAAAGGAACATTTCATGCACAGATGGGCTCGATAAAGGACAGAAATGGTATGGACCTAACAGAAGCAGAAGATATTAAGAAGAGATGGCAAGAATACACAGAAGAACTGTACGAAAAAGATCTTCATGACCCAGATAATCACGATGGTATAATCACTGACCTAGAGCCAGACATCCTGGAATGTGAAGTCAAGTAGCCCTTAGAAAGCATCACTACGAACAAAGCTAGTGGAGG
>NW_011494744.1:2140128-2179354 GCF_000754665.1 Bison bison bison | reverse complement strand
TGCTTTATTGACTATGCCAAAGCCTTTGACTGTGTGGATCACAATAAACTGTGGAAAATTCTTCAAGAGATGGGAATACCAGATCACCTGACCTGCCTCTTGAGAAATTTGTATGCAGGTCAGGAAGCAACAGTTAGAACTGGACATGGAACAACAGGCTGGTTCCAAATAGGAAAAGGAGTACGTCAAGGCTGTATTTTGTCACCCTGTTTATTTAACCTATATGCAGAGTACATCATGAGAAACACTGGACTGGAAGAAACACAAGCTGGAATCAAGATTTCTGGGAGAAATATCAATAACCTCAGATATGCAGATGACACCACCCTTATGGCAGAAAGTGAAGAGGAACTAAAAAGCCTCTTGATGAAGGTGAAAGTGGAGAGTGAAAAAGTTGGCTTAAGGCTCAACATTCAGAAAACGAAGATCATGGCATCCAGTCCCATCACTTAATGGGAAATAGATGGGGAAACAGTGGAAACAGTGTCAGACTTTATTTTTCTGGGCTCCAAAATCACTGCAGATGGTGATTGCACCATGAAATTAAAAGACGCTTACTCCTTGGAAGGAAAGTTATGAACAACCTATGTAGTATATTAAAAAGAAGACCTTTGCCAACAAAGGTTCGTCTAGTCAAGGCTATGGTTTTTCCAGTGGTCGTGTATGGATGTGAGAGTTGGACTGTGAAGAAGGCTGAGCGCCGAAGAATTGATGCTTTTGAACTGTGGTATTGGAGAATACTCTCGAGAGTCCCTTGGACTGCAAGGAGATCCAACCAGTCCATTCTAAAGGAGATCAGCCCTGGGATTTCTTTGGAAGGAATGATGCTAAGGCTGAAACTCCAGTACTTTGGCCACCTCATGTGAAGAGTTGACCCATTGGAAAAGACTCTGATGTTGGGAGGGATTAGGGGCAAGAGGAGAAGGGGACAACAGAGGATGAGATGGCTGGATGGCATCAGTGACTCGATGGACGTGAGTCTGGTGAACTCCGGGAGTTGGTGATGGACAGGGAGGCCTGGCGTGCTGCGATTCATGGGGTTGCAAAGAGTCGGACACGACTGAGCGACTGATCCGATCTGATCTGATTTTTTAAAGGCCATACTATTTTATCAGCATTCATTTTATTTTAGACACTTTAATTTTTGAACCCTGTTGCTATTATTAAATCTAAAAATATTTAACAGTAATTTATTATGATAAAATATTTAATCATTGTTTAAAATTCCCGTTGTTTCAGTGTAGACTTTTAATATTTTGTTTTAGGATCCAAATAAGGTTTGCCATAAATTAGTAGTTGGATTTTGAGGCTTGATAGAGTCAGGTTTTATCGTATTTATATATTTTTGGCCAAAATACTTGATAAGTGGTGGTATATTCTCCCACTTGGAAGCACATAATATCTGGGTCTTTCCCTTTTTTTGGTAAGGGATTGATTATATTGAAATGACCTGATCCACTAGTTCTTCTTTAAGGGTTGCAAAATAATAATAATTTTCGAATTGTTATTTCTTAGTTGACTGCTGGACTAACTCTGTAAAGAGGAATATTCCCTCAGCTCCCCAAGGCTATATTTCTTATAGGAAAGACAGGACAAATGCTTGATTCATTTCCTTTGACAGTTTGGAGAATAATGGATTGGTTTCCCAACTTTCTTAACATCATTATAAACTCATGGATTTAGAATATTTGTGCTAACAATTGTAGTTAACAACCTCACTGACATTCAAATTGTTCCTTCTCTGGCCATTGGGTACCCTTTCAGTGGGTTCTTTAGTCTTTTTTGTTGGCCTAAGCTTCCTTCGCTTCCTTCTAATTTGTTTTACAAGATGTTCCAGGTTCATCTTGAATGTTTCTTGACCCAGTCCTGGAGTCAGACACTTCCCTAAGAAACCCTGGTTCCTTTTAGTGTGAAATGAGATTTGGAGACCAACCTGGCTACTGGGGGTTATTTTTTCTTCAGAAGCCTGTATTTTTATAATGAATGAAAGCTATTGACTTTATTCTAACCATATTAATATTGAATGAAAAGTAAGATTGTGACTTTTTAATCACATACTTTTATGCTTTAAAAAAGATAAGAGGGCTAACTTTGTTTTATTTATTATAAATCTTCCCCATACTGAATGAAAAAAAAGTGAAGTGCTAAACTGACACAACATTCTTCTTTCATAGGAATATACAGAAGAGATAGAGCGTCTGAAACGGGATCTTGCTGCAGCTCGTGAAAAAAATGGAGTGTACATTTCTGAAGAAAATTTTAGGTAAGCCCTTGGTTATGGAAATTAATTTCTAAGAATGTACAGCATAGGGAGTATAGTCAGTAGTATTGTACTATTATTGTGGTGATCATTTTGTAATGTATGAGTATCAAATCACTATGTTGTACACCCAAAAATAATGTAATAAGTCAATTATACGTCAATTAAAAATTATCTAAACTATATCATTCATTTAATAACAGTGTTGCATTCCTCTTGTACATTTAATGTAGAAAAGTATTTCAAATAGCTCATCTACTTTGAAGAGCTATTTCCAATAAAGAACTGATGTATGATATAGTTAACAAAAGACTGTTAGAATGAACTCTCTTCTTGTACCCCCTCAACTTTATCTTTTCCTTTAATCAATATCTCTAGCAAATAGTTTGAGGAAATCTGCATTCTTAAAATTCTTTGTCATTTAAGCACAATGTGGAATAGAAAATGGTTGGTAGTTATGAAGGAACTAGAGGAATGCAAACGATAGCACTCGCTTCTGACACTTGCTAATCTCAAGAAATCAGAGGCTCATTAAAGCAGACCAGAATTGTCTGGTGCAAAATGTCAGTAGTGCTAAAGCTGAGAAGCTGTGCTCTAGAGAAGAATCCGGAGAAGGCAGTGGCAACCCACTCCAGTACTCCTTCCTGGAAAATCCCATGGACAGAGGAGTCTGGGGGACTACAGTCCATGGGGTCGCGAAGAGTCGGACATGACTGAGCGACTTCCCTTTCACTTTTCACTTTCATACACTGGAGAAGGAATTGGCAACCCACTCCAATATTCTTGCCTGGAGAATCCCAGGGACAGAGGAACCTGGTGGGCTGCCGCCTATGGGGTTGCAGAGTCAGACACGACTGATGTGACTTAGCAGCAGCAGCAGAGAAGAATCATTTATCTCATGAGGACTTTTGTGGTGGGGTGATAGTGGTATGTGTGTTGGGGTGTGTACTGGGGTCTGTGTGCTGGGGGCAGGAGGTTTAATTGCTCTGTATACATAGCTTTAGTTTTCCAGGTTTTAGCCCCTTCCCTTCCTCCTGTGAGACCTGACGCTTTCACACCACAAGCCTCTTCAGGATTCTGCCTGTCTGGCTTATTATTCTTCATATTCCTGATTATAGACACCTGGTATCCCCTACCTCTGCTTTATGTGGGTTATTGTCCTCTGTCACCTTTGTAGCTTCTCAAATTTTATATCCATACATGGTTTTTTCCCCTGTAACTGGTAGGGATTCTCAGTTTCAAAATGGAGAAAACAAGAAAAACAGTCTGTTTATAAACCTAAGACAAAGAATATATTTGTTTTTTGCACTTTGTATCTATTGCTTATTGATACTTAGGCATCATTATCATGATAGTGATAAATAGTAGAGATGATATGTAACTGCCTCAGTTGTGTTAGAGTAAATTTTATAGGCATTAGGAAACAATATTCACTGTTAAAATCCTGTTAAATTTTATTTTAGAGCTATGAGTGGAAAACTAACTGTTCAAGAAGAACAAATTGTAGAATTGGTTGAAAAAATCGCTGCTGTTGAGGAAGAGCTAAATAGGGTAAGCATTCAAAACTGTATTGACTGTCATGTAAAAAGCAAATATTAAAAGGCACTATCAGAATGTGAGGCACCTGGTATTTTTTCTTTAAGATTTTTTTTCTTGCTGACCTCTAAACTAAAATTAAGTTGTATCACAGTTTTTTTATCATTAATGATAATGAAGAAGTGAGTCTTTTTTGAGGAAGTTATTCAATTTGACACATACTAATGCAGCATTTTAAGAAATTAAATGAATTGTATAATTTAATATGAAAGTTGTATAGTGAATGCTGAGACATTTTCATCAACATGTTTATCAGATGACAAAAGGCAGATGTTGGGAGAAGCCAGATGTTAAATAACTAAGGTTGAAAGACCTGACCCTTCAGTGCCACCCTCACACTGGCAGTGTTGAAAGGAATCTGAAGAATTAACACCATTTCATTAGACCTGTTACTTATTTTTGTTTGGTTGGCTGTGCCCCACGACTTGCGGAATCTTAATTCCCTGACCAGGTATCAAACCTGTGCCCATAGCACTGGACACGCAGAGTCCTAACTACAGGACCACCAGTACTAGTAGTAGTTATAGGAAGAAACCAGTTACTATGTGAAGTGCTCTAACCTACCTGGTAACTTGTTACAACTTTTATATGGAAATAATTTGTTTGGTTCTTTTAGTATTATAAACTAGCCCGGTGTGTCAACGACCAGTTCGGCATTTTTAAATTCTAAAATAAAAATGTTTCATGTGTTATATGTAGGTTACAGAATTGTTTATGGATAGTAAAAATGAACTTAACCAGTGCAAATCTGACCTGCAAAGTAAGACACAGGAACTTGAAACCACTCAAAGACATTTGCAGGAAACTAAATTACAGCTTGTTGAAGAAGAATATATCACCTCGGCTTTGGAAAGTACTGAGGAGAGACTTCATGATGCTGCCAGCCGGGTTTGTCTTTTATTTTTATTTGAAGTCGAGTTAAAGAAGTTAACTTTCTTAGCATAAGAAAGTTAGAAAGCATAAGAAAGCATAGAAGTAACTTTCTTAGCATAAGCTAAGAAATTGTGAAATTCTGTGTATTCACTCCAAATGATACTTCTGTCCATTTAAGAAACATTATTTTACTATTTCGTCTAGATTTTCTTCACTGGAGATGCTTATTTAAGAAAAATCTATTCCTTAAGTTTTGAAAATAGAACCTGACTTTAATATATTTTGTGAATGTTTAGAATGTAGTACTGCTTTACCTGTGGTCATGGTTGAAACTAGTCATCAAGAATTTAGTATCTTCTAATGATGGGCGATGTTGAAAATACTCACTTTTTTATTAGGTGTATCCTTCAGAAATTAGTAACACATGAAAGTGAAAGTCACTCAATCATGTCCAGCTCTTTGCGACCCCATGGACTGTACAGTCCATGGAATTCTCCAGGCCAGAATACTGGAGTGGGTAGCCTTTTCCTTCTGCAGGGGATCTTTCCAACACAAGGATCAAACCCAGGTCTCCCACATTGCAGGCAGATTCTTTACCAACTGAGCCACAAGGGAAGCCCAATAATACTGGAGTGGGTAGCCTATCCCTTCTCCAGCGGATCTTCCTGACCCAGGAATTGAACCAGGGTCTCCTGCCTTAATAACACATATTGGGGAAACATTTGTGAGGGAGCAGAATTATTAAAATTGATTGGCAAAGTCAGTTGTCCTTGTCTAGATGGCTAGTGGAGGAGAAATAAACATTGGCATGAATTTAAAATTTTCTTCTGATACTATATATAAAATTTACTAGTTCTTTTTAGAAGTCTTTAATGAAGCACAGATATTTTCATTAGATTGCTTTTGTCATATCCATCTTATCAACACTTATTTTTAAAAATCATATATAGTTGCTTAACACAGTTGAAGAAACTACAAAAGATGTATTTGGTCTCCATTCTAAACTGGATCGTAAGAAGGCAGTTGATCAGCATAACGCAGAAGCTCAAGATGTTTTTGGCCAAAACTTGAATAGTCTATTTAATAACATGGAAGAATTAATTAAGGATGGCAGCATGAAACAAAAGGCCATGCTAGAAGTTCATAAGACCTTGTTTGGTAAGTACAAACATTTCTTTTTTTCTTTTAATTGAAGGATAGTTGCTTTAAAGAATTTTGTTGGTTTCTGCCAAACATCAACATGAATGAGCCATCATTTCAGTTCAGTCACTCAGTCCTGTCCAACTCTTTGCGACCCCATGAATTGCAGCACGCCAGGCCTCCCTGTCTATCACCAACTCCCGGAGTTCACTCAAACTCACATCCATCGAGTCCGTGATGCCATCCAGCCATCTCATCCTCTGTCCCCTTCTCCTCCTGCCCCTAATCCCTCTGAGTAGCAGCGTCTTTTCCAGTGAGTCAACTCTTCGCATGAGGTGGCCAAAGTACTGGAGTTTCAGCTTTAGCATCATTCCTTCCAAAGAACACCCAGGACCGATCTCCTTTAGAATGGATGGTTGGATCTCCTTGCAGTCCAAGGGACTCTCAAGAGTCTTCTCCAACACCACAGTTCAAAAGCATCAATTCTTCGGCCCTCAGCTTTCTTCACAGTCCGACTTTCACATCCATACATGACCACTGGAAAAACCATAGCCTTGCTAGACAGACCTTGGTATACATATATTCCCTTCCTCTTGAACCTCCCTCCCATCTCCCTCCCCATTCCACCCCTCTAGGTTGTTGCAGAGCGCCTGTTTGAGTTCCCTGAGTCATATAGCAAATTCCCATTGGCTGTCTATTTTTACATATGGTAATATTTTTCCATGTTACTCTCCATACATCTCACCCTCTCCTTCCTCCCCCAACCCATGTCCATAAGTCTGTTCTCTACATCTGTGTCTCCTTTGCTGCCCTGCAAATAATTCATCAGTACCATCTTTAGTTCAAGCATTTCTTATTTCAGTCTTACTGTGTTTAGTGTGAGACTAATTTCAAAACTGATATTAAAGTATTATTTTCACTATAGAAAATTTTGAAGATGCAGACATGAAAAATTTAAAAGGTCACTTAGAGTCTAGTCACTCTAGCTAACCACTAAAAAATTTATTTATTGATTTCTAGTTACTCTTCTTTAACCTTTTTTTATCTTCAGTAATACTGTGTATTACTTTTAGTTACAGATTAATTTTTAGATTATTCTGACTCTTACACTAGTTACAGTTTCAGGTCTGATACACTTACAGATGTGCCAAGTGCTTCCTGAATACTATAGAACATAATTTATGTTTAATATAATTCCATGCTTATGTAGTGAGTCAGTTATTTTAAGCTTATTTGTTATAAATTTCCACAACAGGTATATAAATTTTGCCAAGATTGTATTTATGTTTAAATATATTCTTGTCCAGATTTACATCTTTTTTTCTTTTTGGTGTAGGTAACCTGCTGACTTCCAGTGTCTCTGCATTAGACTCTATTACTACAACAGCACTTGGATCTCTCTCATCGATTCCAGAAAATGTGTCTACACTTGTTTCTCAGATTTCTAATATGATATTGAAAGAACAGTCGTTAGCAGCAGAAAGTAAAACTGTACTTCAGGGATTAATTGTTAGTAAATCTTTTATTACATTTGATAAGTCTCTAAAAACAATGTTAACTGCTCTTCTTTCATCTTTTTTTTTTTTTAATCATTTATTTATTTTAATTTGGCTGCACTGGGTCTTAGTTGCTGCATGTGGGATCTAGCTCCTTGTCCAGGCATCGAACCCAGGCCCCCTGCATTGGGAGCCCAGAGTCTTAGCCACTGGACCACCGGGGAAGTCCCTCTTCTTTCATCTTAAGCTTTACTAGACACAGTGGTAAACAGATTACTTTAATAGAGTAGGTTTATATTTTTAAAGACAGGTCTCTTCACTGTTTTTTTCCTCCCAGAAAGATTAATTTCCGGTAGCATATATATAACCTTCAAAACTTTTTTCACTTATATTCTGTAACATAGAGTGAGGAGTTCATATGCCTTTTAAAAGAGTTGTAGGTTTAGCTTCACATGAATTCAGGGGACCTATGACTTGTTAGCTGGCTCAGAAATTGGTCAGTTATCCTTTTCTTAAGGGTCCTGGAGAATAGTCATGCTAATGTTACACTGATCCAACCTGAAGGGTATATTAAGTAGTTAATTTTAAAACTACAGAAATACAGAAAAACGTGTAAGAAAAATGACTTATAGAATTTGGGGAACATATATAACAATTTATATATTGTTATAAAACAATTTGTGGGGTCCAGTATGTGTAATCAAGTCCTTCTGGCCTGTAACTGTGAGGCTTTTTCCCATAATTCTCTAGAAGCCAGTAATCTAATTATACAATGTTGTTTACCTTCTCCACACTTGATTTCTTTATACCCTTCATTTTGTATTTGTATCATTTGTCTAGGAAGTTCTTGGCCATATAACTTACTTTGGTTTTTCCCTCTGTATAGGCTCTCTGCCTCCCTTTTTGAGTTTAACAATATTTGTTGAACATTTTCCAAGTAAATACTGCTCATGTTGGCCAACATCTGCCTAAATTCAGTGCTTGCATGACATTATTAGGTAGATTTCTTTAGTCACCCAAATTTGACAAAGTTAAAAGATGCTCACTGGCACTTAGTTTTGGGGATTTTTTTTAAATTGGAATATAATTGCTTTACAATGTTCTGTTAGTTTCTGCTGTATGAAAATTGATTCACTCACTAAATAAATGGTAGTCTCTGTTTATTGATGTCTTCCTACCAAGTTATAAGCAAGCTTGAGTCTGAAGAGGTGATTGCTGTTCCCACAGAATGAGTTGAAATTAGTATGATAGCTCTTCTTTCCAAAGAAAACCAGTACTGTTTTAAGCATTTACTAATTATTTCGTTATAGTTCTTCATCCTTGCCCTAGTAATAGGAGCTTAGTTCAGAATTTTTTTCTTCGTTTTATAAAAATTTCCAATCTACAATACTTTCTAACTTTTGTATATACCTTGACAAGAACCAGAACCATGACAAGTTCTTATCCAATAGAATGTAAGTCACCAGTTCTTCAAACTTAAATGCCTCCAACCCAAAGCCTACTTTTCAAGGCTATGTGGTTTCAGCCCTTTTGACTTAGTAACCTAAAGTTGTTTGAAATTTATTTCTTTGAAATAAAATTGTAGGTGTTTTTTTCCTTTCTTTGGTTGCATTGCTGAAATTTTATCAAATGACTGTCATTTTCCCCTCTTCTGAATTCTTCTGACTTATGTTACAGTAGACTATTAAGAATTTATTGTACATAAAGTGACCATTTCTTAATTCCTATATGCAGGATTAAGTGATTTATGATGAATATAAACTCTAGTAGGCTCTGTAGGCTATAAAAAAGAGAACGTGTTTAAACTATTTAAAAAAAAGAGAATGGACACTTAGGGTTTTAATATACAAGTGTTTAGTTAACAGGGTATTTAAGATATTATCATTTAACTATCCAGATTTATGGAAGTGAAAATATCCTTTTTAAAGAGTTGTGTGTGTATTTTTCAAACCAGAACGTACTTAAGACTGACCTCCTCAGTTCACTGGGAACAGTTTTATCGCCCACTGTGGCATCTATACTGGAAATCAATAGTCAACTGAAGAATATTTTCAAGACTTTATCGATTGTGGCTAATAAGGTAATAAATATTCTTATTATCTCAAATTGTTAAGAAAGAAACTCCACATGAATTCAAGGGACCCAGGACTTGTTAGTTGAGAAGTGTTTACATGCAGAATCTGTGGGTTTTGAGAAGGAATCTGGAGGAGGGAGGAAGAGAGGATGCTGTGGTCAGGATGCTGACCATTGATGTGGTCTGCAGAATCATGGCTAAGAAAAACGAGAGGAAATGATCTTCAAGTATCACAGCATACATAGCAGTCTATCATATGGTGTGTGTGTGTACATATGTGGTTATATATACATATGTATGCATACCTGCCTAAATATGGATAATAAAATACCTCTGCGTGCGTGTCTGACTCTTGGCGACCCTATGGACTGTAGCCCACCAGGCTCCTCTGTCAGTGGGATTCTCCAGGCAAGAATACTGGAGTGGGTTGCCATGCCCTCCTCCAGGGGATCTTCCTGACCCAGGGATTGAACTCACATCTTCTGCATTTTATTAGTTGGGTTCTTTATGACTAGGGCCACCTGGGAAGCCCCAAAATACCTCTGCTGCTGCTAAGTCACTTCAGTCGTGTCCGACTCTGTGCGACCCCATAGACGGCAGCCCACCAGCTCCGCCGTCCCTGGGATTCTCCAGGCAAGAACACTGGAGTGGGTTGCCATTTCCTTCTCCAATGCATGAAAGTGAAAAGTGAAAGGGAAGTTGCTTAGTCGTGTCCGACTCTTAGCGACCCCATGGACTGCAGCCAACCAGGCTCCTCTAGATGTGTTTAAAAATGGTAATAATCACCTCTCAGAGGTGGGAGTGGGACTGGGGCGCTAGGGGCTAGAGGGGAAAGGAAGGGACTTTTCTCTGCAATACTGTTTTCTACCTTTTCTAATTTATATGTATTCAAAAAAGTAAAAATAAAAAACAAACTTAGAACATTAAAAAAATAATTTTTTTTTTGGCTGTGCTATGTCTTTGTTATTGCAAGAGCTTTTTTCTCTAGTTGCAGTGAGCAGGGCTGCTCTTTAGTTGTGGTGTGTGGACTTCGCATCGTGGCGCCTTCTCTTCCTTTGGAGCACAGGCTCTAGGGTGCATGGGCTTCAGTTGTTGCAGCATGTTGGCTCAGTAGTTGTGCTTCTGGGCTCTAGAGCACAGGCTCAATAGTGGCTTGTAGGCTTAGTTGCTCTGCAGCTTGTGGAATCTTCTGGATCCGGGATCGAATCTGTGTCTTCCTTCATTGGCAGGTGGATTCTTTACCACTGAGCCACCAGGGAAGCCCCTAGGACATTTTTTTTTTTTTTTAATTTAAGAAAAGAAAGAAAAAAATTATTTTTTTCTCTTCAAAGATAGAAGATCAGAAGAAGGAAATGGATGGCTTTCTTAGTACATTGTGTAACAATCTGCACGAACTAAAAGAAAATACAGTTTCTTCCTTGGCTGAATCACAGAAGCTGTGTGAAAACTTAACTGAAGACATGAAGAAAACAAAGAAAATCCAGTCACAGGTATATAGGTGATTTGAGTGTAAAAAGAAAGCTTTATGATCTTTAGATCCCTGTTACAGACTGAATGCTAGGTAACTAAATGAGACACCCGAAAAGACTGTCAGCACTTGTGCTTATAGCAGTAATTAATGTGAAATAAGAGTACTTCTCTTGATCAGTTAACATTTGATGATTTGCTACATTCAGAGCACAGTGAGACAAGACAGTCCTTTCTTCATATCAAGAAGAAAGCGGAAGCTGCAGAAATATTCCATTGGGAATACAATTAGAAGAAAATGATGAAAGCATTTAAAGTGAACTTGTATCTACATTATAACCCAGATGACTCTAGTGATTCCAGCAGCACAGTAGCTGTAGTAGTGGCAGAAGGAAACAAAGCTTAGCAGGAGAGGAGAGCCAGAGAAGTGACAGGGAAAGCTATAGGTTGCAATAGATTTATGAACTCAGCCAAGAATGGTGGTGGCAGAGCCTAGCTGCCTCAAAGAAGACACGTTTTAGACAATACTTATGTGTATGGGCAGAAAAACTTGAGAACTATATTTGTGACTGTGTAACAGTTTATTCTAGTTTCTATTCTGTGGAAAGTGTAAAGCATTCCAGCAGAGGGTTTTAATGTAGATTTTATTTTTTTGCACCTATTCTGTTGTTTGCTAAATGTAATAGTCTGATCACGACACTGAATAAATGTGTCTTTTTAAAAACAGTCTACTCTGAAGCCATTTTGGTAAATACCCCAACATTGTGAAGTCAGATTTCCTTCAGGGTGATGCTGGGTTCGGAATTTATTTACAGCCTGCTTGGGCGGAGAAGGCCTTGTCTTCAGAAAGCTTGTTGTAGTTGAACTAACAGTTACTGTGTTATGACCTGGCGTTCACAGCTAATAAGGTCACCCAAGCAAAGTCATGGAGTTTTTAGGTTACTAATATGATTGTTGGCACATCCTATGCAATATATCTAACTTGAATTATGGTGCCATGTAAAGTTCTAGATGGAATGAAGCTTGTGAATCATCCATTATCATGTGTAATCATTTAATAACCTCTTGAGAGAATTCTTTGGTGTATAGTGCTTAGGACGCCATGCTTTTACTGTTGTGGCCCGGGTTGTTCTATCCCTGGCCAGGGAACTAAGATCCCACAAGCTGCGCACTGTGACCAAAGAAACCAAACCAACCAAAACAAATACACCCCTCTTGGATGGAATGAAAAAAAAGAAACTTTAAAATAAGATTGTTTCCCTAACTGATAAGCATAAAACTTTTCACACAAAAGGTTAATATTGAAATTCGTACAAGTAATAGTTAACATTTATTGAGCAACTCACTATGTATTTATTCCTCCCACCAGCGTAGATACAGGTTCTATTACTAGCTCAGTTTTCTGATGAGGAAACTGAGTCCTTGGGAACATCTGACAATATTTAGATCCCCATATAGCTATGGTGGGGATTATACTGCCTGAAAGGAATCCATTTTTTTTTTTTTTTTTTTAGGAATCCATTTTTGAAGGAGCTTTTCTAAATCTTTCTAGAACATATTCTTGAAATTTGAAATTGCAGCAATTTCTTATACCTCTTCATAGAGTGTTTGCCTTTAACCTGTCTAGATCTTTTTAGGTATATATTCTGAGGAACACCTATGATGTGAAAAGTATTTTAGCATGAGTGACTTGACTTCCTTGGCTTAAAAGAAGCAGGTTTACTAACTGAGCTGTTTCTTAGATATTCTAGAACTTGAGGTTAGCACTGACAAACCTGTTTACGTGTAGATAAATCTAATACCTGCATTTCCCTCTACTTTGAGATTAGCAGAAATACTGACATTTTATTCAAAACCAATGTGTTAAATGTGTATTGTCAGCTGCTGTATTATTCAGAGATGTGTTTCAAGATGCCACATATGAGAAAATGATAAGCTCTTTTAACATTAAAATGATCCAACTAGGTTCTATAAAATGTTTCAGCTATATTGGTTGATAATATTTTTGGATTGCTTGACTCATTAGATTTTCAGCATTACTTTCCCTTCTAGTAGTGTTATCAGTTAAGAAGCAACTATGTGTATCTGTCAGAATGGTTCTCTTTTTGGTTTATTTGGTTAGTTCTGAAGTACACTGAAAGCAACTTGTTACTTATAGTTAAAATAGCTTGCTAATTTAAAAGTTTGGTAATTATTTAGTTTTTTAAAAAGTGCCTGTAATACGATTATTCCTTTAACATCACTTCTACTACCTTCCTCTGTCAGAGAGGTGGAGTTAAAGATCTCTTATCAGGAATGTGAATCATTCTCACCTATGGGAAAATACTTTATATCAGTATGGAGTAAAAAGTTTAACCATTATACTTTCAATCTTTTCCCTCCCCACACCTTTCTTACAGGAACTTTACCAGTTAATCAAACTTTGGGAGGAGAGATACTGTGATTTGGAGGAAAAGTGTAAAAACATCCAGAAACCACTTAGCAGTGTTCAAGAAAATACAGAGCAGTAAGCTGTTTTTAAATTTCTTTAGCTTTTCTCTCCCTGAAATTATTTCTGAATAAAAAGTTTAAATAGTACAAATACTATCAACCCATTTTCTCATATATTTTATTATGTTCATTTTATCATCCTCATTTCCTCTCTCCCCCTTTCTCTGTAATATTATATACTATATTAAATAATTATATAATATTATATAGTACGTTGAAGTGATGTGAAGTGAAAGTTGCTCAGTTGTGTCTCTGTGACCCCACCAGGCTTCTATGTCCATAGAATTCTCCAGGCCAGAATACTGGAGTGAGTAGCTGTTCCCTTCTCCAGGGGAACTTCCCAACCCAGGGATTGAACCTAGGTCTCCCACATTGCAGGTGGATTCTTTACCATCTGAGCAACCAGAGAAGCCCATATAGTTTGTATGTTGTATTATATAATATTGCCTGTAGATGAACAATCTTTTGAATGACAGTGGATATAGATATAGATATATTATATAGCATATAATACTATATATATATAATTTTCTGAATAAGTTACAGTCTTTGTAATCTCCACTTTCCCCCAAATACTTCAGTGTATATCCTAAAAACATAAGATACTGTCTTATGTAATAATTATTTTATTAAAAAATTTTTTTAAATTTTATTGGAATATAGTTGATTTACAATGTTGTGTTAGTTTCAAGTATACAGCAAAGTGAATCAGTTAAACATATACATATATCCCATTTCTTTTTAGAGTCTTTTCCCATGTATAGTATTACAGAATATTAACTAGAATTCCCTGTGTATACAGTAGGTTCTTATTATCTTTTGTAACAAGTATTTTAAATTAGAAAGTTAATATTGAGAACTACTGTTATCTAATATACATACCTGATTCAAATTTTGCCACTTCTCTCACTAATGTTTTTTATAAGAAAAAAATAAAAAAAGATTTTCCTCCTGGTCCAAGATTTAATTCAGAATCACACATTGCATTTGTCGTGTCTCTTTGAGTCTCCTTTAATCTAGAGCAGTCACTTAGTCTTTGTCTTTCACGGCCTTTTCCTTTTCCGTGAGCATAGAATATTTATTTAGTAGAGTGTCCCTTATTTGGGGTGGCCTTCATGGTTAGTTGGAGTTGTCAAGCATAACACAAAAGTAGTGTGTTCTTAGTGCATCTCAGATATCAAGAGGTTTAACTTTGATAATTTGGGTATAGTATTGTCCTCTAGATTTCTCCCCTGTAAAGTTCCTTTGCAATTAATAAAGAACTTAAGGGAGATACTTTGAAACTATATAAGTATCCTGTTCTTCCTAGAATCCATTGATATGTATATCTGAAATAATTATGATAGTGGTTGTCAAATGATCTTTTTCTAATTCCATCATTCCTTCTACATGTGTTAGCTGGCATTCTGTTGAGAGGAAGAGCTTTCCCTTTCCCTTGCCATTTATTCTTATTCATTTATATTATCATGTACTCATGGATTCTTTTATCCTCTGGGTTATAATCCACTATTTTTTTATTTTGATGCTCAAATTATCTCAGGTTTTTGTTTTGTTATTGTTATCTTTTTTTTTTTTTTGGCTGTGCAGCATGGCATGTCAGATCTTAGTTCCCTGAAGAGGGATCAAACCTGTGTCCCCTGCAGTAGAAGCATGGAGCCCTAACTACTGGGCAGCCAGGGAGCTCCCTGTCCCAGTTTTGACTAGTGAGAGCCTCTTCAAGTTGTCTTCTGTGTCCTTTTGATATGATCTGTCTCTTTTGAGGAGTTGCCAAGAATCAGACACAACTGAGCAACTAACAGACAGACACATAGCGTGGTGTTCCAGTAATCTTGTACTTTCTCAGCTCCAGCTCTAAAATCACAGTAATAGCAACCAAGATCTGGGCACTAGACGTTCTTACTGCTACTGGGGTGTCATTTCTTCTAAGGCTTCTCAGGTGGACATAGCTGGAAATATATGTGTGAATGTGTACATATGTGTGCACATAAGTATCTTTTCAGTTCATATTTGTGCTACTTTTTCAGACTGTGAGAAACTTGGCTTTCATCCACAATGTATTTACATATTTGCTCAATTTTAGAATACACATTAAGTAATTTAACAATTTCTAACTCATATTCATGATGAAATACCCTGCTCTAATTAGTAAATATATATTGAACTCCGGGAGTTGGTGATGGACAGGGAGGCCTGGCGTGCTGCGATTCATGGGGTCGCAAAGAGTCGGGCACGACTGAGCGACTGATCTGATCTGATCTGATCTTGGCAAACTCTGTCTCTGGGCTGGATGCCTGCTACTGCAGATAATTTTATTGACATATCCATGTTTGTTTACTCCATCTGCCAGTTTGTTTATGTGTTGCCTTTGGCTGTATTTAGCTGCTTTTGTACCGAAAAGAGTATATCAAAGACTACTTGTAAGCCTAAAATATTTACTATCTGGATTTTAAAGAAAAAGTTTGCTGATTCCTGCATTAGTGTTTAATGTTACTTTATAGTTCATTGCTTGCCAGTCTCATATCCTTATCATATAGCTCAATCAGACTTATGTTTTCTTTTAGAAGTTTTATAGTTTTATGTAAGATTTAAATACATGAGTTTTTTAAAAAAAATTTGGCCTTACCACGTGGCTTGCAGTAATTTAGTTCCCTGACCGGGATCAAATCTGAGTCCTTGGCAGTGAAAGTACCAAGTCCTAACCATTGGACTGCCAGGGAATTCCTCATGATCTGGTTTTTAATTTTTTGTGTAAGGTGTGGGGTTTGTCAAGATTTTTGCCTGTAGATATTATAAACTCACAAGGATAAGAATATTCTGATATTTACCCCTATTTTTGCCCATTAAATTGTTCCTTCCTGAAGTTTCAAGCTTTCTTCTGTTTGGAGAACTTCCTTTAGTCTTTAGGGTAGGTCTGCTGCCCACAAATGCTGTTTTGCTTTGTCTAACAATATCTTGATTTTCCTTTAATTCCTGAACAGTATTGTCACTGGCTATAGAATTCAGGGTTGACAAGTCTTTTCTTTCAGCACCTGGAATATGTTGTTTCATTTCCTTTTGGTCTCCAAGAGATGAGAAATCCACAGTTATTCAAATCTTGTTCATGTATAGGCAGTTTCTCTGTACCTGCTGTCAAGATATTTTCTTTGTCCTTAGTTTTTAAACGTTTGATTATATTGTGTTTGCTTAGGTATTTCTTTGATTTAATCATCTTTGGGTTTGCTCAGCATCTTGAAGGTGGCGCTAGTGGTAAAGAACTGGTAAGAGATGTGGGTTTGATCCCTGGGTCAGGAACATTCCCTGGAAGAGGGCATGGCAATCCACTTTAGTATTCTTGCCTGGATAATCCCATTGACAGAGGAGCCTGGTGGGCTGTGGTCCGTGGGACTGCAAAAAGTCAGACACAACTGAAGCAACTTAGCAGCAGCTTCTTGAATCTGTAGACTTATGTCTTTTACCAGACTTTGAAATTTTCATCCTTTTTTTTTTAAAACCAAGATTGATCGATTGATTTTTTTGGCCTTGGCACACAGTTTGTGGGATCTTAGTTCTCCAACCAGGGATTGAACCCCAGGCCATGGCAGCACCAAGTCTTAACCATTTGACTACCAGGGAACTCCCTCCATTATGTCTTTGAACATTTTTCCGCACTGTATTTTTTCTCCTCTGATTCTAGAACTTTGATGACACAAATGTTCAGTTTTATTTTTTTTATTGTGGTCCCATAGTTCTCTGAGACTATAGATATATAGTCTATTTTCTCTTTGATAAGATTGAGTAAATTCTATAATCTGTCTTTATGCTCACTGACCCTTCTTTTTTCCTGTTTGATCTACTGTTGAACCCATTCAGTGAGATGTTTTATTTCAATTACTGCTTTTTTTCAGTTTTATAATTTCCTTTTACTTCTTTTTAAAAATCTCTTCTATTTCTTTGTTAAGATTCTCTTTGTCTGTTTTCTAGATGTATTTTAATTGCTCATTGAAAACGTTTTTATGATGGTTGATTAAAATCCTTATGAAATTGTTCTAACATTTGAATTATCTCAGTGTTGGTACGTATTGTCTTTACACATTCAAGGTGTGATTTTCCAGAGCGGTTTTCAGTTGTTTCCTGAACATTTTGTTTGTTATATTAGGTGATTCAGAACCTATTATTAAAATATTTTTTAAATGGGAAGGTCTTGGCCCCCTTTTGGGGCTGTGATTCCAATAACAATTTACTTTTCAGAGCCCCAGTAGTTTTATTATGGCATGCTTCATTCCCGTGCTGCCTATATGAGAAAAATCTGTATTCTGCTTTTGATGAACTGGTGTTCTAAACATGTCATGTAGGACAATTGGTAGTGCCATTCAGGTCACCCATATCCTTACTGAGATTCTGTTTACTTGTTCTACTAATAAAGGGGTATTGAAATTGATTTTAATTGTAGATTTGTCTGTTTCTCTTCTCAGTTCTGTCAGGTTTTTGCCTCATATAAGTGATACTCTGTTGTAGATGCATACACAGTAGGGTTGATATATCTTGGAGAATTTACCTTTTATCATTATGTATTAATAGAGTCCCTTTTTATCTGTGATAGTTTTTGTTGTTCTGAAGTCTACTTTGTCTGAAATTAATTCAAAATCTTCTGGCTCAGATGGTAAAGAGTCTGCCTACAGTGCAGGAGACCTGGGTTCGATTCCTGGGTCAGGAAGATCCCCTGAGAAGGAAATGGCTACCTACTCCAGTATTCTTGCCTGGAAAATCCCATGGACAGAGGAGCCTGGCAGGCTACAGTCTGTGGGGTTGCAAAAAGTCACACAGGACCGAGCAACTTCACTTTCACTTTCTTTCAATACAAAAAATGTCAGTTTTCCATTGACTGCTATTTGCATAATATAGCTTTCTCCATCTCTTTACTTTTGAAGTAAGTCTTTATATTTAAAGTGGATTTCTTATAAACAGCATATAATTGGGTCTTGCTTATTTTTTTTTAATCAAATCTAACGATGTATGGCTTTTACCTGGTGTGATTAGACCATTCTCATTTAAATATTGGTATGGTTGGATTAAAACCTACCATTTTGTCATTTTCTATTTGTTGCATCATTTATGCTTTGTTTTCATTTTTTCCTTTCCTAATTTAAGTCAAGCATCTTTATGTTTTCATTTTATCTCCCATTGACTTGTCATTTATGCTTTTAAAATTACTTTTTAAAACTGGTTTTCCTAAGATTAATAATATATGTTTTAAAATGATTTTAATCCACCTCCAAATAGTTTGCTGTTTCGTGTATAATGAAAGGACCTTAACAGTATATCCCCAATCCCTCCTTCCTAGCGCATACGCTTTGTTTTCATGTATTTTACCCAGTACATTGTTCCTCTGCTTTATCTGTTTTCTTTCTTAATATGGCTTCTAGAAATTTTTAAATTGTGTATATGACTCATATGTCTGTTGAATGACACAGCTCTAGAATTCTGGATGTCACCTCTCCTACTACTAACTCCTGTCATCAGTTTTTCAGTTCTGTTGTTGGTCCTATTCATTATTACATGTTCCATTCTGAACTCTTCTTTCTGGATTCCGAATCTAGGAAGCATTTCCCCACTTTTTATTTCTAGTGGGTTGTGATTCCTTGAGGGGATGGATTTGTGTCAATAACCTGTAAGCTTACCACTTAATTCTCTTTTCCTTTTTCAATTATTTCCACTTTGTCTGTAGCTGAACTTTGGTTTTGGGCACATTTGCTTCCCCACTTGATTTGCTCACATGGTGTACCATTTAGTGGTGAAAGTGAAGTCGCTCAGTCATGTTCGACCCTTAGTGACCCCATGGATTGCAGCCTACCAGGCTCCTCCATCCATGGGATTTTCCAGGCAAGAGTACTGGAGTGGGTGCCAAAGGGTAACCTTCATTCCCCAAAGTTTAACTCTGCTCCTATGAGATGACTTTGAATGCTATTGATATTATAGGGAACTTTAAGGAGAGAAGGAAGCCATTGATGAATTTTAAATATATATTTTGGTATTAGTTTCGTATCAGCATTATGTTACATTGCATTATATGTTCTATATGTATAATTTGTCACACCTCAATATACTTGTCTTTTAATTATTAGAAAGTTTTATAATTGGCTTTTTTCTATAGTATTTATAATTTTTTATTTATTTTGTGTCATAGACAAGGCAAAACTGCTTAAGAACAGAATGACTTAACTGATTGTGGACAGTTTAGGAGCTGTAAACTAGAGGCTACAGGCAATAGGAGATGTTCTTAAGTAACGTAATTCAGTGGTTGTTTAGTTGGCTAAAGTTGTATCCAGCCTTTTTGCAACCCCTGGGACTATAGCCCGCCAGGCTTCTCTGTCTATGGGATTTTCCAGGTAAGAATACTGGAGTCGGTTGCCATTTCCTTCTCTAGGGGATCCTTCCAACCCAGGGACTGAACCCTCGTCTCCTGCATTGCAGGTAGATTCTTTACCACTGAGCAACCTGGAAGGAGTAAAACACTTCGGCAGAGTTCATTTTAATAACCATATAGTTAGTATTATAAGAGGTATGAAGTAAAGTGTCACATCTGGAAAAGGGCTGAAAAAGGTTTTATAAGAAAAGAGATATTTTCAAAAGTCATTTAGTCACAGATGTGGTATCAGTCTGCTGTGAAAAGACAAGAACTTGAACTCTAGAATAAGACTACTGAGGTTTGAATATTCCATTTTTGAGCTGTGTGATCTTGCACAAGTTATGTATCCTTTGAGTCTTAGTTTTTCATTTTAACAGTGTTCTTCTTTTTTCCTATAGGAAATCTAAAGATATAATTAGCAAAACAACTTCTCACAGTGAAAAATTTTGTGCTGATTTTGATGATTTGTCAGAGGAACTCAGACATTTTAACCAAGAAGGTACAAAATTGGTTGAAGAGTCTAAGAAACACTGTGATAAACTCAGTAGCAACCTTGAAATAATTTCTAAAGAGACCGAACAGAGATGCGAGGCTCTGAACACAAGCACATTTTGTTTTTCTGAACAGTGGGCATCTTGGTTAAGTAAAAGGCAAGAGGAACTTCAGAATTTATTGAAGGTAATTACTTTGTAACTGGAACCTCCCTTGGGGATAACAGTGATAATCAGAAGATTTTATATTCTTGGCTAAGAATTGGCTTCAAAACACATGCTAAAGTATAATGAATAACTTAAAATTGTAGGGATAACAGTTGGTATGCTTATACACGATCTTGTTTCACATATATACGTTTTCTAGATCTCCAGATGATTTAACATTTGTCTGATCTGTCCTATATCTATCTTTGGTTTTTGATTTGTTAGTTAGTTTGGTTTAGAGTTTGCTGTCTTTTGGTATGTAATACTTTTCACTTATCCTTCTATTGCTTTAAGTATTTAGGACATTGTTCTGGTTACTCAGAAGATATCTGATAGGTTTGTGGGTTTGCTTGAACTTAACATTTGCATGAACCCTTTGTGCCTTGGTTTTCCTTCTGTGCAAGGAAAGGATTTTACTACTATTCTTAGAAATTAGGTAAAAGAACTTACGTGTTTTAAGCTATATAATCTATTTTCACAAAAAGGAACCATGACTAGTAGAAAAATAGATAATTTCAGGTTTGGAGCAGGAAATATACCAGATGAGCCTATAGATCTTGTCATACCAGAAAGTAAAGATGCTGTTAAAGATGAATGGGATTGTCTCAAAAAGACTTAGGAGACACTCCCTATAGAGGTGGTACAATTTGAGCATCATGAGCAACAATTGCTGCAGTAAAGATATATCAAATATGTTAAAATTGATAAATTCATAGAAATTTCATTAGTCTCCTTTGGATCATGCTAGGGAAGCAGTAAATTATTCTAAGAAGTGGTAAATGAAGGGAAACAATTGAAAGGTCATCTGTCTTTCCTGAAAGAACTCTGTCTTGGTTTAGTAGGGTAGTGGATGACGAAAAGTGTTTCAAAGAAGAATTCCAGCTAGTAAAATGCAGAAGAAATGATAGAATTAGGATATCACCATCTTGCAAAACCCTAGTGAAATAATCCTTGTGGACCTTAGTGACTGCGTACACCATTTGAGCAAAAGCTGATGAGAGATCTTTATAATAAGAAGGTGACCATACTCAAACACACTGGCTGATTTTTTTCCGTGCAGCTTGTGAGATTTTAATTTCCCAACCAGGGATTGAACCTCGGCCCTTGCCAGTGAAAGCACTGCATCCTAACCACTGGACGACCAGGGAATTCCCCACACCGATTAATCTTAACGTGAGAGACACAACCAGGCATTATGTACTTTCAGTACCACCTATGAAATATTCTTGCCCAAAAGTTAAAACCTGGTCTAGATCAAGCCTTTAGATCTAACTAATTTGTAGAAGATACAGAGGACAAATGAACATGTGAAAATAACAGAGGTGCAATTGAACATATCTAATAATTGAGATATTTAGTAGAGCACAAATACCTGGTTTCTTCAATGAAATTTTCTTTCAAAGAAGAAAGTATGGATAACCTATATCAAAAGAGAGTTCAGACCTAGAGGGCCTTAAGCCCTGGTTTGCCTAGGATAGTCCTTGTTTATATTTATTGCACTGGGATAATTATTATTAATGGCCCTTTTTACTCTTAGAATATCTCAGTTTTGATGAGAAATTATATAGTCACTTACTTAAGACATATCAACCAAATCTAATGATGAATTCTGATTCAAACAAGTCTGAAAAACATGAGAGAACTCATGAAATTTAAACAGACTAGACATTTGATATAAAGAAAGGAATGCTAAATTTTTTAGATGTGAATTCAGTTCAGTTCAGTTGCTCAGTCGTGTCAGACTCTTTGCAACCCCATAGACTGCAGCACGCCAGGCCTCCCTGTCCATTACGAACTCCTGGAGTTTACTGAAACTCATGTCCCTTGAGTCGGTGATGCCATTTAGATGTGAGAGTGGTCTTAAAAAGTTCTTAACTCTTGGAGAAGTACACGATGTAAAAGGATAAAATGATACAGAAATTGCTTCAGAACTGTCTTGGCTTCAGAACTGGCCAGTCTTAATTGATCTATATCCCATGTAGTAATAAACGGTGAGGCTGGGTAGTGAATATAAAGGGATTATTAGTATTACTATTTATACTTTTACGTGTGTTTCTAAAACCTTTGTTATGGAAAATTTCAAGGTAAGAAGTTAAAATGTTGCATAAAGCACTGGCAACTTTGATCTTAGTAATGAAATCTCATTTGCATCATTTACAGGTTGTAAACCAAGGCTGTGAGACTTCAAGTTTAGAGATTACTGAACAGTTAAGTGGGCATAAAGCAGCTAATGAGAACCAGCAAAACTTTTTTCTCAGTCAGATAACTATTGATGAAGAAGAATTAATGACACGAAGTCAAGAACTTAATAAAACCGTAAAAATAGGTTTGAATAAGCTTAACTGCTTTCTACAACAGGATCTGAAACTGGATATCCCAACAGGTACTTTTAAAGGGAAATTGAATTAAATTTTTGAAGTTGAATTCAACTGTATACAGTGCTAGTTGTTCCTAGAAACTAGGTCCTGCCATTCCCTGACACACATTTACCATCTCACTCTGATTAATTCAAATATGGAAAAACTGGAATCCTAAAGTAGGTTTAATCAAGCATTAGATGATATACATGGCATATACTCCCAGAAACTTGGGCAATCATAATTCAGTAAAAGTTTACAAACATTCAGGCAACTGGCTTTATTAAGAGAACACAAAAAGAAAGCCTACCATCTATGTAGCACTGTCTATTAAAGGACATTTTCATACCAAAAGTGGAGGAATGTAATTAAATAAATGTAGTTCAATGCAAGGTTCACCACACTGTACATTTTTTATGTGCACCTCTCCTTTTGTCGTGGACCGTTTAGATTGGCAATCAGGAATTACCATTTGGGGAGGTCAGAGCAGTGTAAGCTATAATGTGAAACCTTCATGAAAGAAGGTTTAACACAGGATGTTAACAACTGTTTAACACAGGATGAGTAATTGAGGTATTCATTAGGTTGCAGTAGTGGTGACACTGTAAACTTACTAAAAGTCATTGAGTGTATTTTGTGGTATGAAAATTATACTTTACAGTCTTTTTTTTTTTTAGCAGTTATAAAAGGAGATGGCACTAAAGGATGCTAGTTAATTTTTCCCCCCAAGACTCTTGATATTTATTATCCATTTTCCAATGAAATTAGAAATATAAATGTTAAGTGAAAAGGCCAATGCCCATGTAAATTATTAGAACATGAATTATTATAAAGAAATGTAACTGGGTTAATATTTACTTTCCACCAAATTTACAGTAAAATGATTATTCCTGTCTAACTGATCATGCTGAGAAAATTGTATCTTATTCCAATAATGTTGCCATCTTTTTCAGAACACTGAATCCTTTTAGAGCCTACAGTACATCTTCTGTAGGTGGAAAATTTCATGTTTTGGCATAGGTTGCATCTTGCAATTGGTTGAGTTGTCAATTTAGGAAATATTTTAAGCAACATATGCCAGACAGATAACAAAATTGATTCTCATATGTGGCAGTGCTTATATTTTTGGAAGACAAAGACTTACTGGGAAGTATAAGTTTTAGCATTAAAAAAATGCTGGGAGAGAAGTTCAAGAGGGAGGGGACATATGTATACCTATGACTGATTGATGTTGATGTATGGCAGAAACCAACACAATATTATAAAACAGTTACTTTTCAATTAAAAAAAAAACCTTACTCATAAGCCACATTTCAATTTTTACCACTTATATCCACTAAAGGTACGACCCCACAGAGGAAAAATTATGTATACCCATCAACACTGGTGAGAACTCAGCCACGTGAACAGCTCCTTGATCAGTTGAAAATGAAACAGCCTGAGCTGTTAACAACGCTAAACTGTTCAGAAAACAACAAAGAGACCAGTCAGGTAAAATTTATTTTAGGCATCATAATTTTAGAATTCTCCCATGAACTTTGTTTTAAATTTACCTTTATCTATTTCTTGTATCACTTATTTTGGCTGTGCTAGGTCTTCGTTGCCGCTTGAGGGCTCTCTCTCGTCGTGACAGTCAGAGCCTACTCTCTGGTGGTGGTGGCTTCTCTTGTCGCAGAGCCGGGCTCTAGGTGTATGGTCCAAGAGTTGGGGCACGTGGGCTTAGTTGCTCCTTGGCATGTAGGAGCTTCCTGAACCAGGGATCCACCGATGTCCCTGCATTGCAAGACGGACTCCTAGCCACTGGACCACCAGGGAAGCCCTAGACGATGTTTATGTTGTGTTATATTATGTGCTCGATATTGTTCTGAGCATTTTACATATGTATTTACTTAGTCAGTTCTCTCAGTAACTCCATAAGGTGAATGCTAGTACTATCCCCATTTTAACAGGTGAGGAAACTAAGAATCACCTTGTCCCAAATCACAAGGATGGAGCTGGAAGTAGAATGTAGAGAATCTCTACAATCTGTGCATTTAACTATAGTAATTATAGAAAAGTTGGGAAATTGTAAAGTAACAAAGAAGAAAGTAAAAAGTAAACTATAATCTCTTTATTCTGAGATTATCACATTTAACACTTTATTATAGGTACTTCTCTATGTGCAAACATAACAGGAATTATTTTTATTATTTTGTAGACTTTCTGCTAATTTTGTTGAGATTTAACTTTTAAGTAAGGGACATTGTGTTGTTTTTCAAAGAGGAAAACTGCCTTGTGTGAAGATTTTTTGTAACCCCACCCCCACCATGTGGAGATTTTTGAGCCCTGGGAATTTATCAATTCATCTAGCTTCTTCTTTTAGGACTTGGATGAAGAAAATGCGGTTCTGGTGCTCACTGTTGAAGAACCTCTGACTCAGGAACCATCTGTAGATACTAGTTTGGATTGTTCATCAAGTGGTGGGGTTCCATTTTTCCAGGTACCTGATTGTATCTTGTTAGATAACCCTTCCACATCTAACATAAATCTGTTATTTGCTATTCAGTATCAAGGCATTGCTCTTGATGGATGGAACAGGAAAAGTATTTTAGTCATTCCTTTGGGATGGCTTGTTAACTTTTCTGGTTTAAAGAATTTATACAAGTATGATAATTGGTTAGGGTTTTATTGGTAGGATAAATAAATGCAAAATTTGACTTATTCCCATCCTTGGCTGGTCATCTTCTGTTGTTATCCTTACCCCTTTTCTACTTCCTCCATACTCAGAATGATACTAAAAGCAGTCATTTCTCTCTTCCCTCCACCTTCAAAGTGGATGTCCTGGAGCCTATCTCTGCCCACAATAAGACTTTGAAGGCTAAGACGTTTAAATTGAGACAGAATGCCTCTCCGGTTTAATGACTGAGTCTCCTGCCTGAGGCTTTTCTCCTATTAACTATTCCCCCAGGTAGCCTGCACTTCTCACCTGCCTTGATCTTGAGCATTTACATCCTGTGCCCTCTCCTTCCCCCTTTTCACCCCTTTTGCGAGTATGATACTCTAAACTGTCTAATCTTTTCCTCTCATTTAAAGGCATAAGCCTCAACAGAGTCTGTGAAGTAAGAATGTCCTATTCTAGCTCAGATTCCATTAAATTCCTCTCTCTCTGCATCAAGGCAATTTTATCCTCCAAATCTTCCTACCTTTTGCTTTATTCTTTACTATTAGAAAACGCTAGATACATTTCTGTTTTTCAACCCTCTCTTCTATCTTATAAAATTAAGAAAAGAGGGAAAGTTAAGAGGACTTAAGTGACTGCTTAATCCCTATTTGAAAATTCTTTCATTATTACAGCATATGATGTTCTGAAGGCCAGGCTTAGTGGTTCAGTTATGGCAAGGAAGTTCCTACAGTACCAGAAATGACTTGGGACTGGATTTTAGACCTTTAGCTAAAGTCCAGAAATTATTTTTTTCTCTGATATCTATCTGATTTTGGGAAGTTTTCTAGGTTAGAAACTCTAAAGCTGCTTTACAGTTTGTCTAAGAATTGATGAGTGGGTCTATAAGAAAAGTCATCAGTTACCTAAAGCTCTCTAAGGGCAAGTACAAGGATTCCAATGAAGTATTCCCAAATGAGAAACACGAAATAAGTTTTTTAAAAGATAAAATATAGGTTAAATAAAAAGTATCTTGAGATAGCCTATAGATCTATGCTTAAAATAGAATTACCTCTTTTTTTGGGGTGGGGGGCGCTGCATCTTGCAGCCCATGGATCTTAGCTCCCTGACCAGGGATTGAACCCTGGCCCTGGCAGTGAAAGCACAGAGTCCTAACCCCTGGACTGCCAGGGAAGTCCCTGAATTGCCATTTTTGTACAATAGCCCATCTTTGTTTCCCTAGAGCAAGATTGCTAGCAGCAGCACTATTGACATTTTGAGCTGGCTGGCTAATTCTTTGTTGTGGTGACCTGCCCTGTGTATTATGTGGTATTCATTAGCAGCTTCCCTGGCTTCTATCCACCGAAAGCCAGTAGTGCCCCTCTAGCTTTAACAACCAAAAATGTCTTCAGACATAAGCAAATGTCCCTAGAGGCAAAAGTCTCCATGTTGATAACCGTGGCCCTACAGTAAAATCTGTAATTATTTTTTTGGAAAACCATACATAAAATTAAATTTCTTTCTCAAACACACCCCCCACTTGGTGATAAAATAAGAAGGCATTCATTTCTACTTTCCAGGCAAAGTGTTGGCTCCAATTTGTGCTGAGTATTTCTAAAGTTTTCCACACCTAATTTCTTCCCTATAACCCAGAGAATTTTGAAAATAGAATATGATTAATATGTGTCACATGTTACTTTATATTGACTTAATTTTCTCCCTTAAATCCACAGCATAAAAAATCACATGGAAAAGACAAAGAAAACAGAGGCACTAATCCATTGGAGAAGTCTAAAGTAGAAGAAATCATAGAGCAATCTGTTACGAAGAGCAGGTTACCTCTACGAGCCCAGAACAATTTTTAGTTAACTTGAGGATTGGTAATTTTACTTTTTAAGGAAAATGAAAAATAAAACCTGTAACCCCAGAACTTGAGCCTTGTGTGTAGATTAAAAATGAGTAGAAAATATCAAGGCAATACTGTAAATGTAGTTGAATTTACTGTCTACCTATTTTTCTGTCATTGCTGTAGTTCCCTCTGTGTTAAGTTAGATTTCATTTGGGATTTGCATGGAGTAAATATGTATTTCTAGCTTTTGATATAAAATAGCTCTTTCAGAACAAATGAAAAGTGTTTTCTTGTATATTACTAAATAGCAGATAGATAGACGCTGCAGTGTTCTTTTAGGCTTGAACTTATATGGGTAAATATCACCAGCACTTGGTCTTAGGAAGGCCATATCCTTTCTTTTCTTACTATGATTGAATTATGTTTATTTTTCCTTACCTCCTTCCCTAGACTTTTTTATTCTGCTTTCTCAGCTCACTTTCTCCCTTTCTATTTGTCACCAAACCATTTGTAGAGCTAGAAAATGGTATCTATCCATTATTATTAGGAGATAGCCAGAGTTTTATCTAGAAATCTTTGACACTTTTTTGTGGTTATCTCTAAAATCACTGTCAACAGTAAACATAACCCTGGAAATATCCCGTCAATATTTTTGTTTACCCCTACATGTGAAAAAGCATTTCATTCCTTTATGAGGCCTAACATATCAGCCCCTACACAGTTCACAAAAAGCCATTCTCTCCAGAATATAGATTGCTATTATGGGAGGAAAACCCTGAGTTCTGATTAATGGCTGTGTGACCCCATTTTGAGGCCTATGTCTTGTGCAAAAGGTCACACTGATTTAAGGGCTTTTTGAAGCTATTGATTATGAGTGTAATTTATATTCTTTTGTTTACTTGCTGAAACTTTTTGTTGTTCTTTGTATATAATAAAATATGTGTGTATATATTTTTCTCTACTGAAATCTTAACCCTTCATTGAAGGTCCCTGATATTTTTTTGATCTAGCAGCCAAATTTCTGAAAGTTGGGATGTTTCAGCATGAAGAACCAGAGCACTTAGAATATATGCAAAGAATAAATTTGTGCCCACGTCAAGTTAAGTGTAGAAATTCAGAGTTTGATTTTGATAACTAAGTAAAACCAAGCCCTGTTGGAGAATTAGAAAACGTGCTACTTCAAGGAACTCAATTTGCCTTGCAGAGTATTAATTATCTTAATAAAAATGATCATATAATTTCTCTGCAAAATCAGATGTCAATACAAGCTATGAATAATATCTAATAAACATAAGCTACCCTTGGTAATAAATTTGATCTCTACATTAACTTCCTTGTCTCATTATTTCTTATTTTGCAGTGGGTATGTTTACAGAGTTAAGCAAGTTGTATTAAAATTCCTAAAATAGACTTCTGCACAGGTACCAGCAAGGAAGAAAGGCCTTGGTAAACATCCCAGCTTTCCGTTGCACCCCACGGGGCTACACCTTAGTGTGAGATGAATGAGAAACAGATTGGCCCTCACAGGGCCTGGAGTCCAGCTTTAAGCCATCTCATTCCCAAACTGTTTTAAGCTTATCCACTCCAGCACTCTTGCCTGGAAAATCCCATGGACGGAGGAGCCTGGTGGGCTGCAGTCCATGGGGTCACTGAGGGTTGGACACGACTGAGCGACTTCACTTTCACTTTTCACTTTCATGCATTGGAGAAGGAAATGGCAACCCGCTCCAGTGTTCTTGCCTGGAGAATCCCAGGGACGGGGGAGCCTGGTGGGCTGCCGTCTATGGGGTCGCACAGAGTCGGACACGACTGAAGTGACTTAGCAGCAGCAGCAGCAGGAATGCTAATGCAGCTGGCTGAACAGCCTACAGAAGCCAAAATAAATCAGGAGAATTTTAACTTCTAGAGCCTTAAATTAACTTGGTACATTTTAATATACATTGTGAAGCACTCAAAAGGTAACCCTCAGCAAAAATAGAGTAGGTAGCTTCAGGGGCCCATCATTCCTCCTCAGAGATGAAAACATTCAGAAATAATTTTGTCATAACTTGGAAAAACAGAATTTTATAGAACCAAGCAAATGTCGCATCAGGAGCAAAGTAACCTAAGAATTAGGAAAGCCTTTTGGTGTTCTACTTGCCCTTGCTCCATCCCCTTTCCCAGCACTGTGGTAGTCTTGAAGACAGGCAGAAGCCCAGGTTTCTCAGAGAGGGACCTGTTCCCTGGTCCCAAAGAAGCTGAGGCAAGTTTTAATCTCAAAAAGTTGTTGAAACCTGTTTAGGCCAACGTGAAGGACTGAAGCAAGGGACTTTCCTTTGTTTCAGCTAACGCTGAACTCAGGTTGAAAAATGGAAGGCATTTCTCGAAAATATTGTAAGCAAATAACCTGCTGCCACGTTTGGCAAAAGATTACAGTTGAGGTAAATAAAGGTGTGCCCAAAGCCTGAGAGGAAATAATGGGAGAGGATTTCCTAGGGAAATCAGGCTATTCAAAAACAACATTGTATACTAAGGAACTGAGAAAGCCATCTATGTTTAGGGCAAGTTGCATCCTTAGAGAAGACCTGAGAAGACCTAAATGTTCACTGCTGGCTGAACTCAGCTCAGCACAAGTAGGAAGTGAAGGCTAAGCAGATTTAAAAATGATGTAGCTAAGCACTAAAGGAGTGCTCCAATATAGCCACTCTACAAAGACTAGGAGGAGGTTTTTTCCCCTTTTGTTTTCTTTTAATTCTTATATTTTTGCCACCGGCATTCAAGGAAATCTGTCAATACTAGCTGAATACAAGCAAAAAAGTCTTCAAAGAAAAGTCAAGTGAGACTTTACAAAAAAAGTTGAGAAAAGTCACTAAACTGCTACAGCCCACAGCAAGGAACAAAAACAAACCACGAGGCATGAAGAATCTGATTGCCAAACTTACCATAATATTCAAATGTTCAGTTTTCAACAAAAAACTGGGAATTTTGCAAAGTATGGCTCATTCGCAGAAGAAAATAACAAACTTGCTGAGGGAGCATAAACTTTGGACTTTCAATCAACTGTCTCAAATATGCTCACAGAGCTAAAGGAATCCAGTAAGTTGTCTCCACAAATAGAAAATATCAGTGAAGAAATTGTAAAAAGGAACCATACAAATCTGGAGCTGAAAAGTAACAAGTGAAAAAAAATCACTAGAGGCTTCAAATAGTATAAATGAACAGGCAATTGAAAGCCAGTGAACTTGAAGCTAAGTCAATTGAAATTGTCCAGTTGGAGAATCAGGAGGGAAAAAGAATGAAGGACAAATAGAATTTAAGAGACCTGTAGAGCATAATGAGACAACATTTGCAAAAAGGAAGTACCAGAAGGATAGAGAAAGGAGCAGAAAGAATACTTGAAGAAATAATGGCTGAAAACTTAGATTTGCTAAAACACTCAAAGCTGCATATCCAAGATGCTCAACAAGTCCAAACAGTATAAACTCAGATCCACAAGACACATTATAACTGAACTGTTAAAACTGCAAACAGAATCTTGAAAGCAGCAAGAGTGTAGTCTTCAGGAAAATGCAAATTAAAACCACAGTTAGATATCACTTCACATCCACAAGAATAGCTGTAGTAAAAACAAAATAACAAAAACAAAACAAAAATAACCTCCCTGTTGGTCCAGTGGCTAAGACTCTGCACTTTCACCGCAGGGGGCCCCAGGTTTGATCCCTGGTTGGGGAACCCAAGATCCTGCCTGACAGTGCGGCCCAAAACAAAAAATAACAAGTGCTGGTGAAGACAGTGAGTGGAAACCCTCATATACTGCTTGTGGGAATGAAAAACGTCAGCCACTGTTTAAAAAGAGCTTGGTGGTTCCTAAACAAGATAAATGTAGAATTACCATTTCACCCAGCAAATCTACTCCTAGATAGCTCTCCAAGAGGAAAGAAAAAATTTATCCACACACATCTGTACACAGATGTTCATGTTAGCACTATAAATGCTATAAACAATACAACATAAAATGGGTAAAATAACATATAATGGATTATTACTTAGCCATAAAAATAATAAAGTGCTGATACCTGCTACTGTGTGGATAAACCTTGAAAAAAATGCTAAGTGAAAGAAGTCAGATGCAAAAATTCATATGTTGTATGTTTACATTTGTATGAAATATCCGGGATAGGTAAATTCATAGAAGCAGATTGGCAGATGCCAAGGTTGTTTTGAGTTGGGAGAAAGGGATTGATTGCTTAACAAATGTGGACTTTTATGATGTTGGAAATGTGTTGGAACCAGGCAGATGTGGTGGTCGTACAACACTGAATATACTGAATGCCATGGAATTATTTTTTTTAACTAAAAATTTTGAGGTATAATTGGCACATATTAGTTTAATTGTACAATTTGATATTTGTATACATTGTAAAATCACCACAATAATTCTCACAATTATTCATTTTATGTGATTTTGACCTAAGAATAAAAGCCACTCAAAATATAAAATGAGTCCTATCATCTATTAAAGAAGAAGTACTTGAATCATAAAGGCATTAATATTGTAGGTAGAACTGATTAGCAGATAGTAAAATGTTCTTAAAGAAACATGACAATTTAAACATATGTTGTATACATTGTGTGCCCATAAAACACAGCTATTTACCCTCCTTTAAAAGTAACTGGGCTTCCCTGGTGGCTCAAACGGTAAAGAATCTGCCTGCAATGCAGGAGACCCAGGTTTGATCCCTGAGTCGGGAAGATCCCCTGGAAAAGGGAATGGCAACCCACTCCAGTGTTCTCACTTGGAGAATTCCATGGACAGAGGAGCCTAGCGGGCTACAGTCCATGGGGTTACAAAGAGTTGGACATGACTGAAGGAGTTGGCCATGACTGAGCGACTAGCACTTTCACTTTCAAAAAATAATCCAGTATACACAGAGTAAAAGTGAAAGTCAGTCGTGTCTGACTCTTTGCGAGTCTGTACAGCCCATGGAATTCTCCAGGCCAGAATACCCAGGTATCGAACCCAGGTCTCCTGCATTGCAGGTGGATTCTTTACCAGCTGAGCTGTAAGGAAAGCCCAAGAATACTGGAGTGGGTAGCATAGCCCTTCTCCAGGGGATCCTCCTGACCCAGGAATTAAACCAGGGTCTCTTGCATTGCAGGCAGATTCTTTATCTACCGAGCTATCAGGGAAGCCCAATATACAAAGAGACTGGACATCAACAGGAAAGACAACAGAAATAAGTTACAGAAATTAAAGCTAATGGAGTTGCCAAACAAGATAATTTTAAAACATTTAAAGAATTTATAGACAATGAAATATTTTGGATGAAAATTATTTTACAAAGAATCGATAGAAATTCTAGAACTGAAAAAATATAATAAATTATGAACACAGGGAATGGGTTTAATTGCTGAACAGACCTCCTTAAGAGAGTTTTTAAAAGTAGATGATAGGGACTTCCCTGATGGTCCAATGGTTGGGACTTAGTGCTCCCCGTGCAAGTGGTCTGGGTTTGATCCCTGGTCAGGGAATTAGATCCAATATGTTGCAGAAGGCAATGACAACCCACTCCAGTGTTCTTGCCTGGAGAATCCCAGGGACGGC
Organism: Bison bison bison; assembly: GCF_000754665.1. NCBI lineage: Eukaryota > Metazoa > Chordata > Mammalia > Artiodactyla > Bovidae > Bison > Bison bison. The sequence continues at coordinate 2,146,447 of NW_011494744.1, read as the reverse complement.
AGAGCCTGGTGGGCTGCTGTCTATGGGGTCGCACAGAGTCAGACACGACTTGAGCGACTTAGCAGCAGCAGCAGCATGTTGCAGCTAAGACCCAGTGCAGCCACATAAATACATACTTTAAAAAAAGTGGATGATTAGGTTGGAAGAAAATCATTACACTGAAGCATAGCAAGACGAAAGTATAAGAAACACAAAAGAAACAGGACATGGTGAAGAAATTAAACATGTATATAATTAGGGCCTCACAAGGAAGAAGAGAGAATGGGACTGAAGCTTTATAATCCTGAACAGGACAAATGCAAAATCACACCTAGGTACACTCCAGGCAAACTGCTAAAAGGATAAATGAAATAAGGAAGTAAAAACAATAGAGATGTCTTTCCCTGCCGCCGCGGAGCCGCGCGGAGGCGGAGGCTCGGGTGCATTCAAGATTCGGCTCCACCCGTAACCCACCGCCATGGCCGAGGAAGGCATTGCTGCTGGAAGTGTAATGGACGTTCATACTGCTCTGCAAGAGGTGCTGAAGACCGTCCTCATCCACGATGGCTTAGCACGTGGAATTCGCGAAGCTGCGAACGCTTTAGACAAGCGCCAAGCCCATCTGTGTGTGTTTGCATCCAACTGTAATGAGCCTATGTATGTCAAGTTGGTGGAGGCCCTTTGTGCTGAACATCAAATCAACCTGATTAAGGTTGATGACAACAAGAAACTAGGGGAATGGGTAGGCCTCTGTAAAACTGAGAGAGGGAAAACCTCCTAAAGTGGTTGGATGCAGCTGTGTGGTGGTTAAGGACTATGGCAAAGAATCTCAGGCCAAGGATGTCATCGAGGAGTACTTCAAATGCAAGAAATGATGAAATAAAAAACTGATTTCTTGTCTAAAAAAAGAAACAGAGATAATTAAACTGCTGAAACAAAATAACTGTGATTGCCACCACAGTAAAAATATTTTTTAGGAATGATGGTGCATTAAAGGCATTATATGTGTCTAAGAAATGAAAATTTATTTTTGTCATCACCAATCTGGCACTAAAGGAAACACTAAAGGGCGTTCTTTAGGCAAAAACAAAATGGTATCAAATGGCCTCTCAGAGATGTAGGAAAGAATAAAGAACAGTAAAAAATATAAATGCATCAGAAAGGTAAATTATCACTGTAAAACAGTAACAGTGTTTTATGAGTCTAAAATATATATGGAATTAAAACCCTCAAGAATAACACAAAAGATGGAAGAAAGTTAGGAGGAATTAAAACAGTCAAAGATTCTTTGATTATTGGGGAGGTAGTAAAGATTCTAATATTAGACTTTGATAAGTAAAGTCTAAGGAAAATATTAAATATTAAATTTGAATATATTCTATCATTGGATAAATTTTTTCTGTAATGTCAGTAGGGCCAAGTTGACTTGATAGAATTGCAGGTCTCCTATAACATCACTAATCTTCTGTGTAGTTGTTCTGTTAATTAAAATGTTAAAGTCTCAGAAATTCTCTGGTGGTCCAGTGGTTAAGATTCTGTGCTTTCACTGCCAAGGGCCTAGATCTGATACCTGCTCAGGGAACTAAGATTCCGCAAGCACTTAGTGCAGCCCCCACCCCCTCTCCCCCACAAAAAAAAATGTTGAACTCTCTAACTGTAAATTTTAAAATTTCTCCTTTCAGTTCTTTCTTTCTACTTCTAGGACTTGTGCTATGAAAGTGAAAGTTGCTCAGTTGTGTGTGACTCTTTGCGACCCCATGGACTATACAGTCCATGGAACTCTCCAGGCCAGAATACTGAAGTGAGAAGCCTTTCCCTTCTCCAGGGGATATTCCCAACCCAGGGATCGAACCCAGGTCTCCCACACTGCAGGTGGATTCTTTACCAGCTGAGCCACTTGCGCTGTGAAGTACATATATATTTAGAATTGTATACTTCTTGATGAATCAACACCTTTATCAGTATTGTCCCTTTTTATTCTTGGTGACGTTCCTTAAAGTGAAAGAGTTAGTCCCTTCAGTCATGTCTGACTCTGTGACCCTATGGACTGTAGCCCATGGCTCCTCTGCCCATGGGATTCTCCAGGCAAGAATATTGGAGTGGGTTACCATGGCTTCCTCCAGGGGCTCTTCCCACGTCTGTTATGTCTCCTGCATCGCCACCTGGAAAGCCCAGTGGGGTGGGCAGTCATTCCCTTCTCCAGGGAATCTTCCTGACACAGGGATCAAACCCAGGTCTCTGGAATTGCAGACAGATTCTTTACTATCTGAGCCATCAAGGAAGCCCACTCCTTATTCTCTATTAATGTAGATACTCTAGCTTTATTTCCTCTTTAAAAGATTAATTTAAAAATTGTATAGTTGACTTATAACTCCAGCTTTCTCTTTCTTAATGTTTGTAGACTTTTTGATGATGCCCATTCTGATCAGTGTGAGGTGATACTTTACTGTAGTTTTGATTTGCATTTCTTTAATAATTATGTTTTTTTTTTCCTACCTCCTTTAGAAATAATGTTTTTATGAGTCCATTTTATCTCCATTAAAACTTTTGTTTTTTCCAAAGGCTTACTATACATATATATATAGAACTAATCATAGTCTGCGCCTCAAAAAAAATTATACTGAATCATATATAGCTTCAGAACCTAACAACAGCACACTTCTAATTATTCTCTCTCATCTTTTCTGTGTTTTTCATTTTACTCTTATATTTGCAATAAAACCACAATCCATTGTTACTGTATTTCATCTTGAAAGATAATTGTCTTTGGAGAGATTAAAAATAAGAGAAAGAATGTCTATTTTCATTTTAACCATTTCCAGAGATCTTTATTTTTGTAGATCTGTCTTTATGTATGATACCTAATATGCTCTAATACACTCTTGTTGAAGAGCTTCCTTTAATATTTCTTACAGTATAGGACTGCTGGTAATAAATTCTGTCACTTTTGTTTTCTAAAATATTCTTTGTTTTCATTTTGGGAAGATATTTCATCATGTGTGATTCTGGGTTGGCAGTTATTTTCTTTCAGCACATTAAAAATGTCACTGCATTGTCCTCTGGTTTGCACAGTTTCTATTAAGAAGCCTAATGTGCAATTCTTATCTTTGTTCTTCTGCATTTAATGTCTTCTTTCTCTGGCTGCCTTCAAAGTTTTCTCTTTAACTTTGGTTTTCAGTGGTTGGATTAGGGTGGGAGCTAGGTTGCTAGAGAGCTTTTCTCAATGTTCTTTCTCCACCCTCAGCTTTCAGCCTTCCCTGTGTGCCTGAACTGGTGAAGGGTTTCTGAGCACTTCTGCCATGGGAAGGTGCTACTCTCTTTTCATTCTTGGGTCTCGCTGGCCTGAAGCTGGGGGTTGGGAAGTGTTTTCTGCTGTCCAGTTCCAGCCTTCGTCCTAGCAGGCCCTGTGTCCTGGGTCTTGGGGGAGTTGGGCTTTCTCAGTGATCCTGTCCCTCTATGGGGTAGCCAAACTCTGCTGGGAACTTTGGCAGGTTCTTTGCAGGAGAGTTTCCTGCCCTTCCTCTATGAGTAAATTTTTTTTAAAACCTTGATCATAGTGGGCTTTCCATGTGGCCCTAGTGGTAAAGAATCCGCCTGCCAATGCAGGAGCTAGCAGTAAATTCCTGGATTCAGAAGATCCCCTGGATGGCAACCCACTCCAGTATCCTTGCCTGGAGAATCCCATGGAGAGCAGAGCCTGGAAGACTACAGTTCAAAGGGTCGCAAAGAGTGGGACACAACTGAAGCGACTTAGCACCCATGCCCAGCAGTCTTCACATGCATCCCTAGGAGCCACAACTTTTGCTGCCCTTCTCCCTGTGGCTTTGGTCTCTAAGGAAGAAGTCTCTGGCCAGAGCTTCATGCCTGTTTTTGTAGTAGTGGCTGCTTCCTTTTCTAAGCCTGCATCACAAATAGAGGCTTCTTCTGATTTCCTCCCTGGGTTTCTGTTTTTCTTGAGCACCTGTAAAGTCTGTGAAGAGCCTGGTAGTGGGTGCAAATTTCCATTGTGTCTGCAGCTCCCAGGGGTTCTGTACTTTCATGCTGCTACTGCTGCTAAGTCGCTTCAGTCGTGTCCGACTGTGCGACCCCATAGACGACAGCCCAACAGGCTCCCCTGTCCCTGGGATTCTCCAGGCAAGAACACTGGAGTGGGTTGCCATTTCCTTCTCCAGTGCATGAAAGTGAAAAGTGAAAATGAAGTCGCTCAGTCGTGCCCGACCCTCAGCAACCCCATGGACTGCAGCCTACCGGGCTCCTCCATCCATGAGATTTTCCAGGCAAGAGTACTGGAGTGGGGTGCCATTGCCTTCTTAAACCTTTGTCAATTTGTTAAATGTTTTAGCTGAATTCTTCTTACTTGTTTGCATGATATCTGGTGTCTCCTTCTCCCAGGTCAGCTATCACTCTTCCCTGTCTCTCAATAGGAAGTCCTTTTTTCTCAAAGTGCTTGGCTGGCCTGAGACCTCAGCTCTCTGACTGGTGCAGAAAAGTTATGATTGTGTTTGTCTAGATTTTTTCTTGTTAGAGTGACAACAATGGTCTTTACAACTTTCTGCATCCTAGGTGGGAGCAAAATCAATAGTCTCCTGTTAACATCTTCTAACTTGTTAGATAAATAGTAGGACTGATTTCAAGAGAGATTCCCTTTTCAAATGTGTGCCTGTTTTGTTCCTATTTGACTCTTCTTATTTATTATTTCTTCTGGCTCCTTACCAGCCAAATCTTTCTCAGTCTTTATGATAACCTCCCATGCCTTCAAAGATACTTCCCCCTGTGTATCTGAAAAACACTTAAGCATGTAAGAATTAGATCCTATTAAGTTTAATCTAATCTCCATGTTGAAAAGCTTTTATTTGAAGGAAACTGAAAACCTTGCTGCTGTACCTTGGGTGGTAAATTATCTGCAGGAGCAAGTGCTTTCGTTCAATAGAAGCTTCAGAAGCACATTTCACTTGGTACTTTTTCCCCTAAAGAGGAAGAGAAAGAAGAGAAACTGATAAAAACTATTTCATAGATATTCTATTTAAAATATTATTTTAAATGGCTGTTAATTTCTCACTGATTTATAGATCACATGGTTGGATAACTCAGAATTAGAAGAATTAACCAGTTAGCACCATGCTCAAAATAAATTTGATTTCTACACTACCAGTTACAAGAGCACCAATTAGAAGATCAAGAACAGGGACTTCCCTGGTGGTCCAGTGGTTAAGAATCTGCTTTGCAATTTAGGAGATGTGGGTTTGATCCTTGGCAAGGGAGCTAAGATCTCACATGTTGTGTGGTGCCATCAAAAAATGAAAAAATGAATAGCAAAAACAAAATCAAGCTAAACTTTTAAAATCACTCTGATTTTTCTTTTTATCAAAGGGAATACACCATGAATTGATGAAACTAATAAGCTTTTCTTGAAGTTTCTATAAAGATAAATACTGTGCCTGTTTTCTATCCTTTGGATGAAAAAGTATCTTTGACTTATTTAAAATAAAATATTGGATAATTAAAATGTAATCAAAACACTTTTAATATATGGAGTTTGAAGTTAAGTGAAAGTCACTTAGTCATGTCCATTTCTTTGCGACCCCATGGAATGTAGCTTGCCAGGCTCCTCTGTCCACAGAATTCTCCAGGCAAGAATACTGGAGTGGGTTGCATTCCTTTCTCCAAGGGATCTTTCCGACCCAGGAATCACACCCCAGTCTCCCACACTGTAGGCAGATTCTTTACCATCTGAGCCACCAGGAAAGCCCATTATTTCAAAGCCCAGGGTTTGAAATAATCTAGTGCCAAAGCCTTTGACTGTGTGGATCACAATAAACTGGAAAATTCTGAAAGAGATGGGAATACCAGACCACCTGACCTGCCTCTTGAGAAATCTGTATGCAGTTCAGGAAGCAACAGTTAGAACTGGACATGGAACAACAGACTGGTTCCAAATAGGAAAAGGAGTACGTCAAGGCTGTATATTGTCGCCCTGCTTATTTAACTTATATGCAGAGTACATCATGAGAGACGCTGGGCTGGAAGAAGCACAAGCTGGAATCAAGATTGCTGGGAGAAATATCAATAACCTCAGATATTGATATTAATATCAATAATTGATATTAAATATCAATAACCTCACCCTTATGGCAGAAAGTGAAGAGGAACTAAAAAGCCTCTTGATGAAAGTGAAAGAGGAGAGTGAAAAAGTTGGCTTAAAGCTCAACATTCAGAAAACAAAGATCATGGCATCTGGTCCCATCACTTCATGGGAAATAGATGGGGAAACAGTGGAAACAGTGTCAGACTTTATTTTTGGGGGCTCCAAAATCACTGAAGATGGTGATTGCAGCCATGA